>NC_045444.1:81047505-81115656 GCF_002776525.5 Piliocolobus tephrosceles
AGGGAGGGAGGGAGGGAGGGAGGAAGGAAGGAAGGAAGGAAGGAAAGGAGGGAGGGAGGAGAAAGGAAGGGAAGGGAAGAAGAAAGAAAAGGAGAGAGAAAGAAAGAGAGAGGAAGGGAGGAAGGAAGGAAGGGAGGGAGGGACAACTATGTAACTATGTTTCTCTGGGCATCCATATTTAGTATGGCATTTATATGTCAGAAACATCAAATCATTGCAAATATGCTTAATATTTGGAGAATCCAGTGTAGGGTAGAAAAAGAGTTAACTAACAACTGATTCATCTTATAAAGTCATTCCCTTGATGTATCACCATTTGTACCTTATGAGAAACTTCTGCAGTACTATTTAGCATAGAAATTAGCTGATAGTTATATAAATCCATGCCTTTTTTATGCCAGTCATTTTCTATCAGTATTACATCTGAAACGGTGGTTTTAGTCCATTCTCAAGCCGCTATGAAGAAATACCCAAGACTGGGTAATTTATAAAGAAAAAAGGTTTAATTGACTCATAGTTCCACATGGTTTGGGAGGTCCCAGAAAACTTACAATCATGGCAGAAGACACCGCTTCACAGGGTGGCAGGAGAGATAATGAGTGCTGAGTGAAGGGGGAAGCCCTTTATAAAACCATCAGATCTTGTGAGAACTCACTCACTATCAGGAGAACAACACAGGGGAGACCACTGCCACGATTCAATTATCTCCACCTGGCCCTGTCCTTGATATGGGAATTATTACAATTCAAGGTAAGATTTCAGTGGGGACACAGAGCCAAATCATATCATTCTGTCCCTGGTCCCTCCCAAATCTCATGTTCTCACATTTCAAAACACAATCATGCCTTTTCAACAGTACCCCGATGTCTTAGCTCATTCCAGGATTAACCTAAAAGCCCAAGTCCAAAATCTCATCTGAGATAAGGCAAGTACCGTCTACCTATGAGCCTGTAAAATCGAGAGCAAGTTAGTTACTTGGAAGATACAATGGGGGTACAGGCATTGGGTAAATACACCCATTCCAAACGGGCCAAAACAAAGAGGCTACAGGCCCCAAGCAAGTCCAAAATCCAATAAGGAAGTCATTAAACCTTAAAGTTCCAAAATGATCTCCTTTGACTCCATGTCTCATTTCCAGGTCATGCTAATGCAAGAGGTGGGCTCCCACAGCCTTGGTCAGCTCCATCCCTGTAGCTTTACAGAATTCAATCCCCTTGCTGGCTGCTATTATGGGCAGGTATTGAGTGTCTGTAGCTTTTCCAGGCACATGGATCAAGCTGTCAGTGAATCTACCATTCTGGGGTGTGGAGGGTGGTGGCCCTCTTCTCACAGCTCCACTAGGTGGTGCCCCAGTAGGGACTCTGTGTGGGGGCTCCAACCCCACATTTCTTTTCCGTACTGCCCTACCAGAGGTTCTCCATGAGGGCTCTGCCCCTGCAGCAAACTTCTGCCTGGGCATCCAGGCATTTCCATACATTCTCTGAAATATAGGTGGAGGTTTCCAAACTCAACTCTTGACTTCCATGTACCTAAAGGCCCAGCATCATGTGTAAGCTGCCAAAGCTTGGTGCTTGCATCCTCTGAAGCAATGTCTCAAGTGGTACTTTGTACCTTTTCAGCCATAGCTGTAGCTGAAGCAGCTGAGACTCAGGGCACCATGTCCCGAGGCTGCATAGAGCAGGGGTCCCTGGGCCTGGCCCACAAAACCATTTTCCCCTCCTAGGCCTTTGGGTCTATGATGAGAGGGGCTTCTGTGAAGGTCTCTGTCATGCACTGGAGACATTTTCCCCACTGTCTTGGTGAATAACATTTGGCTCCTCATTACTTACACAAATTTCTGCAGTTGGCTTGAATTTCTCCCGAGAATATGGGTTTTTATTTTCTATCTCTTCGTGTCAGGCTGCAAATTTACCACACTTTTATGCTCTGCTTCCTCTTTAACACTTTGCCACTTAGAAATTTGCTCCAAAAGATACCCTAAAGCATCTCTCTCCAGTTCAAGTTTCACAGATCTCCAGGGAAGCGGGAAAATGCCACCAGTCTCTTTGCTAAAGCACAGAAGGAGTCACCTTTATTCCAGTTCCCAACAAGTTCCTCATCTCCATTTGAGACCACCTCAGCCTAATTTCATTGTCCATAACACTATCAACATTTTGGTGAAAGTCATTCAGTAAGTTTCTAGGAGATTCCAACTTTCCAACATCTTCCTGTCTTCTTCTCATCCCTCCAAACTGTTCCAACCTCTGCCTGTTACCCAGTTCCAAAGTAGCTTCCACACTTTTCGGATATGTTTACATCAGTGCCCTGCTACCTGGTATAAATTTACTGCATTAGTTCATTTTCACGCTGCTATGAAGAAATACCCGAGACTGGGTAATTTATAAAGAAAAGAAGTTTAATTGACTCACAGTTCCACATAGCTGGGGAGGCTTCAGGAAACTTACAATCATGGCAGAAGGCACCTCTTCACAGGCAGCAGGAGAGAGAAAGAGTGACAAGCGAAGGGGGAAGCCCCTTATAAAACCATCAGATCTTGTGAGAGCCCACTCACTTTCACAAGAACAGCATGAGGGAAATCACTCCCGTGATTTAACTATTTCCACTTTGTCTCACCCTTGACACTTGGGGATTATTATAATTCAAGGTCAGATTTGGGTGGGGAACCAAAACCAAATCATATCAGAGATTGTGCCTTATCAACACATTTGACCATCAATATCACTATTAGAACCATATCAACAATGCCAGTGTTACAGCAGTATGTCACAGTATAGCAGTAGATGTAACCTAAAAACTAGAATCAAAACATGCTAACCCATTACTAGAATCAAATTCAGTTGTTAACAATTAGTCTAGGCCACCATCATATCATATAATGCAAATATCTCCCAGAGCAATACTACTCAGGTTTGCAGGTATCCACTCAATCTTTTCCGATTCCAACAGCAGGACTGATCTTAGTGAGACACAGCTTCACTCCTGTAAGCATCTAGTATAATTAGGTTAAGAGGCAATATCATCTCTTGCTCTGAGCTTTTCTCAAGGCATAAATGTAATATTGGATATCCTTCATTACATAATCCACTTATTCATTCTTTCTTTCTTTATTTTTTTGAGACCGAGTCTCATTCTGTTGCCCAGGCTGGAATGCAGTGGTGTGATCTCAGCTCACTGCAACCTCTGCCTTCTGGGTTCAGCAATTCTCATGCCTCAGCTTCCTGAGTAGCTAGGACTACGGGCACGCACCACCACACCTGGCTATTTTTTGTATTTTTAATAGAGACGGGGTTTCACCATGTTGGCCAGGCTGGTCTCAAACTCCTGACCTCAGGTGATCCATCCGCCTCACCCTCCCAAAGTACTGGAATTACAAGTGTGATCCACTGCACCTGGCCCCACTTATTCATTCTTTTACTTTTAGTTACTAGTCCTTCTTTTTCCATTTATTATTTAGTTTAATGCAAACTTTTCCTCCTCCATGGGATGGGGGTGGTGTGGAGAAATAAAGTAAGACAAAGCCTTTATTTTGCTGGGAGGAGGGGCTATTTAAGGAGGGACTATAGAAAGTATAAAGAGGCAATGCATAAATGTCTTTACTCCTTACCTCCCACTACCAACCACCAGATAGACATGTGAAATGGAATGCATGATTTGGTAGAAGTTCCACAGAGTTTTGGGAAATATGAGAACATGGCTTCATGATATTAATATTAGGTTGGTGCAAAAGGAATTGAGACTTTTGGCATTACTATGTTATCTAAAATGCCATTGGCTCCTCAGAAAGACTAAAGCCACACCAACATGGTTTGCATGGGGAGAAAGCACAGCCCTAACAGCTGAAGGAACTACCAAAGGGGAGCTCACAGAGGACCCTAAAAGTGTACAGGAGGTGTTGGCTTTCCGAATTATTTTGCTTATCTTTTGTTATTGAAGTTGAGCATTTTTTGCTATGTTTATTGGCTAACTGGCTGTTCTCTTCTGTGAATTTCCTGTTTATAACCTATATCCATTTTGAACTGGGCTGTTCATCTTCCTTTTATTAATTTGTAAGATTTTTTATGTATTCTATATGCCAATTTCATATATAATGCAATTATCTTCCCCAACTGGTTTTATATCTATAAGCTATTGTTGTGATATATTTTGTTACACGAATTTTTAATTTTGATGTGTCAATTTTATAATTCATTTTCCATATGATTTATTCTTTGTATGTCTTGTAGAAATTCATCTATATCTAGAATTGATTAAACTATTTGTTCATGTTTTCTAAAAAATTGTAAAGTTGTTTTTTGCATTCAGATACTTAAGCCATCTGCAGTTAATTTTTTTTTCTGTAAGGAGTAAAATTAGGATCTAATTTTACCTTTCCCATATGGAAAGCCAGTCGTCCCATTAACACTTATCTAAAAATTGATCGTTTACTCACTGATGTATGATTCCTAATATATCATATGAATGCTTTTTCTATATTAAAAGCATTATATGATTAATTCTGTTTTTATCTGTCAGTATTGAATATTATATAGCTTTACTAATATTTAATAATCTTTGCTTTCCTGATATAAATGTTATAATATATAAATATACAGGCTTGTTTGTTTAATTGCTAAATTCATTTGGGTACTATTTAGAATTTTGGATCTGTATTCATGAGAAGAATTAATCTATTGTTTCCTTTTTGTATTATCCAGAATATACAAAATATTATTCTGCTTGGTATAGAAAATATTATTTTAGCATCCTAAAGATTAACCAAAAGTTTAAATGTTAAAATGACCATACTATCCAGAGTAATCTACAGAGTCAGTGCAATCTCTATCAAAATACCAATTACATTTACAGAAATAGTGGGGGGGAAATCTGGACAGGAATCACAGAAAACAGAGATGAGCAAAGCCACCAAGTAACCTGCAGAGCAAGGACCAGAAGGGAGCCAGGAGAAAATCCCTAACTTGGGGAAGGGGCAAGTGAGTGACAGAATTCTGGGGTTTCACACCCCTGCCACCAACCTTTACAATGTTAATAATGGGAGAACCCCCTCAATACTCCCAGGCCTCTAGATTAAGAGAGAGCTGCTTAGAGACTCTGCAGAGATAATGCTCGAACCCATGTGCAATTCCACAGGCTTTTGATCCCAGATCAGCCCAGTGACAGGTGCCACAACCCCACTAGGTAGGGAGTGAAGAGACCAGGCATTTTCACACATCCAATCACTGATATTCCAGCTGTGGTATGGAGAATGGACTGATTATTCAACCTCTACTGCCCCTCACTAAACAGGACCTGCCCACCTTGGTATCAGGCCCCCAGTACAGCTGCCCGGCCCCTGCGTGAGCACTACAGCCACAGCCCAGTGTTCTCCTCAGAGTCCAAACCTCAGAGGCCACCAATAAGTCCTTCCACCCCTGCAGCAGACACTGCCACCACTACCACTGGCTCCTTCCCTGCTGCCCCTGGGCCAGGGAAGAAGCCAGGAGGCCAGGCATTTTCATGCACCCCAAAGACAGATCCTACAGCCATGGTATGGAGGAGTAGGCGGACTGTGCACAGCTTGACTCCTTGCCTCTACTGCCTCCCACTAAAAGAGGCTTGTCTGCTTCAGTAATAGGCCCCAAGTGCAGCCCTGCCCCATGTGAGCACTATGATTGGCCAGACATTCTTCTGAGAACTGGCCCCCAGAGGGTCAAGAAGCCCTTCGTCTCCCACAGTAGTTGCAGCCACCACTGCCTCTGCCTCTGCCGTCCTCAGGTTGGGTGGGTGGGGGGAGCAGGAAGGCCAGGCTACCCCCAGTAACAAACCCCACCACCGCTTCTGTGAGAGGGAAGTGCACGTGGGCCATGTGCTCCAGAGTTGCCAGCCTCCATTGCCCTAACTGATGCAGACTGCCCTCTCCAGTGAAAGGCCAACAGCACAGCCGCCCTGCCCCTGCCTGATCATTCCAGCTGTGGCCTGGAGCTCTTCTGAAAGCCCCATCCACAGGCCTGTGATCTGCCCATAGGCTCCCACTGCCTGAGTGTTCAGACAACCACTTGAGCATTCTGCTTACTCCTGCCTGAGAATTCTGTTGGTGATCTGGGGACCAGCCCATTTCTTCCTATCACAGTCAACATCAGAATTCTGGGGCCCCAAGAACAAGTCAGCTGGTCTGGTCGTGGTCCAGTCCTATTAGGACTCATACACTCCATGCAGTGGGCTATCTAGGAGCCTGGGGATTGGGAGATTGCCTAGCACGGTCCACCAATGCTGGCACCTGACTAATCCCTCCAAGGATTAAGGTTGGGTTGACCCAACCAGCCAACACCTACCAGCACATGCTGAAAAGAAGAACCCATCCCCCTCTCTACCAAAAGCAGCAGCATTACTACATGAAAGAACAGGTGAGCTACAACGCTGTCTGTACTGAGCTAAGTGATTAGCTTCTGCTCCCAAACCACTCCTGCAGAGCCACAGGACAGGCATATTCCAAGGCTCTCAGCTACGCTGTGGTCTAGAGATTGACAAAAGTGTGCATCTGAATCCAGAGTCATGAGCCCCAGAGCAAGGGTAAAAAAGGGAAACAAATATGTTCCTGCCTATCTAGGCTGTGAATGTAGTGCAGCCCCCTCACCCCCTGGAGAGACCTCGACATATTTCACCAGGTATGTCCCAGCTGCCCAGTCAGGGCTGGTGCCAGTACTCATCACTGGGGTACTCATGGGCAAGCCATGTGATCCAGGTCTGCCTAGCTGTGTCCCTCTCACCCTATCCTAACCAAACCCTTGCTGAACAGGAAGCTCGGGGCACCAGGCATTCCACTGTCCAGCCCATCACCTGAAACAGAGAGCACCTCACAATGAACAGAGGTCAAGTACATACCCATCTGCTTTTGTTAGTCAGATCTTACCCATAAGTGCCATCTACTGGTCTAGAGGTTGAACTACACAACCCAATATAACCTGCCAATAGAAGTGCACAGGGCCACAGAAACAAAGCCAAATAACTCTACCCAGCACACGCTACAGTCACACCCTCAAGGGCTGTGGGGATAAAATAAAAATAGAAAAAAAAAATCAAACGAAAGTAAATTGAAAACAAGGAAGTATCAGCTTCTCCAGATGAATAGAAACCAGCATAAGAATTAAGGCACCACGAAAAATCTGAAGGTTGTGATACCTCCAAAGGATCACACGAGCTCTATAGCAATGTACCCTAACAAAAATGAAAATTTGGAAATGACAGATAAAGAATTCAAAGTATGGATTGCAAGGAAGCTCAATGAGATCCCAGAGAAGATTAGAAACAAACACAAACAAAGCACAAACATGATGCAGGAGATGAACGAAAAGAGAGGTATCTTAAAACAAAACAAAACAGAACTTCTGGAAATGAAAAATTCACTTGAAGAACTTCAAAATACAGCTGAAAGCTTTAACAATAGATTACATGAAGCAGAAGAAAGAATTTTAGAGCTTGAAGACCAGCCTTCCAGATTAACCTAGTCAGACAAAAATAAAGAAAAAAGAATTTTAAAAAAATAAACAAAGCTTTTGAGAAATATGGAATCATGTAAAGCAACCAAACCTACAACTTTCAGGCATTCCTGAGAGAGAAGAAGAAGAAAAGACATTTGGAAAACATGTTTGAGAGAATAATGTAGGATATTTTCCCTAATATTTGTTAGAGATGTAGTCATCTAGATACAAGAAAATCAAAGAACACCTGGAAGATACTATACATGATGAACACAACTGAGGCACACAGTCATCAAACTCAAGGTCAACATGAAAGAATGAATCTTAAAAGCAGCTAGAGAGAAGCATCACCTCTAAAAGGAATCCCATCAGACTAACTGGGCTTCTCAGCAGAAACCCTACTAGTCAGAAAAATTAGGGGTCTATTTCTTTAAAAATTTCCTTAAAAAAACTGCCAGGCAAGAAAGTTACATCCTGCCGAACTAAGTTTCATAAATGAAGGAGAAATAAAGTCTTTCTCAGACAAGTAAACACTAAATGAATTCATCACCACTAGATTGATCCCACAAGCAATACTCAAAGGAGTTCTAAATAGGAAAACAAAATGATGATAACTCACCATCATAAAAGGGCACATAAATACAAGAACCACAGTTCCTATAAAGCAGTTACACAATTACAACCCCACACAACACTATGACAAGAACCAAACCTCACATATCAATAACCTTGAATATAAATGGCCTAAATGTGCCACTAAAATGATCAGTGGCAAACTGTATTTTAAGAAAACAAGACTCAACAATCTACTGCCTACAAGAGACCCACCTATTGGCTAAAAACACTACAGACTCAAAGTAAAGGGGTGAAAAAAGATATATCATCAATGGAACATAATAGAGAACCCAAAATAAAGTCACATGCCTACAACCAACTGATCATTGACAAAGTCAATAAAAATAAACAGTGGTGAAAAAACACTGTATTTGATAAATGGTGTTGGGAAAATTGACTAGCCACAGGTAGAAGAATGAAACTGGACTCCTATACGTCTCCATATACAAAAATTAACTCAAGATGGATTAAAGACTTAAACACAAGATCTGAAGTATAAACATCCTAAAAGAAAACCGAGGAATGACTCTTCTGGGAATTGGCCTAGGCAAAGAGCTTATGACAAAGATAGACAAATGGGACATAATTAAATTAAAAATCTTCTGCATAGCAAAAGAAATAATTAAGAGTAAACTCACAGCCTGCAGAATGAGACAAAATATTTGCAAACTATTCATCTGACAAGGGACTGATACACAGAATATACATGAACGTAAACCACTGAACAGTAACAACAAAATAAGGAGAAGAGAAAAAGAAAAAGAAACAAACAAGCAATAACAACAGAAAACAAATAATTCCATCAAAAACTGGGCAAAGAATCTGAATAGACATTTCTCAAAAGAAGATATACAAATGGCCAATAGGTATGTAAAGACATGCTCAACATTACTAATCTTCAGGGAAATGCAAATCAAAAACCATGATGAGATTATCCTCTTATCCCAGTTAGAATGGCTACTATGAAAAAAAATAATAAATAACAAATTCCAGAAAGAATGCAGAGAAAAGTGACTTCTTATATAACATCAGTGGAAACATAAATTAGTACAGCCATTAGATAAAACAGTATAGAGGTTTCTTAAAAATCTAAAAATAGAACTATCATATAATCTAGTACTCCCACTATTGGGTATTGATCCAAAGGAAAGAACAGCAGTGTATCGAAGACATGCATGCACCCATGCTTATTGCAGCACTAATCACAGTAGCCAAGATATGAAATCAACCTAAGTGTCTGTCAAATGATGAATAGATAATGAAAATGTGGTATATATACACAATGGGATACTATTCAGTCATTAAAAAGGAAATAAATTATTTCATTTGCAGCAACATGGATGGAACTGGAGGTCAATATAAGTGAAGTATGTCAGGCACAGAAAGACAAATGTCACCTATTCTCACTCATGTGGGAGCTGAAAAGGTTAATCTCATGAAGGTAGTGCATAGAATGCTAGTTACCAATGGCTGGGAAGGGTGCAGGAAGGGATACAGAGAGTTGATTTATGGGTACAAGTATACAAATAGATAAAAGGAATAAGTCCTAGTGCTTGATAGCACAATTAGGTGACAATAGCTAATCAGAACTAATTGTATATTTCCAAGTAGCTGGAAGAAAATACTTGAAATGTTCCCAACACAAAGAAATAATGTTTGAGGTTACAGATATCCTAAATACTCTGATTTTATCATTACATATTTTATGCATGTATCCAAATACAATATGTACCCCATAAATATGTATAATTATGTACCAATAAAAAAAGAAATTAATTTAAAAAGAAACCTTTA
Organism: Piliocolobus tephrosceles; assembly: GCF_002776525.5. NCBI lineage: Eukaryota > Metazoa > Chordata > Mammalia > Primates > Cercopithecidae > Piliocolobus > Piliocolobus tephrosceles. Next base: position 81,057,369 of record NC_045444.1, read on the forward strand.
TGCTTTAATATATTTAAGAATTAAATGCTTAAGAGCATGTCTTTTTATCTTATATCTATTCCATTAAGTATATTTCACTTTTTGATCTACGTAATGACTAATGACAAATTAAACAAAGAGATGTCAATAGTGTCATTAATGTGGCAGAATATAAAATGTTATATTGCTATCTTTACATTATTTAATATAATTAAATTACACAATTTAAAAATGTTATGTTTTTGTACTCAAAGTAACCAGGTTATGGTGTTATGTTTCCTCTATTCATAATAAACCCAAATATGTTTTTAAAAAATTTATATTAAACATAATTCTCAATGGCAATGCCTCCAAATGCTTTATCTGCATTATAAACTTACTTTAACTGTATATATTGAAAAAAATCCAGTATGCATATTTCCTAGATTGATAAAATAAGTCATGGAGGGCAGGGACTTGACCATATAACTTCTAAGAAATTCAAAATTGTCTAAATCTGTGTACGTGTTTTTTCACCTATGGAGACACAAAGAAAAGCATTTCTTTTATTACTAGAGAAAATTCTTAATGCTTGACTTATAAAAGTAACGACAATAGAAATGTTTTAAGAGAAGAAATCATTAGCACCTCTGAAATATATGGCACAATATGATTTTTTTTCCAGTGGTAAATGTTTCTTAACAAAAAACAATAAACAGAGGAGTGAGGTATGCAAAGGAGTACAGCTTACAGAATATGAGTGCACATATGGAGGTATAAAGTATGGAGGAATTGTTCAACAACTAAGTACCAGCGCTGACTCATTGTGGTTATATTACTTCAGCAAGTCATTTATTCTAAATGTCATTTTCAAGGTCTCTTAGGAGACAGTTAGCAAGCATTGCTGTAGATAATTCCTTCTGTCTCACTTTTATCACTCTATTAAAGTTTATCATGTCTACTTAGGAAAAGCAGACCTTGGAAAAGACCTTTAAGCTTCATCCAGTTCAAAGTGATATACAAGAAGGATGCATCTAAATGATAACAGAAAGTTATCCTTTGATTTTTCTTCAAGTCTTATTTTGTAAAACTTTACAGTATTCTATAGCACTCCATTTGCCTGAAAGACCAAAGGCCAGTAGAAAAGAAAAAAAAAAAGGCCATTGATCCATTTTTATCTAAAGTGTGGCATTTCATCACCTAAAGGAGTGATACAATTAATTATTCTGTATGTTTTATGTGATTTTGGCAATCCTAGAAAATGCTAAAGGTCTGAAAGAAGCTTGAATTATTATCATATTCAAGCACTTCATTAGAACGGCAGCTTTGATTGCTTTGGCATTGAACAGGACACTCTTAAAAGGTGCACCTTGCATCTTCTTCTGAATTAATTATTGGACATCCCTAGTAATCCTGCACTATTAGTATCTTCAAGTAGTTTTAGATCACCAATACTACTTAATGGGTCTGTGTTTTAAGAAGGCAGACATGGGTAAACCACAAAGAAATAAGCACATGAAGATGTTTATATGTTATTTGCCAATCATTTTGAAGCTTTTGAATGGAACCAGAGGGAATAGTAATATTAGATCCTTTGAAATGTATTTTCCAACAAAATGATCAACAATATAAGTTGTAATTAAATCTAAGTGACACATTTGATATGCCCAAAGCATAAAACAAGTCAATATCTATAGTATGCCTAAATTCATTCAGCTCAACTTATTGGGCTATCCAAGATATAAAGACCATGAACATGGCAATTTGACCAAAGACACTATGCTCAATCATTGAATAAATATCAATTCACCACTAGAGAATACAAAAACCTATAATGTCTGCTTGAATAGAACTGAAGCTTCAATTTCAATTGCAGGTATAAAGCCTATCCACTTAAATAGAAAACTCAAAATAAAATGTGAAATGTAATTGTCAGAGAAGCACTAGAGATAAAAGGTATTGTAGAAGTTCGGCGACATGTCATAATGAACTGTTACTATTTTTTTATTATACCTTAAGTTCAAGGGTACATGTGCACAACGTGCAGGTCTGTTACACATGTATACATGTGCTACGTCGGTGTGCTGCACCCATTAACTCGTCATTTACATTAAGTATATCTCCTAATGCTATCCCTCTCCCCTCCCCCCTACCCACAATAGGACCTGGTGTGTGATGTTCCCCTACCTGTGTCCAAGTGATCTCATTGTTCAATTCCCACCTATGAGTGAGAACATGTGGTATTTGGTTTTCTGTTCTTCCGATAGTTTGCTGAAAATGATGGTTTCCAGCTGCATCCATGCCCCTACAAAGGACATGAACTCATTCTTTTTTATGGCTGCATAGTATTCCATGGTGTATATGTGCCACATTTTCTTTTTTTTTTTTTTTTTTTATTATACTTTAAGTTCTAGGGTACATGTGCATAACGTGCAGGTTTGTTACATATGTATACTTGTGTCATGTTGGTGTGCTGCACCCATCAACTCGTCAGCACCCATCAATTCGTCATTTATATCAGGTATAACTCCCAATGCAATCCCTCCCCCCTCCCCCCCCATGATAGGCCCCGATGTGTGATGTTCCCCTTCCCGAGTCCAAGTGATGTCATTGTTCAGTTCCCACCTATGAGTGAGAACATGCGGTGTTTGGTTTTCTCTTCTTGTGATAGTTTGCTAAGAATGATGGTTTCCAGCTGCATCCATGTCCCTACAAAGGACACAAACTCATCCTTTTTTATGGCTGCATAATATTCCATGGTGTATATGTGCCACATTTTCTTAATCCAGTCTGTCACAGATGGACATTTGGGTTGATTCCAAGACTTTGCTATTGTGAATAGTGCCACAATAAACATACGTGTGCATGTGTCTTTATAGCAGCATGACTCATAATCCTTTGGGTATATCCCCGGTAGTGGGATGACTGGATCAAATGGTATTTCTAGTTCTAGATCCTTGAGGAATCGCCACACTGTCTTCCACAATGGTTGAACTAGTTTACAGTCCCACCAACAGTGTAAAAGTGTTCCTATTTCTCCACATCCTCTCCAGCACCTGTTGTTTCCTGATTTTTTAATAATCACCATTCTAACTGGTGTGAGATGGTATCTCATTGTGGTTTTGATTTGCATTTCTCTGATGGCGAGTGATGATGAGCATTTTTTCATGTGTCTGTTGGCTGTATGAATGTCTTCTTTTGAGAAGTGTCTGTTCATATGCTTTGCCCACTTTTTGATGGGGTTGTTTTCTTCTTGTAAATTTGATTGAGTTCTTTGTAGGTTCTCGATACTAGCCCTTTGTCAGATGAGTAGTTTGCAAAAATTTTCTCCCATTCTGTAGGTTGCCTGTTCACTCTGATGGTAGTTTCTTTTGCTGTGCAGAAGCTCTTTAGTTTAATTAGATCCCATTTGTCAATTTTGGCTTTTGTTGCCGTTGCTTTTGGTGTTTTAGACATGAAGTCCTTCCCCATGCCTATGTCCTGAATGGTATTACCTAGGTTTTCTTCTCGGGATTTTATGGTTTTAGGTCTAACATTTAAGCCCCCTCTCCATCTTGAATTAATTTTCATATAAGGAGTAAGGAAAGGATCCAGTTTCAGCTTTCTACTTATGGCTAGCCAATTTTCCCAGCATCATTTATTAAATAGGGAATCCTTTCCCCATTTCTTGTTTTTGTCAGGTTTGTCAAAGATCAGATGGCTGTAAATTGTGTGGTATTATTTCTGAGGGCTCTGCTCTGTTCCATTGGTTTATATCTCTGTTTGGTACCAGTACCATGCTGTTTTGGTTACTGTAGACTTGTACTATAGTTTGAAGTCAGGTAGCGTGATGCCTCCAGCTTTGTTCTTTGGCTTAGGATTGTCTTGGCAATGCGGGCTCTTTTTTGGTTCCATATGAACTTTAAAGCAGTTTTTTCCAATTCTGTGAAGAAACTCATTGGTAGCTTGATGGGGATGGCATTGAATCTATAAATAACCTTGGGCAGTATGGCCATTTTTGCAATATGGATTCTTCCTATCCGTGAGCATGGTATGTTCTTCCATTTGTTTGTGTCCTCTTTTATTGCACTGAGCAGTGGTTTGTAGTTCTCCTTGAAGGGGTCCTTTACATCCCTTGTAAGTTGGATTCTTAGGTATTTTATTCTCTTTGAAGCTATTGTGAATGGGAGTTCATTCCTGATTTGGCTCTCTGTGTGTTAGTGGTGTATAAGAATGCTTGTGATTTTTGCACATTGATTTTGTATCCTGAGACTTTGCTAAAGTTGCTTATCAGCTTAAGGAGATTTTGGGCTGAGACAATGGGGTTTTCTAAATATACAATCATGTCATCTGCAAACAGGGACAATTTGACTTCTTCTTTTCCTAACTGAATACCCTTTATTTCTTTCTCTTGCCTGATTGGGCTAACCAGAAATTCCAACACTATGTTGAATAGGAGTGGTGAGAGAGGGCATCCCTGTCTTGTGCCAGTTTTCAAAGGGAATGCTTCCAGTTTTTGCCCATTCAGTATGATATTGGCTGTGGGTCTGTCATAAATAGCTCTTATTATTTTGAGATATGTTCCATCGATACCGAATTTATTGAGAGCTTTTAGCATGAAAGGCGGTTGAATTTTGTCAAAGTCCTTTCTGCATCTATTGAGATAATCATGTGGTTTTTGTCTTTAGTTGTGTTTATATGCTGGATTACGTTTATTGATTTGCGTATGTTGAACCAGCCTTGCATCGCAGGGATGAAGCCCACTTGATCATGGTGGATAAGCTTTTTGATGTCCTGTTGGATTCTGATTGCCACTATTTTATTGAGGAGTTTTGCATCGATGTTCATCAGGGATATTGGTCTAAAATTCTCTTTTTTGTTGTGTCTCTGTCAGGCTTCGGTATCAGATGATGTCGGCCTCGTAAAATGAGTTAGGGAGGATTTGCTCCTTTTCTATTGATTGGAATAGTTTCAGAAGGAATGGTACCAACTCCTCCTTGTACCTCTGGTAGAATTCGACTGTGAATCCGTTTGGTCCTGGACTTTTTTTGGTTGGTAGGCTCTTAACTATTGCCTCAATTTCAGAGCTTGCTATTGGTCTATTCAGGGATTCAACTTCTTCCTGGTTTAGTCTTGGGAGAGTGCAAGTGTCCAGAAAATTATCCATTTCTTCTAGGTTTTCTAGTTTATTTGTGTAGAGGTGTTTATAGTATTCTCTGATGGTAGTTTGCATTTTTGTGGGGTCGGTGGTGATATTCCCTTTATCATTTTTTATTGTGTCTATTTGATTCCTCTCTCTTTCTTCTTTATTAGTCTTGCTAGCGGTCTGTCAATTTTGTTGATCTTTTCAAAAAACCAGCTCCTGGATTCACTGATTTTTTTGGAGGGATTTTTGTGTCTCTATCTCCTTCAGTTCTGCTCTGATCTTAGTTATTTCTTGCCTTCTGCTAGCTTTTGAATGTGTTTGCTCTTGCTTCTCTAGTTCTTTTAATTGTGATGCTAGGATGTCAATTTTAGATCTTTCCTGCTTTCTCTTGTGGGCATTTAGTGCTATAAATTTCCCTCTACACACTGCTTTAAATGTGTCCCAGAGATTCTGGTATGTTGTATCTTTGTTCTCATTGGTTTCAAAGAACATTTATTTCTGCCTTCATTTCGTTATATACTCAGTAGTCATTCAGGAGCAGGTTGTTCAGTTTCCATGTAGTTGAGCAGTTTTGATTGAGTTTCTTAGTCCTGAGTTCTAGTTGGATTGCACTGTGGTCCGAGAGACAGGTTGTTATAATTTCTGTTCTTTTACATTTGCTGAGGAGGGCTTTACTTCCAACTATGTGGTCAATTTTGGAATAAGTGTGATGTGGTACTGAGAAGAATATATATTCTGTTGATTTGGGGTGGAGAGTTCAGTAGATGTCTATTAGGTCTGCTTGGTGCAGAGTTGAGTTCAATTTCTGGATATCCTTGTTGACTTTCTGTCTCGTTGATCTGTCTAATGTTGACAGTGGGGTGTTAAAGTCTCCCATTATTATCGTATGGAAGTCTAAGTCTCTTTGTAAGTCTCTAAGGACTTATTTTATGAATCTGGGTGCTCCTGTATGGGGTGTATATATATTTAAGATAGTTAGCTCTTCCCGATGAATTGATCCCATTACCATTCTGTAATGGTCTTCTTTGTCTCTTTTGATCTTTGATGGTTTAAAGTCTGTTTTATCAGAGACTCGGATTGCAACCCCTGCTTTGTTTTGTTTTCCATTTGCTTGGTAGATCTTCCTCCATCTCTTTATTTTGAGCCTGTGTGTGTCTCTGCATGTGAGATGGGTCTCCTGAATACAGCAAACTGATGGATCTTAACTCTTTATTCAATTTTCCAGTCTGTGTCTTTTAATTTGACCATTTAGTCCATTTACATTTAAGGTTAATATTGTTATGTGTGAACTTGATCCTGTCATGATGATATTAGCTGGTTATTTTGCTCGTTAGTTGATGCAGTTTCTTCCTAGACTTTACATTTTGACACGTCTTTGCAATGGCTGGTACCTGTTTTTCCTTTCCATGTTTAGTGCTTCCTTCAGGATCTCTTGTAGGGCAGGCCTGGTGGTGACAAAATCTCTAAGCATTTGCTTGTCTGTAAAGGATTTTATTTCTCTTTCACTTATGAAACTTAGTTTGGCTGGATATGAAATTCTGGGTTGAAAATTTTTTTCTTTAAGAATGTTGAATACTGGCCCCCACTTTCTTCTGGCTTGTAGAGTTTCTGCCGAGAGATCTGCTGTTAGTTTGATGGGCTTCCCTTTGTGGGTAATCTGACCTTTCTCTCTGGCTACCCTTAACGTTTTTTCCTTCATTTCAACTTTGGTGAATCTGACAATTATGTGTCTTGGAGTTGCTCTTCTCGAGGAGTGTCTTTGTGGCATCCTCTGTATTTCCTGAATTTGAACTTTGGCCTGCCTTAGTAGGTTGGGGAAGTTCTCCTGGATGATATCCTGCAGAGTGTTTTCCAACTTGGTTCCATTTTCCCCATCACTTTCAGGCACACCAATCAGATGTAGATTTGGTCTTTTCACATAATCCCATATTTCTTGGAGGCTTTGTTCATTTCTTTTTATTCTTTTTTCTCTACACTTCTCTTCTCACTTCATTCCATTCATTTGATCTTCAATCGCTGATACTCTTTCTTCCAGTTGATCGAGTCGGTTACTGAAGCTTGTGCATTTGTCACATAGTTCTCGTGTTATGGTTTTCATCTCTATCAGTTCTTTTAAGGACTTCTCTACATTGGTTATTCTAGTCATCCATTCATCAAATCTTTTTTCAAGGTTTTTAGTTTCTTTGCGCTGGTTACATAGTTCCTCCTTTAGCTCTGAGAAGTCTGATCAACTAAAGCATTCTTCTCTCGACTCATCAAAGTCATTCTCCGTCCAGCTTTGTTCCGTTGCTGGTGATGAGCTGTGTTCCTTTGGAGGGGGAGATGTGCTCTTATTTTTTGAATTTCCAACTTTTCTGCACTGCTTTTTCCCCAACTTTGTGGTTTTATCTGCCTTTGGTCTTTGATGATGGTGACGTACTGATGGGATTTTGGTGTGGGTGTACTTTCTGTTTGTTAGCTTTCCTTCTAATAGTCAGGACCCTCAGCTGTAGGTCTGTTGGAGTTTGCTTGAAGTCCACTCCAGACCCTGTTTGCCTGGGTATCAGCAGCGGAGGCTGCAGAAGATAGAATATTGCTGAACAGTGAATGTTGCTGTCTGATTCTTGATCTGGAAGCTTCATCTCAGGGGTGTACCCCGCCGTGTGAGGTGTGAGGTGTCGGTCTGCACCTTAGTTGAAAATGCGGAAATCACCCGTCTTCTGTGTCACTCATGCTGGGAGCTGGAGGCTGGAGCTGTTCTTACTTGGCCATCTTGGGTGTGCCCCTTGAACTGTTACTTTTAAAAAATATTTTTCTGATGATAAGTGGAAAACAAAGTAGGTTTCATATGAATATAACATAGTCTAAGAAAAAAATGAATAAAGGATTAAAGTGGTGCAAAAAAAACAAAAACAAAAACAAAAAACAATGTGAGGTGAAATGAATGGCATACACTTTTCAGAAATTGAACAGGTTGAGGATATCCAACCAGGAGGGCCCAAAAACCAAGCTTAAGTAAGAAAGTGAGATACAGGCAATATTCCTTCTCTTGATACCCTCCACTATGCATAGTTAATGGTTATTATCTGATTGTTCACTGGGTCTCAGCAACAGGTGTCTGTCTGTCAGTTGCGTTTACCCCCATAAGAACAACCTTGGAATGAGTGACAACTAAAACCACTAGACCAAGACTTGGAACACAAATCTGCCAATGATCCTGATTATTATGCTGCTTTAATCTGGTTGCAGTAACTCAATGCAAAAAAACACATAGAAACTCCCATTCCTATGTCTGAGAAACATAGTGATAGTTTCTTCTGTAGTTCATATCTGTGGATTAAAAAAGGTTTTCCTGATGCATTAAAGAATAAGTATTCAATCCAAAGTTTTATTTTCTCTGTGGATGTCAGCAAGTAGTATTGATCAGTAAACAAAAAAGGAGAAAGTGACATAGAAATAATCTCCAAACAGCCTACAGATAATTTATGCATACATTAAGGTTATTCATAGAGACTCCAGATATAAGTCAAGAAAACAGATGCAAATGAAGTCAGTTTGAAACAGACTATGAGAGAATATTTATGCCAAAGTGATGAATTGTCATGATATTCTTATAGACTACCAGTACTCTCAGACAAAGTATGAACTTGGGCCTGGACAAAATAGAACAGAGAGGTCATATGGGAGAATATCAGAAAATTAAGTTGTAAAGATAAGCTGTAGCTATATTTCAGAAGACCACTAGCAAATTCTTCTGCATCAGAATGCTATGTGCATCTAGTCTATCAGAGACCTTTCGTATCCTTCTTTTTACCCATCCCCTATAGAATACGTTTAATATAATCCACTGTTCAATTTGATGAGAACACACACCACATGGAGAAACTATGATATATATGATGAGAAATGTATTTTAAGTCCAAAAAATGATCATGTACTTTGTTAATGATGTGTCCTAGGAAAAATATTAAAAATTGAGATTATGCATCAATTACAATAAAGAAAAAGTATAACTTGAGGTTAAAAACCGGAAAAACATTACGGCTGGCTCAAGCAAATGAAACAAGAACTATGTGGCTAAAATATAAAAAATAGAAGGTGATGTATAGTAGCATTATGTACTAAAATTCAAGAGGAAATATTCCTTTTTTATAATATGTATATACTTATATCTATAGAGATATATACATATATAGATAGTTATATGTAAAGATATATATTTTTAAGTAATGTGCAGAGAGAATATTATTGAATCAGGAAGAAAATTTAGTAAAACCTAAGAACAAAAATAATTCCAGAGTTACAGTCTATCAACTTCCTCTGGGTATTATGAATCACCAGGAAATATTTCTATCACTATGAGACACATTACTGGTAACATCAACCTGGCTTTATTTCATACATCTCCTTGAAATTTCTGATCTTTCTGATCTTTTCTGGAAGAAAACTGTTTTAGTATAACCTGAAAATAGAACAAGGTAGCAGAAAGCCTAACATGAATGCCACATATGTAGGATGAACACATGTATGAAAAATTAATTCGGAGTTAATAAAACTGTAAAAGGAGTCTGTTTGGGGTTTTTTGTTTTAATTTCAGGGAAGTGTTAGTTAATAAGGATGCCATTAGAAGTCCAAAATGTTAACTTAATGAAACCCTCCAATTACATTCTGTTAGATTTTCCCATTAACAATATTGACTTTTAGCAGTAGTTCTCATTACACATTAAAAGAATATTAAAGAAATTAAAATAAAGGACACTTTAAACCAGTAGAATTAGGGTATATAAAGAACAGCCAAAATCAAGAGTAAACATTTACAGGAAGAGTTACAGTAAACTTCCCAGAAGATCAGAAATATCTGAAAGACAAACATAAAAAATGTACCCGAAGTTTGTCTCACAATGTCAACCCATAATGGGTATGCTTCAATTAGCCTAACGAATTATTTAGATTTGTATTTTTAATGTGAGTATTTTCACCTCAAATCTATTGAAAGTGCCAGATTATTATTTAGATTAGATATGAGTGGAAACCATATATAAAACCTGTAAGCTATCACCAAAGGATCTAGGTCTTTGGTCTTGGATGGTAAATGTTTTAAAACCAGCTCTCTGGGCGGGCAGGGGAAGGAAGGCTCCATTTTCATTTGCCATTTTCCGTGTTATAAATATGACCATCACTGTGACCAGTTTCAAGCTTTTTTATAAGTGTCTGTTTTTAAAATATTTTAATTATTTGAAGGATTTGGGACTGACAACATTTTATTTTTGTACTGGTTTTGCTTTTAATGGCTAATACATAATCATGTTATAAATAATCCTTATGAATATTTAAATAGTACTAGAGTGAATAACCTTATCTGTGCATCATATTCTTATGTGTGACATGGAATATTTTCATGCTTCATGAAATATGCAGTAGATATATCATGTTGCACTACTACCCACAGCCCAAAGCTTTTGTTAAAGCAACAGACTTATACAGACAAATTATTACATGATATGAGTTTCCTTTTCCAGTTCAGGGAAATTGGAGTGTATGCGCTTCTGACACCACTGGCTTGCCACCATTTGTTCCATGGGCATGTCATGAGAGCATGTGACAATCAGATTTTCTTTTTCAAAAAATATTTTAAGGGATTTTAATTCACTAATTACATTTGGCATCTTTTCATCGATTCTTGCTTTCATTTTTAATATTTTTCTTATTGTCTTGAATATATTAATTACTTACATTTTAAAGCCCAGCGTGATTTCAGTATCTAGATCATCTGTGTTTGTTTCCACTTTCTGTTTCTTTGTTTCTCTTTGGATGTTGTGTATAAAAAATGTAGAGGTTCTGAGACTGTTATCTACTTCCAGAGAAGGTTCATCCTTTACTTCTGCAGTCAGATAGAAGAAACACTGATCACCTTCTTTCAGCTAGGGGCTGAACTGACCTGAGAGAGCATTGCAGTTTGGGTATGGTCTACCAACCTCTGCTTTGTTGCAGTTCCCAGGGTAGCTCCTTTCAGGGGTTTTTAATTGAAAGGGTGAGAAGCGGGGTCTGCAGAGCTTCTCTCATGAATACTAGCATTCTTGAGTTCTTGCCACTATGAGACTGCTAGCTTTTTATTCTTTCAGAAGAATGTTGAGTCCAGTCCTTGGCTTTTTATTACAGGGAATTCTGCCTCCTGAATTTATTATCATTGTTGTTATTATTATCATTTTATTCTCCAGTCCCATTATTAAAAGTTCTACCAATTTCTTTGTATCTGAATGATGTCAGCTCTTACTCCATTCTGAGAATCAAAAATGCCCTGAGAGGGGAAAAGGAGGGTTTAAGGTTGCAGAATATCCTCTCATCTCTCTGCTCAGAATCTACTTTATCCAGATTTTATCACCTCAAGACTCAGTTGTTCCAAGTCTTTCTCAGTGAGAGCACTGTTCTACCACACACTCCTCCATCATCGATGGAACCTGAAACAATTTTCCTGGGAATTTGTACTAAGAAAAAGCTAACTGTAAGCAAGCAAACAAGAGAATGAAATTAGATAGCAGTAGGTACTAAGACTGTAAAATCCATAGAAAGGAGAGGCTAGAGACAAAGCTAATATTATTATGCTAGGCCAATGTTACAAGAAAAAGAAGGCAGTAAAATAATAAAATGATATAATGTTGCCTATAGCAGCATCCATTGACCTAGTTAAATTGGAGTTAATAATTTAACTTTAAAAAGTTAAAATTCAGCAGTAAGTCTGTATTTTTTTAATGAGAGAAATTGAGTTAAAGAAAATCAAACAGGTTTTTCAATACAGAAATCATTGGCCTCTTAAATAATTTCATGGGCTTTGTGCATCTCTTGGATCTCTTACGTACATTATCCCAAATGCATTTTACCAGGTAATCTTTTCATCACAAAATTGTAAAAACTTAGAAGCATACGTGTCCAAAAACACTTGGAAAACTAAAAAGTTTTAATATATAAATAAACTAAAACCATATGGAATAAGTAGAAAAAAATGAGGAACTATTAGTATCCATGTACTAATATATGGCAGATCAGCTGGCCAGAGAGTGGCTTAATCAATAGTACTAAAGTGAAAACATACCTACTTATATTTTGAGGTCCCACAAACACTTTAGATGCAGGCATGTAGGCCTGTACTACTTTTTATATTCCTGGATTCCCCCAAACAACCATACATCTCTATTATCAAGCAAAAATATAGCAACCACCTCCACCAAAAAAAAAAACATAATATGAAGTATAAAATAAATTATTGCAACTAAAATCTTTTATTTGATTAAAATTTCCTTCCATTAAACTTACCCCACTACATTTATGTATTAAATATATTCTGAGAAATACTTTGTTTCAAATGACAGATCTCATGGGCATTCTTTTTTTTCACACTTGAAATGTTTTGTTCACTTGTTTATTCTATAGTTATTTACTGAGGGTATTTGGGCAGGTCATTGTGCTAGGGAGAAACAAAACTAATCTGTATGTGTTAGTCTTTGCCACACAACAAAATATCCAAAACAACAAATATGTATTAGTTCTCATAAATATCTGAATTGGCTGAGTGTTTTTCTTTGGTGGTTTGATTGATGGTTGTTTTTGTCTTCTGACTTTTATTTTAGATTCAGAGAGCACTTGTGCAGATCTGTTACCTGAGTAAATTGCATGTCACTGGGGTTTGCCCTACACATTGTTGTCACCCAGGTAGTGAGTATAGTACTCAATAGGTAGCTTTTCAATCCACACCCTCCTCCCACCCGCCACCCTCGAGTAAGCCCCAGTGTCTACTGTTCCCCTCTTTGTGTCCATGTGTGCTCAGTGTACAGCTCCCACTTATAAGTGAGAACATGCAGCATTTCTTTTCTATTCTTGTGTTAATTCACTTAGGATAATGGACTCCAACTGCATCCATGTTGCTGCAATGGACATGATTTCATTCTTTTTATGGCTGTCTGGTGTATGTGTACCACATTTTCTTTATCCAGTCCACGGTTGATGGGCACTTAGGTTGACTACATGTCATTGTTACCATGAATAGTGCTGAATGAATATACACCGGGATGTGTCTTTATGGTACAATACTTTATATTCCTTTGGGTATATACTCAGTAATAGGATTGCTGGCTCTAATGCTAGTTCTAAGATCTTTGAGATACCTCCTAACTGCTTTCCAGAGTGGCTGAACTACTTTACATTCTCACCAGTATTATATAAATGTTCCCTTTTCTTCACAACTTTGCCAACATTTGTTGTGTTGTTTTTTGACTTTTTAGTAATAGCCATTCTGACTGGTGTAAGATGGTATCTCACTGTGGTCTTGATTTGTATTTCCCTAATAATTAGTGATGTTGAGCATTTTTTTGTATGCTTGATGGCTGTGTGTACATCTTCTTTTGAGAAGTGCCTGTATATCTCTGCTATGGTTAGGCTTTGTGTCCCTACCCAAATCTCATCTTGAACTGTAGGTCCCATAATCCCTACGTGTCATGAGAGAGACCTGGTGGGAGGTAACTGAATCGTGGGGGTGGTTACCTTCATGCTGTTCTTGTGATAGTGAGTGAGTTCTTATGAGATTTGATGGCTTTATAAGGGGCTCCCCCAGCCCCTTAGCTTTGCACTTCTCTCTCCTACCACCATGTGAAGAAGGAGGTGTTTGCTTCCCCTTCTGCCATGATTATAAGTTTCCTGAGGCCTCCCCATCATGACTGAACTGTGAGTCAATTAAACCTCTTTCCTTTACAAATTACCCAGTCTCAGGTATTCTTTATTAGCAGCATGATAACTGACTAATACAATGCCCTTTGCCCATTTTTAATAGGGTTGTTTGTTTTTGTTTTTTAGTTCTTTATAGATTCTAGATATTAGACGTTTGTCCAGTGTATAGTTTGCAAATATTTTCTCCCGTTCTGTAGGTGGTCTGTTTACTCTGTTGATATTTTCTTTTGCTATGCAGAAGCTCTTTACTATAATCAGGTCACACTTAGCAATTTTTGTTTTTGTTGCAATTCCTTTCAGAGTCTCCACCATGAAATCTTTGCCATGGTCTGTATTCAGAATGCTGTTTCCTAGGTTCTCTTTTAGGGCTTTTATAATTTTACATTTATGTTTTTAATCCATTTTGAGTTTATTTTTACATGGTTAAAGAAAGAGATACAGTTTTAATCTTCTGCAAATGGCTAGTTATCCCAGCATCATTTACTGAATAGGAAGTCCTATTTCCATTGCTTGTTATTGTCAACTTTGTCAAAGATCGGATGGCAATAGATGTGTAACTTTATTTCTGGGTTCTCTAACCTGTTCCATTGGTCTATGTATCTGTTTTTGTATCAGTACCATGATGTTTTGGTTACTGTAGCCCTGTAGTATAGTTTGAAGTCTAGTGGTGCGATGACTCAGAATTTGTACTTTTTACTTAGCTTTTCTTTGCCTATTAGGGCCATTTTTTGTTTTCTCATGAATTTTAGAATAGTTTTTTCTAATTCTGTGAAAAAAGACATTGGTCATTTGATAGCAATAGTGCTGAATCTGCAAGCTGCTTTGGGTAGTATGGCCATTTTAATAAATGACCCAATAATCATTTTCCTATTGCAATATTTAACAACATTGACTTTTTCAATTCATGAGCATGGAATGTTTTTCATTTTTTTGTGTCATCTCTAGTTTCTTTGAACAACGCTTTGTAATTCTCATTGCAGAGGTCTTTCACCTCCCTGGTTAGCTGTTTCCTAGGTTGTGTGTGTCTATTGTGAATAGGCTTGCGTTTTTGATTTGGCTCTGAACTTGGACATTATTGGTGTATATAAATGCTACTGATTTTTGTACATTGATTTTGTATCCTGAAACTTTACTGAGGTTGCTTATCAGTACTAGGAGTCTTTGGGCAGTAACTATGATGTTTTCCAGGTATAGAATCATACCAACTGCGAAGAGATAGTTCGACTTCCTCTCTTTCTGTTTGGATCATGGGCATTCTTTTGCACTAAAAAAATTAGTTCTGTCACCAAGTGGTGTTCTTGATTACCATAGTCTGCTGATCCAATTAGTGTAAATACTGGACCACTAAGTATGACCTCCTGTGAATTAAAAACTAATGCATCTTCATAAAGTCTCTGTTTTGACTTGAGAATGCTTCTATTATTTTGCATTCATTTTATATGTTAATATTATTCTGAGTTCTTGTATTAAGCATATTTTTGGTACTCTATAAAAACAAAATCTAAAATATCTTTTGTGAAAAACAATACACAATTCAAGAATAAAATATCTTATAAAGCAAGGAAAAATGAGGAAATGAAAGTCTATACTATTCCTTTTTATTTGTGTTACACTGAAGAAAAACCAACTAAAAGTAATTAATTGAATTGTCTTCAGAGAAATTTTTGTGATGGCATATTGACCCAATATTCATTTTCCCATTGTAAACCAACGAAATGTGTTGGTTTAAAACTCATTTCAAAATGAGTTTCTGCAGATGCATAAACTATTTTTATTCTTCATATATTAAACAGAGCTTGAAAATAAGTAGTGAATTTTAAAAATGGGAATGAGAGAAACGGAAGAGCAAAGGAAAACATGATGGACAAGTATTTTAGAATAGATCATTTTAATTATCAAACAGATAGCCTATGTCCACTGTGTCAGGTACAAAACAAAAGACAGTGTGAGGACTGTGACAACCTCGAAAGTGTGTGCTACACCCATACATTTTCAAATTCATTACTTACATAGTGTTAGGCAAAACAAAACACAGCAAGGACTGGATCCAGCATGATGTGGGTTACCACTTTTCAACCTCTGCTTTGATGTCAACAACCCCAGAAAGTTGTAAGAAGCAAGTTGGAGAAGATAGGTTCTATTAAGAATAAGACATAACATCCATGGATTGCTTTCTGTAGCCCAAGACTGTTGAATGTTTAATAGATATTTTGTTCAGATAATAACAACATATGAAGTGACACTATTAACAGCTCTCCTTTACAGATAAGGACTCAGTAAAATTTACCATTGGTCATTTTCATTTACAAAGCCTAGCCTTTTAAAAATAACTTCTTTATTGAAGCCTTACTCTACATTCCAGATACTTCACCAAGCATTATCTGATGTATTTCTCACAAACACTTTTTAGATTAGGCTATAACTGAGGAAACTAAATCCCCAATAGCTGAAAGAAGAAGTTAAGTAGCCAAGCCCAATAAGTAAGTCATGGAGGCGACTATATGTTGTCTTTAGAAACCTGGAATTCTTGGCTCCTTTGGACTTTTTGGTAAGTCCTAATGGAAAACAGTACTGGGTTCAGAGTGGTCAGAAGCCATAGAGACATGTCCCTTGAGCCTCCCTGGCTTTTTATCTGAAGTAATCCCACCCCTCTATTGTTATGCTTTTGCTCACATTACATGACCAGCATCTTCCAATATTTCAGCTGCCATTCTTAACATAATTTTTCTTAAGGGTATATTTTATAATTCTTCATAATTTGCTCTTTCTAGGACAAATCGTTTCTTTGAAATCCATACTATCTTAAACAGAATATCCTTTACAATAAAGAAAAACTACTCTGGAAACACACTGCTTCCAAAAGAAAATTGCTGACACCCCCCGAGTGATTAAGTGTAAGAAATACATCTTTGTGTGTGTTTATATGATGACACTTTTTCAGTCCAGTGAAATTTATGTAAATAAATTTCAATTATCATGAAAATGTAAAAATAATAACTGTTTTCATTAAGTAAACTTGTTTCTGTAAGCCTAAATATGTGTCTTTCAAAAAATAGTTCTGTAAAAGCATCCAAGAAGATTTTCCCACTGCATGCCCCTCTGAAGTTAGCCTTAATTCCTATGTCTGTTTTAATCCTCACTGTTTCCCCTTTCTTTATATCCTATGAATGCCAATTTCTGGCCGTTTTCCTCCCACCAGTTCCTACTTATCTCCCATTCACATGTCAGTACTCAAACTGTCAATGCCTTACTCAAAACCCAGGGCCTGGGGTTTCACCAGTATCAGTTTGTACCCCTCAAGGTTGGCTATAGTAGAATAGTTCATTTGTGAGTAAAAATTTGTGACAATTCCCCTTAGCAGAGCTATAGGATTCCTAACTACCTCAAACTTCTAAATTGGAACACACAAAAATCATCCCAGATCTCCAACCACAATGAAGGAAAACCTTTTCTATCTGGAGAGAACCATCATCAAGGATGATTGCTTTAGTGCGCCTTATATACCTTTGAGTCTCTATATTTCAGGTTGCTAATACTCTTTTGAGAATTAGAATCACTTGCCTGATGGACTGATTTCTTATAGAAATACCAGAAATCAAACACTACCAGTTCCTGTACCTCTCATCTCTATCTTTCCCGGTTATTGGAGAAAATACTAGGACCTGCAGCCTGTAGTCTTCTTACTATCCAGCATCTGTTTGCAGGGCTTTTTTACTCACCATTTTAACTGAGAACATTCAAGCCAGAATAAAATCTATTGCAAACAACTGTATCCAGGTAGCTCCTTCTATCTTCTGGCTTTAATTGAAACCCAACCCTTCCCCAAAAAAGACCTTCTCTTCCCTCATGCTCATTCCCCTCAGTTGAAGCTGTCCATTCTCGAATATACTGGATTTCATGGAATTTTCTATGCTTTTTACCAATGCTTTAAAACCACAAGTTCTTGACATTTGTACAAAATCATACAATAACAACTATGATCATAATAATGCTAATAATAAACTTAAGGTGCTGACAGTAGTTATGCGCCTCTGTCTGCTCTTTACATTTGCCATTGTCTTCTGACCTCCTGGCTATGCTTCCTTATTTGCCTAGAAATTGGGTCCCTGGCTCATTAGCTTCCTATCCTCCCTGTCTTCATGTTTCTGTCCCATTAAGTAAACTAACCTCACATATGCTTGACCTCTTAAGCCCCAACACAGTTTACTGGCACTCCACCTAAGTATACCTCTCCCATGGCTCTTCTTGGTCTTATCATAGGACAGATAGCTGAAGTATTGCACTGAAAGTATATGGTGGTGATTACAGCCATATTTTTTTTAGCTATCTCAGGCTGCAAATATGAAACATGGAAAGAATTCAAACCAAAACTTCAACCAGATTTCAAGAGCTCTTTCTTTTGATATAGTCTAAAGCTCTATAGATTAATTTTATTCCATATCAAGTATAGAATCCAAGGTACATAACTTTAATTATCTCTACCCCCTAGAATCACCTATTAGTCAACTCACATTTATCTTTCTTATTTAGCTATAAAGACCTGGCTCCAGGTTCAGCACCTCTGGGAATACTTTCCTGAACCTCAACTCCAAACAGGTACAACTGCTCACTGTACCATATATGCATTTCTACCCAAATGCCTACCATGCTTTATTGGCCTTGTTAGAATAGCTACTTCCTTTTATGAGATTATAAACTCTTTAATAGCAAATATTCTATTTTATTTCTGGATCTCAGTGCCTCACATAGAGACCAGCACCAAGTAAGCTTAGTCTATGTCTTCTAAATGAATCAACAAATAATTCTTCTGAGAAACTGCATAGATTTTTTTTAACTCTCTCAGAAATGTTCACTGGGTCTCATCCATTTTTAATAGGCCATTTTTGAACAGTTTCAGGTTCACAGAAAAATTGAGGGCAAAATACAAATAGTTCCCCCATAACTCTTCACTACTTTCCACCCCCAGGTTCCCCTATTATTAACAGCTTGCATTAGTGTGGTACGTTTGTTAAAATCGACGGACCAATATTGATACAGTATTAACTGACTCTCATTGTTTACGTTATGGTTCCTTCTTGGTGTTGCAGAATTCTATGTGTTTTGACAGGTATATAATGGCATGAATCTACCATAACAGTAGCATACAAAATCATTTCACTACCCTAAAAATGCCCTCTGTTTCACCTATTCATGCCTGCCTTCCCTCCTCCTGAACTCTAGCCATCACTGATCTTTATACTGTCTCCATAGTTTTTAAATTCCAAGATATTATATGACTGAAAACACATACTTCAGATAAAGAGCCAGGGAGGCTCAAGGGACATGTCTCTATGGCTTCTGACCACTCTGAACCCAGTACTGTTTTCCATTAGGACTTACCAAAGTCCTAATGGAAATGTTACATAGTATGTAACACTTCCAGACTAGCTTCTTGTACTTAGAAATATGCGTTTGAGTTTATTTATTTTTATGACTTGATAGCTTATTTCCTATTGCTGAATAATATTCCATTTCCTGCATGGACTGCAGTTTATTTATCCCTTCACCTATTAAATAACATCTTGGTTGCTTCCAAGGTTTGGCAATTTATGGATAAAGTTGCTATAAATGTTTGTATGCAGATTTTTATTTGGACCTAAGTTTTCAACTCATTTGGGTAAATACCAAGGGAGCAGTATAGCTGGATCATATCGTAAAAATATGTTTAATTGTGTAAGAGACCATCAAACTACCCAAAGTGGCTGTACCATTTGCTTTCTCACCAACAATGAACAAGAGTCCCTGTCTCATTCACGTTTTGGGATACAATGGCCCACCTTTAAACATAGGCTCATATTCTGCTCTTCATTATTATAACTTGTTTTTTCATCCAGCAGTCATGGCAACTTTATCTGATCCTGTGACACTTGATAAACACCCTTGCGCCCCTTCCCACGTAGCACTTAACACAAGGCAGTGTAACAATGACCCTGCAACCCTAGTGAAGCCAGTCTCATTTTTCTCTTCATATACCTGAACAATGTATCTAAAACAATGGCTGTAAGCCTTCAATAAATGTTTGATTAGTTCATAAGTCTATGCATACATGAATGCATAATAGCCTATGTTTATTTACCTTCTTACACAGTAATACAGAAGACAAGTCTGTTGCTTCTAGTGATAAAACTACAGGACTAGAAGTGCCCTAATGGAATCTGAATAAGACCTAGATCAGATTACCATGGTGAGTGGTGCTACTGTTCTGGAGAAAACATCTGCTGGAGAACACGCACTGCTCAGAAGAAAACGGAGAGAGCTTATAAACAGACCTAATATTTTATTCCCCTTTGTATAGGGTCAAGCATATATAAGTCACCCTGAGGGAGGTGAAGGGAGTGCAGTAAACAGAACATTAAGCTGTGTGTCAGGAGAATTGACTCTATTCTTGGCTCTGTCAGTGACCATCTGTGTAACTATGAGCAAAGCCCCTAGTTGGCTTTATCCTCCGATTCCTCAAAGGCAAAATGAGGGTTTTACTGATTAAGCTTTAAAAAATTGTGTTTCTTTCCTACTATGTGTGTCCCAAATGCTTGAGCCACAGCAAAAATCAGATGGGCAAAGCCCTTTCTTTGAAAATGCTAACCTTCTAGAGGTGAGGAAGGTGATAGGGAGAAGCAACAAATAAATTAAAAAGCATATGACAAATTGCAAGAAATGACAGGAAGGAATGAAATGAAGTGATGGAATGGAGAGAGGCTCCCCAGGGATTAATATTAAACCAAGTGGTCCATTAATCTCTATCAGGACATGATGTTGAAACTGAGTCCTGAGTGGCCAGAAAGAGCCAGCCAGCCTTATGAAGATCTGTTGGGAAAATATTCTACAATGAGGAACACCTGGTAAAAGCATGAGACAGTTGTATCTTCTAGGGTCTCTCCAATCTCTTGGGATCTAAGATTCTATTGTTGTTTGAGCACACCCATAGCAGGTGTGGCATTTCATCACAGAGGTCATCAAAGAAAATAAATACTGCCCCTGGGGAGGTTGTACGCATGCCTATAAGTGGCAAGCATGATTTTTCAACATAATCTATCTGCCTACCTTTAATAGTTTCTAATAATGCTAATACCACCTCTATCTTTACCTCTTCCTTATACAACAGCGTATTTTAAAAGACCATCACTACACAATTGGGCACTCTGAATTGTTTTATATCCCAAGGATCATTTAACATTTGTTTTTGAACTCACTTAAAGATGATTTAAGCAAAGAACTCTTTTGAAGTCATTGGCATTAGACAAATCAAAATATGACTCAAATGCCAGGAAAATAAATTCGTATCTAATTTGCTTAGCTAAAGAGCTTTAATAACCATTAATCAGTTTTGACATTAAATTAGCAGAGCCAACATTCTTTGTGAGTTTTATATATTCATTAATTTACAATATTTATTATATCCAGTTTGATTCTTAGGTAACTGTTATACTCATTATTAGATTCTAAATAACAACTTTTTGAATTTATGTAGCCCGTTGTATTCTTCACATAATTCACAACAACCAACCACATAGCATCTCCAGATTACATATGAGGAAATTGATACTGAGGAAAACTAAAGAATTTTGCAGTGTCCATTATTGGGAGAATCAAGGCTTGGAGGCCAGATCATTCTTCATTAACTTATCCAATTAGCCATTAAATTATTCAATCTTCTGAACTATCCTAGGGCCCCAGAAGGTTTCAGAACAAATCAGGATGTAGAGTAGGATTATCCTGACCCTTTGTACTCCAATACTACTAGTCTTTTTCAAAGATTCTTTGGTACCTCCTCAGGCTTTCTATACGGTCTGTAGTAAATGGAAGCAGTACTAAGAGTTTTAGACATCAAGTACAGAAGAGAAAGAATAGATATTGAGCTGTCCCTAGTCATTAATCATACTATAACTACTTATAATTGTAATTCTAATTAGAATGATACCAGATAGCTCCTTTGGGAATGTGAAATTCAGAGACATGAAGGTCTCAACTAACTGGATGTAACTATTCAATTACCTTGTTTTTAAGCTGATAAAGCAGCTAGAACATCCATCAAAATAATTTATACTTCTCTCCCAAGTCCATAGTGCTGAGGATTGAAGCATATGAAAGGGGTGAGGAATAGGAGAAGTTCAAGTCAGAAAAGCATTTTGCAGCAACCATCTGGCCATTTTAACCCCCTATCTGCAGTACATTTACATGAAAGTCAGCTGAAGTTAAGCAAAAGCCAACAGAAAATCATCTGCACTTACAAAAATGAAAGACACTTACTGGGAATTTTTAAAGCTTCTGAGAACAACTTTAGCCAAAATGAATGCAGTCAGTATTTCAGTTTAGGAAAAAAAAAAAAAATGGTGCTAGTGGATTAATAACTGCTGCCTTTCCATTTAGCAGCTGTTTAAAAGCACAAGGTTTGGATTGTTGCAATTCCTCAGATTTGAATATGTTGGATTCTTTTTATTATCTGTAATCCCAAGGAATTCCTTCTAGAAATTCCAAGAAAATGGGAAACATGATGAGAAACCAACATTATTTCCCAGTCCTCTGGCGTGTTAAATATTTGCTTCCATACAGCATTTCCAAATGCTTGCTTTTCACTTGGGCTTCCAACCTGCCAAAGTCTTGTCAAGAGAAGTCTCAGCACACTTGCTGTTCATCTGCTCTATGTGCCCTGCAGACTTCTTTAACTGAAGTGTAGTTTGCACACTTTGGAAAAACGCCACCTGGACCAAACCTTTGCAGGAAAAATTGAGGACTAGCCTCCCCAGAAAGTCATAGGCTTCATTTCACTGGCAGATTCAGCAGAAAGTGCTGCCAATGAGGAAGGACATACTGCCTGTGAATCTTGTATCTTCGTGTGTGTCAGCTTTCAATCAGTTGTAAGCAACATATACCTGTTTAAGCAGATTAGAATAGTATCTTAGCCATCTTTATGTCTATGTGTTTCTATCCTTATCCATATCTATAAACAATATCCATGTATAATAAAAATCACACCAAAAAGAAAGCTAGCAGGAAAAGAATCCATAATTCTAAAAGACTACTGGTAATATTTAAATGTCTTATTGACTTAGATTAAAATTTTCTTAAAAGGTAAATTATGCAGAGTATCATCACCTAAAGAAAATTCCCTCTTGATGCTTTGCCTGTTAATTGTTCTTACCTTTTTTCTTCTCGTTTTAATTGGCTAGAAACAATTGAGAAAGCTAAAACATCTGAACTGCTTTTTTATTTGTTTAGCTATTAAACAAATAGGTGTATGATTATTTAAAGTATCTCCAACTAGTTATTTACAATACATTTTTTAATAGTTAAGAGACTTTAATTGTACATTGGGGATTAGTTGCATTATTCTCAAACCTCTTTACTAAAAATACATGAGAACAGTAAGCAGTTTATTTGTAACTTGTTACTTTGCTTATCACTTTGGTCCATCAATGATACTATCATTTTCTCCCTTCATATTTTTAATATGTCTGATTCAAAATTCAATTCATAGCCCAGTTTGCTCATGTTTTATAAAGTAGCCTACAATGATTTTAAGTTAAATACAGTGCATCCACCTGCTAAATTTGGAACATAAAAAGATGGGAGAGTTCCCAGAAAAGCTGCATTAAAACTGCAAGCAGAATTTGTAATTTTTTCATTCATTATCCCTGGAAAGAATTTACAATGTTATTCTTCTTCTGTGTGCAAATACACAATATTATACAATCTTGCTTAATTATGAGAAATTAAAATTAAAAACCAAGAATACTTCCAATGGGGAAAATATTCTCCATCACTATTCCTGTAACAACAAATCTGTGTCACTTCTTTGTGTATTAAGACATCAGAAGTAGATAATAACACATTGTTACATACAATTGTTGTCTGAAATATATATATATGTATTTTTTTTTTGGATGGCAGTGTGTCAGTAAATCTGCTTGGCATCTGATAATGACTAACTCACGATAAAGGAGTCTGACAAATCAAATCCCACTGTCCTCCCAACCTGAAGATGTGAGTTCAGACCAGAGAATGGCTGGGTTCATGCTAAGCTATTACACCTGAAGAAACCATGCTAACTAATCTCGTTTCTAAAGGGATAGTCCTTTGCAGCCTGTACATTCAGATTAGCCCTTAAAGTGCACAGAGGCCCTTGCTTCTCTAAATTGGGGTTTTCATGAAACACTTCACCTTACAACATACCCTAATTTCAGCAAACCTGAACCAGTCTCGTCTGCGTGATCACGGTTGAGGCCTGGTCCACCAAGATGTTTGATCATTGCTTTAGCTTTGCTGTCCAACTTCCATCTGTTGTAAGAGGAAAAGTCCCACGGTACGCACAGAGACTTAATAACTACTGACCAAGACAGCCTTAACATTTCTATCAGCTTGACTCAACTTAAGACAGATTTCTTCCTGGTTATAGGTCCCTGACCTCTCTTTTCTTACAGCATTTATTTTAGGAAACTTTCCACTGTAAATTCTTCCTCTGCTGCATTCAGATATAAATCCTCTCCCAGCCTCTTGCCAGTTTTACAACCTAGGAAGGTCTTTCTTGGGGAGCTGGGAGCCATCCCTTTGAAATGTAGTCATCGAAGGAGATGGTGCCACATTTCTTAGTCTCTCTAAGAGGGTAGGAACCTAACTTTAATAAGGGACAATTAGCCAACACAGATAGCCTAATTACATCAACCAGCCTTCTCCTAAGGTCCTCCAATCCTTTACCATTAGCTCAGCCCAGCATTTAAAAATATTACTGCCTTTTGTTTTAGAGGAGTTAAGTTCAATCTCTCTCTCCTACTGCAATATTCTTGAATGATATCTTTCTTGCCTGTTTAACTGGTCCCGTGAATACCCCACTCAATTTTTCTCAACAAGAACAAGACAGATGCTCAAATCTAATTACTAACAAATAGTCATTCAGTGTATGAACAGGCTTAAAAAAAGAAAGAAACTTTTATTCTACAAAATGAAAATGTCCTAGCTACTGCTGAAACTCATTTTCTGAGAGTTGAATTCTTTAAAATTGCAAACCATCGTTATTTTTAGGGCTTTAGGATAAGCATGTCCCCTCTTTACAGTTCCAACATCTTTAACTCAAATGCATCCACAGGAAATAATCCCAGAATTTCCTTTTTGATATATTGGGTCTGAGTCCTACTTGCTTCCAAGTTTGTGTTACCCCCCTACCCGCGCACACTATCCCTCAGGATACTCTTCTATCCCTGAGTTCTTAATGAATAATTCTGATTGATGCTCACTGAGTTACGAGGGTACCAGTGAGAAAGAAGTCTGAATGAAGATATGAGAAAATAATTTGTCCATTATCTTTTTAATGATTCCCTCGTGGTGCCGGTTCCCTCCAGTCCTGTAAAACCAGGCGGCAAAGATAAAAGCATATTCCTGCTGATGAGGTCTACTGTGATATGAAGAGTGAATCTCATTGTGGCTGACGGCAAAAGGTTAACAAGGAAATGATTAACTCACATACAAAAGCTCCTTCCTCTTCCTGTGCCTTCAAAGTCTTCGACACAGAAGGAAAAGAATATGCCAGGAAAGAGAAACCATTTATGACTTTTTTCATGTGTGAAAATTCTGATATTTTGCTTTATTAGTGCCATGTTCTGTTTTATTTTTATGAACTTGTAAAGTCAACTAAATTAGAAGCAAAAAAAAAAAAAATGTGTAACTAAGGTAACAGCTTCCACAGATCAAGACAATGAAAAGTAGCATCAATAAATTAAACAAAAAAAATCAAAAATGCTCTAGAAGTATTTTCCCATAAAATATGACATGCACAAAACTTTGAGTTAATATTAGTTTTATTCTCTATGAGTTCTCAAAATCTGACTTATAAGAATTGCCCTTGAATAATGAGTATGTGCTTATTGCATACACCTCTCTACTATTTTATATCATGTTGTGCATGTGTGCAATATATGCATGATCCAAATGAAGGTGTAAGATGAATTAAATACTCCCTAGTGCCGAAAGAAAGAACTGATATTGATTAACACTTGTTTCTATAGCACAAGAGAAATTTCACACAAGTGAAATTGTTCAGTATTCAATATACTTAAAAAGTTAAAAACAAAAATAATGACTTATATACCTTGCAAGGGAAATGGGTAGTTTGTATTTAATTTCCAGAAGCAATTATTTCATTAAAAAGAACTGTCTTCATCTGAGGTGTTAGCATCTGAAGACCTTTCAGATGCTAACACCTCAAGTGTCTTCAGAACTAGGGAAAAATGTAACACATGTGAGTAAAGCCATATAATTCAATACAAAGTATGAGTCAATAAGGAGTATTATTCAGTTGGAATCTGGAAGAGCGTGTCTTTCTCAAGACCTTCAAATTCATTTTTAAAACCCTCTAGTGGCCTTCAGAACAAGTCTGCTGCCTAGATATGTGTATCTATCTCTAAGTATGCAATCTCTGAAGTATTGGGTGACCCTGTTTTCTCAATATAAAATATAATATTTGTATAACTTCAGCACACTTAGGATATAAAATCCTTCTTACTTGTAATATTGCTAAGTCAGGTTAATGATTTGTATTTGAAGTTGTAATTAGTTTGCAAAAAGAAATATAAACAAAAAGAACATTAATTATTTTAATAATTATCTTTGCCACTTTTTCCACCCTTTCCTATTCTTGAAGCACATACCTGGACATAAATACCCATCCCAATGTATTTCTCTTCTCCTATTATTTCTGAATTATGTTATATGAATGTATTATCTGGGGTATAATTACCACATAATTTCTTAACAAATTCATACAGGATATTTTAAAAACAGATTTCACTTCCAAGTCCTGTCGTTGGAAATGTTTGATATTAGATGATTGGTTTGATCTTCAGTATGTTCCAGAAACTTTCACCCAAGTTCAAACCATTATTTGTGAAAGGACTCTAAGCACTGGGACTTCAAAATGGACAGGAAGCAAGCCTAATGAGTCCTTTTGGGGTTTACAGAAGCATTCAAAAACTCAGAAGTAACAAGAGACAGCAAACTGATGGACAGTCCCTGTGTGCTGAGGCATACAACAAACACATGAGTTATTCACAAGTGTGCTTTCTTTAGAATCTGTAGGAGGTTTTCAATAACCATTTAAGTTATATCTCATGAGCTGTAGCAAGTACTCCACGATGAGTAATTAATAAATATCAACATTATATATAAATTGCATTTTTAGAAAAGTAGGTATCTTGCAGTGCCCCTGAAAATAAAGACTGATTAAATCACAAATCTTAAATCTATTTCTAGAACAGACTTTGCTCTCACTAAAACTAGTTTTTCTCTTATGAGAGAACGCTATACATATTTTGCCATGTGCCAACCACTATGTCCCAGAACAGTAACCTCGGACCCTCCTCCAAAGCTCTCCTGAACAAGAACTAAATTAAGTCTAAAAGTCTCTGAGTAGTAGATATCAGGGAACCGCAGCAATGTTCCTAGTGAATAGACAGCTCAGTGAAAAGCAGCTACTATTTTCACAACATATCTTGATCAGTTTAGGACTTCAGGTCCTACAGTCCAGATTCATACCCATCTGGCAGTGCTGAGAGACACTTAAATATCAGATGTGCAGGCGAGCTAACATAACCACATGGGAACCAGGCAGTCACTCACTCTCGTTTTCTACCACTCACCAAGTGCCACATATTTCCCAATTTCGCTGTCCAAAACACAGGAAGAACAGCAAGGAAGAAGATGAGATGGTAATGTAAGAAAAGCTAATAAAAGAACCAAATGACTCACAAGCAATCTGGAAAGCAGCGTTTAGGCCTATTGCGCCGTGGCATCACTACTCTGGAGAGAAAAAGGCTTTATCTTTCCCTAAACGGAAAATGTTTAAATTAGGTTTCTGTCCCTGAAAGCATGCAGACATTACCACAAAATGCCCCTTATCTGCCTTTAGAGGATAAAGGCAGGAGGTTAATATGTATTTCTCATTTTTTTAGTAAAACTAATACTATTTACAGCTAGGATAATAGATTGAATCCACAATTTGAAATATGAAATATTCATCTTTTGTATTTTATGGTAACATACACACACTTAAGAGAAACAGAGATATTGCTTTCATTTTCATACTGTTTTTGGATGTGACATTTGGCAGGAGCTCTTCAGCATTTACTTTAAGCAGTATGGGTTGTTGACAGGGTGGGAAGATTTAAAAGAAAGGCCCCTTTCCTTGAAATTCTACAGTAAAAGATTTGATACAGTTCTGAAGTTTCTTTATCTGTAAGTCTCCTATGTAAGTGTAAAACCATACACAGTGCAAAACCTTGCAACTATTTAGTAAAGATATACATGTTTACTAGAGTAATCTTGAACTACTCGCCATATAATTACAAACTCAATCTGAAAATTTAAAAATTGGATTTAAATGTTTTGTCAACAGAATTGTAGACTTCTCTGGGACAATTGAATTTATTTTCCACTACTCAGTTACTTAAAATCAAGGCAACATATTTTCTACTCATCTACAGCGTTTTCCAACTTTTGACACATGTACATCAAAGATATTACAGAAAAACCTTAAGGCACGAATAGTCCTACAAATTTGAACCTCACACATGTACTTTCTATAAAAAATCAAATATCCTTCCTTCCTTCTTTCTTTTTTTTCTTTCTTCTTTTCTTTCAAAAAATATTTATTAAGCTTCTGTATGTGCCAGACACTGTTCCAAGTACCGAAAGACAGTAGTGAACAAAACAATAGTTTCCAGCCCTTGGGGAGCTTACAATCCTGTCGGTAAACAGACATCCCACGAATATCTGCCCTGTGACCTTGAGTATTTCACTTCTCTGTGCTTCAGTTCTCTCATCTGCAAAAAGGGTTTATTATTAATGTCTATCCCTGAGGGTTTTAGTGAGTATTAAATAAGTCAGTAGGTAAGGAGTGCCTTGAACAGAGTGAGTCATATATAAACTTAATTGTATGATTATTATTCTTTCTAGCTTGTGCCAAGTGTAAATATACAGAACAAAAAAATATTTGGTCAAGCCATATTAACTTGACATTTTTGTAGGTAATGGTATACAGTTCAACTTATAATTGAAGATAATGGTTCTGATCTCTGGCTACACATCAGAATTACCAGAGGAAACTTTTAAAACTACTAGTGCCAGGTTCCTAACCCGACTCCACACAACACACACAGACAAAGATCTATTAAGTCACAATCTTTGTGAGTGATATTCTGGGTATTATTTTTAATAAAAAGAAAGAAGAAAAGTTAGCAAGTGATTCCAATGGGTAGCACAAGAATCACAACCTGTTTAGTTAAACACCATATTTCACAGGAAATAATAAGAACATCAGGAAAATCAGGTCAGGGTGGTGTAAAGAAAAGCAGAGGGAAAGAGGAAAAAGTGGTCAGTGATACTAAATGCTCCAGAGAAGTCATAAAACAGCACAACTGCTGTATAATATTTAGAGAGGCATATTCACCTGGGTGTGCCTCACATTAACTGTCTTCATGGGAAGATGTAGCTACTTTGTTTTTGCTCCTGTTCCATTTCTGACACTCAGCTGTGGTCCCGATCACCAGATTTAGGAAGCTCAATCTAAAGAAAAGTTCAAGGGGAACAAACATTTTTCATTAACTTTCTCCTGTCACTGCAGCAGAGCACCAGTTCACAGATTCAAACTTTAAAGAAAAAGTTTTTATAAAGAAATAAAATATATATAAGTCTCTACTAGGATTTATCTGTGTACTGTATCTGAAAGCATCAAATAGGAAGAAAGTCTATTTTTAAAGTTCTACCTTTCAGAAACAAAATAATTGTGCTGTCATCTAAAACTTATCTTATGGCAAGAACATCAGCATCGACCATACAAAATATTTTTAAGCAGCTACTTTAAAGCATGTGAAGTTACTTATAAGTACTGTAGTTTTTATAGTTTTATAGTATGATGCATTACTATTGTAAGAAAACCTTTATAATGTAAACATTTCATTATCAACAATAAGGAATCTTTATTTGAGTCATGTGATGGGTGATTCCAAGTGGGAGAATGTTGTCAAGCTATGTCATAAACTATAGTCCCAATCTTGTACTCATCAACATTTTTAACATGAAGATATCATTTTAAAAGTTTACAAAATCTGTGAATAATGAGAAAAGCTTGGGAGGAACAGAGTTTGTATGACAGAATAAAGATCCAAAAAGATGTTGACAGGTGTGAATAATATGAATGTTTTATTTCATCTAAGAGGATCTAAAGGTGTTGATTCATCTTTTACCATAAGTCCTCTAAGAGAATGCCTAGTGCATTGATAACTTTCTGCTAAGCTGAACGGAAATGTAACTTAATATACAACAACAACAAACAATTTAAATCAAATAGGGAGATACCATGAGTGAATCAGAGACAGTGTAAAATGGACATGAGAAGAAGTATAATAGCTGCTTTTAAAGATTTGAGTGATTATCATTAGATGTGAACATAGACCTGTTCTTATGATTCTAAGTGAATAGAATTACTCAAGTTACAGTATTAGTAGTATTATTAGTAATTATTAACACAGAATTAATGGTATTTACAAAGACACACAAACCTTATGTCAAGAGAAGTAAAAATCCCTAAAAATAGAAGTGATGAAAGTTTTCTTTTTCTTTTTTAGTTTCATAGCCCTAATGTCTTCAGATATACATTGGTGGCCATTTAATGTAGAAGAGAATTATTGATCATAATTTATTTGATAAGATTCTCTATGTTCTGGGTATAGTACTAAGCTCTAAGAACACAGGGCCCATAATACAGTGTTGTGCTTAAAATACTTATTACTTAAGGAGAGATATAAAGAAGTAAATAGGTAATAATACTCATCTTGCCATAAATGCTACAGTGTGGAATAATGAGAGCACATAGAAAAGATAACTTCCTCTTGGGAGATCAAAGAAAAATTATTTTTCCTGACTCTAGAATTTGGAAAATTGGGTTAGATAGTCTTCAATTTTCTTGAAACCCTAAATTGCTATGATTCCGTGGTTTGCCTAGTCTCTACACATCAACCCTGAGACTATTATGCACCAAAAAGATTGGACTACTTAATGTTGAAAGTCAGTTGAAAGGTTTGAAGATATTTTTCCTGAATAACAGTCCTTCATGACACATGTATATTACTTCATCCCCTGCCTATTTTTTATTACATATACATACATATACATGAGAAATTTGGCAATTTCTATTGCCTTTAACTATGTTGATTGGCATGTGACAGACAATATTCTGAGGATAGAATAACTTTTTGCTTTCATTCTTTCATAAAATGTTACCTCTGAAAACAGCAAAGTTAGGATTTCACTATTATGTTAAACTCAAGTTACAAATCATATTACAAAAACAAATAACAAAGGTGACAATTTAACAAAAATTATTTTCATACATGAGAAGCAATGACAATAACAAATACATCATATATATATGCAAACTCTATTTACTGTTCCTGGACATTTTTGTTGGTGGTGGTAGTCATTTGTTTTTTACTTTCTCTTTTCTTTTAACAGCTATGTTGAGGCATGATTTGCATACAAAAACAATTGCACATATTTAATATATGCAATTTGATGAGTTTTTATATGTACACAACTGTAAAATCACCCCCACAAAGTACTAGATGCATTAACTACATCTCAGTGTTTTTGTGTGCCTCTGTTTTCTTTTTATTTTTTGATAGTTTTGTTGTGTGTGCGTATGTTTCGAACACAACATGAAATCTACCCTCTTGATAAATTTTTATGTGTCTAATACCGTATTGTTAACTATGAGCATTATGTTGTGCAGCAGATCTCTAGAACTTATTCATCTTGCATAATGGAAACTCTGTACCCACGGAACAACTCAGCCCCTATCAATCACCATTTTATTTTCTGATTATTTCAGACTGAACATTTTAGATATTCCAATATGAATGAAATCATGCAGTATTTGTCTCCGTGTGACTGGCTTATTTCACTTAGTATGGTGTCCTCCACGTTCATCCATTTTGCTGCAAATGGCAGGATTTCCTTTTTCTTAAAAGCTAAATAATATTCAATTATATGTACATACCACATTTTCTCTCTCCGATCATCTGTTGATGGAGTTTTGGGTTGCTTTAACACCTTGGCAATTGTGAATAATGCTGCAATGAACATGGGAGTGTAAATATCTCTTTCAGATCCTTATAGTTATTTGCTTTTAATGAAGGTCATAAAATATGATATATTCTGATTTCTAAAATATAAAAATGTAAAACAATGTGTCTTAGAAATGTTTTAACATGAAAAATGTTAAGAAATGCCTTCTTTATCCTTTGCGTAATTCTATACCAAAACAACATATGTGAACCAAAAAGTAAAATTACAAAGGTCAGGGTTTTACTATGTGTAATTTAACAGACACATGGATAAATGGCCATATAGAGAGATGGCTGAGGTCAAATTGAAATTTTCTAAATGTTAGAAGAAACAAAGGCAGATCACACAATCCACTGACTCAGCGTATGCTAAAGATATATTTGTTTGAAGTTGATTCAACAAAATATTTAAAATAAAAATGTTTCTTATATAATCCAAAGTTGATTTTTATGTGAGCTCCAGTTACAATGACCATATTTCTTGTTAAGTCTCCTTAGATTGTTATAGCATATAAACTAGCCCCTTGAAATCTATCATTTTCAAATTGCAAAAAAAATTAAGGACGCAAGATCAGAAAGATGGATACTCTGATGTGGTAATTAACTGAACTTTCAGAATGTCTGACACACTCTACCACAACACTGCAAAATGAGAAATCTAGAAATTCTTCAAAATTCTCAGAACTATCTTGGGGTCAGGACATGAATGCTCAATAAAGAAGTATTAAATAATCCATTAATTTTAACTTGTTAATTGTGGTTTAACTTTAATCTGAAATGTGGAAGCTGCTATTACCATAAACTCTGTTCTACATGATGCGTAGGTATTTTTAACTCTCGTCTTTTTTTTTTTTTTTTTTTTTTTTCAGATCTGTATTCTGGCTTGTAGCATTATCCTGTTTTTTGTAAGCAATTACTGTGTATCTGGGGGCAATGTATCCATTGCTGCAAGAAAGGAAAAAAAGAAACTGACAGAACATCACAAAAACCCAGTAAAAAGTTAGGAGGCTTATGCATTAAAAAGTTCAAATATATTCACTACTATGATGAAAAAATATTTAAAAAAAAAAAGAAAAGAAGAAAAAGAATAAAATTCCAGCTCCTAAAAATGAAACAAGAGGGAGATAAATTAAATAAGATAATAGAAAAAAGAAGAAATAAAGTCTCTGCATTTAGTAAGCTGACGAAGAATAATGAAAAATACAATGGGACAAAATGTTTCAGAGCAACCAACTAGAATTTTAAAATAATTATATTAGACTTTTACAATTAGATAAGGCATATTACATTATTCCAGCTTTGTTTTCCTGTGGCTTTTGTCAATAAACTATATAATAAAAAAGTTAATGAACAATTATAATGTAAAAAAGCAAATAATGGGGCATTAAAAACCCAATATGGTATATAATATGTAATATACATGAGATATACATGTCAACTATTTCAAATTACCACATAATTAATATTCTAGAATATCCAACTAATTTGAAAAAGAAAAATATGATTCCATAGATAATAATGTATCTCAGACAGTGTGCAACTATAAAATAAAACCAGCCACTCAGCGTGACTCAGGCAATACAGTAAAGGAGAAGTATAAAATCACATAAAAAATTCAACACAAAAAGTTTAAATACTACATGGAAAAAATCAATAAGAGATATTAGTAAACTAATACCCATTTGCAAAATTCTTTAAGGTACTTACATTGGGTCTACTCAGCCCAAACCTAAGAATTTTCAATTATCCAATGTAATTGGGCCATACAGTTTGACAAATAAAAAATAAATATTTAAAAATACCCAGTGAAATTTTTACCTTGATTGTCATTTTATGTAGATTAATAAATGTCAGTGTCTTACTGCTCATATTTATCCTCTTTCTGTTGTGAATAAACAATCCATATATCATATATAAAGAACCCAATTCAAAAATACAATTGTTGGGCATTTTATTTTTCAGTTTAGCTATGTTTTCTTTAATACTGAATTATATTACAGATTTTAAAATAAGCATCACATTTTGTATTGTGATTTTTAATATTTTGTTAAGTAAACAAAACGCTATATTCATGTCTGCTTAAAATTATTCAAAAGCATAAAAAAGTCCAATTATAAAGTGGTATGCTTTATAGTTCAGTTTTTGAGACTTGTTAGAAGGAACCTTTAAAATTCATTTAAATTTATTAGAAGTCAAAAAAATTAATATCAACCTAAGACTATCTCCCTACTAAGTAAGGTATTTTGTTGTTGTTATTAGCATTTTCTCAAGCATTCAACTACTTTTAGGTAGATATAGTGAATTTGGTATACAAGTGAGTTGGGATCTTTCTAAATGCTTTCTAAATTCTAAAGTGAATGATTATTGAAAATGATTTGCTATATTCCTGCAAAATCCATAAATATACAGATGAGAGAATATGCACAGATACACAAACACATGCAGATACATGCACATATAAAATGTGAGCTCCCAACATAAAGGCAGGTCTATACTTATTACACATAAAAACAAAAATTATTTTAATATACCATGTATACATTTTACTATATACATATTAAATAACATATGTAATTTAAAAGAATAATTGTTTCCTCAAAATTTTATGTTTTGTTTATATATAATCATAATCAGGCCCAATTAGGAAGTACTGGATACTCAGCAAACATTATATTAAGTTAAAAAACTGGCTTGACATTAAAAATGTGCATTAAATCTTTTTCTTTGAGCCCTTCTATATTTATTTGTTATTCTACCTCATTAGCATAGTTTTCCCCTTTGAATAATATGGGAGTATCCTTACTCCCTGATTTATACTCTATCATTCCATGTATTACTGATGCTGGTATAAAACACCATCCCAACCCCAAATGGAAATGATCTCTTAGGGTCCCAGGATTTGTGGGTGGATGCATCAATCATTGAGCTCACTAAGTCATGACTAACTACATTTTGTAAGATACAGCTGACCCAACAAAGCAAACTTATGGTGGCCTCCCACTTCCTCCTCTTCCAAATACCATGCTCATCTGTTCCCCATATGGAGCAGAACAAAAGAGGTAAGAGGAAAAGCTGTTGTTTCTTTCAGGAGCTTCTTTGACATTCTATGATCAGACCAGTGCCTATGAGAACTTCATAGATCCAGAGTTCTAAATTATATCAATATTTTATATCAAATGGGGAAACGTGTTCTTTATCTTTATCATATGAATTCTCAAGATTATAGTGGTTATAACTAGTCTCAAGATAGAAGGCACCACACTTTCTTTTTGGCTGTCACATTTTTTTTTAATGCAGAAGAAGGCTATTGTACAATCCAGAGCCAAACAAGGTTAGTTGACCTTTAAAGATGACACATTGCCAGATGCCGCCAGAAAATAAAAGGGAGAGAAAATTTAACAAGCAGTCTATTTTACAAGTTGGGCAGCCACAGAGCTTACTTCAAGTCTAACTTAAACCTTCAAACATTATTCAAGTACATGTTTCAAATCCCACAGACTTTAAGGGGGAAACAGTCTATTTGAATAAACTTGGAGAAATATTTACATCTTACTGTCAAGTGAGCAAGTAATTTTATATACATTCATATGTATAGTCTTTATAGTAACCAAGTCAGGCACTCAAAGCAGGAATTTCCATTTTAAAACAAAATATTAATATATGACATTTTTTAAAGTTAAATAACCAGCCTAAAATGTATTTTTTAAATACTTATTAGTTTATTCTCTATACTAGCCTTGTCCCTGTTGAGCTTACAGTCTAAGGGAGGAGCCAACCATTTGACGAATTTACTCAATTAAATATTTAATCATGATTATAATAATTTCTGAAAGGGAAATTTAGGCTGCAGTAAGTATAGCGAGCAAGATCTAGACCCGACTCCAAGGAAAGTTTCTTTATGTAAATGACTTTTAAGCTGACTGGTACAGGATAGGGATTATTTAGTTGAAGAAAAATAGTGCAGAAGAAACAGCTTTTGCGGACACCCTGAGGTGGGAAGGAGCACGATATGCTCACACGGTAGAAGAGACAGCAGTTGGAAGAGCGGTGCTATAGGTGAGTGGTGAGAAGGCAGGGCAGATAATACACAGCTTTGTAGATGATGTTCTGGACTGTGATCTTGATTGTAACACCAGTAGGATGTCATGAACAGTTTTAAGCACTAACATTTTCATGTCAGTGTGGATGCTAAAAGCATCATTGTAGTTGCAATGTGAGGTACAAGGAGACATCCCATAAATCAACCGCATACAAAAATAGTTCATACTAGAGTAATTTCTGGAGCTTGGTAGATACAAGAGAAGAAGAAAATGAGACAGATTTGATACAAAGAAGAAAAAATGGAGATATCAAAATGACCCTAAATTTTCAGTTTTATATGACATGAATAGTGGCAGTACTATTCATTCAAGATCTTAAACATTACAGAAGAATAAGGGTTGGGGTGTGGGAGGGATCAAGAATTTATTTTAGGACATGTTGAGATTGTTGCCTTTGGAACTCCCAAGATTAGGCATAAACAAATCTGGAGTTAGAGAAGTCTGGACTGCAAATATAAACATGAGAGTCACTGGCATATACACATATATAAACATGTTTGCTCATCTGTGAGGAGAATATAGAACATCAATATTTAAAAACCAGTTACAAGATGAGCCAGCAAAGGAAGTTCAGGAGGAGCAGCCAAGAGAAGCTAGAGAAAGTACAGAACAGTATGATATTGAAAACCATGGGAAGAAATTATTTTGAAAGAAGAAAATATTCAACACACATTATACAATGCAATATAGGCCATTAAAATTATCTCTTTTTGTTCATCCCACAGTTTGCCAAAGGAGAAAATAAAACCACAAATGATTCACAAAAGAGGAGTACCCATAGAATCAGGTTGTAAGAAAGAGTGTTCAATCACACCAACTACCTCTATACCATTTTTTAAACTATAAAATGCTATTTTGCCTCTAAATTAGCAAAAGATGAATATTGACAAGGTTACAAGGAAACAAATAAATTCATTAACAGTTTTGCTAAAATAAACTGGTACAGTGATTTTTAAAGATAATTTAGTAACACATATCAAAAGCCTGAAAATGTGTTCTTCTTTGGCACAATAGTCTTTCTACTGCACTGCTGCATGAAAATTATTTAGAAATCCCCAAAAAGCAATGACTAGAAGTAAGTTAATCGAGACTAACTCACATTATGTTCACAACAATGTAATAATGTATGTAGCACAGTTGTCTTCATTTTTCAAATGAGTAAACTCGGGCACATGAAGGTTAAGTTAACTTCCCTAAGGCTGCATGTTAGTAAGTGATAGAGAAACAATTAGAATATAGGCAGTTTGAGCTGAGAGTCTGTACTGGATATAATTCTGCTATGTCCTTCTGATCATTTTTCCTTTTGTGTCATGTTGTGCAACTTCTATTCCCCTCTATAGCCTTCAAGGGTCTTGAAAACCAATCTTATATCTGATTCACCTCTCTCTGCACCACCCCCCTCCATACACACACACACACACACACACATACAAATAGTGTCTGGAATATACCAATTGTTGAACAGTTTTGCTGAGTAAGTAAATGAATGGATTTATAAATCTTAAAATAAA
Source organism: Piliocolobus tephrosceles (assembly GCF_002776525.5). NCBI lineage: Eukaryota > Metazoa > Chordata > Mammalia > Primates > Cercopithecidae > Piliocolobus > Piliocolobus tephrosceles. The sequence goes on from NC_045444.1 coordinate 81,094,906, forward strand.
TGAGAAGAACCTAATAGCTTATAATTTGAGGGTAACATGTGTGCCTCCAAACTTTCTCCTACACAATAGTGTCTTCTTTACTCCTACTACCACTACTAGTACCCCACCACAGCATCCTTCAAAAGTTCAACAAGTAGTTCTCTTTGTATCTTTCAATCTCTAATATCTCATATTCAGTTGACTCTGAACATTTGTATTAGGCATTTACTTTGTATATATCTAATACTGTGCTAGATACAACGAAAACAAAGATGATTTCAACATAATTCTAAATTCAGAGAGCTTACAGATCTCAGGGGAAAGCAAATATAAATACCCTGTTTGTTCATGTGTTATATATATTACCTGACACTGAAAAGCAATAATGTTCCAGGAGACAATAAATGGCATGATATATGGAAACAGTGTGTGTGCACACATGTGTGTGTTTTGAGGATGGTGAGGATGGGGGGGGGGTGATCAAGAAGGGATGTTCTACGAATTACTTGGAAATGAGTCCTCAGTTTTCCTATGCCACTATCTAAATGTACAGTCCTAGTCTCTGCATCCTTACTTACCAGTAAATACACTAGACCAGTTGTTCAGAATTCAAAATATCACATATAATGCATATTAGTTTCAACAAGACTATGCAAAATTGTAGGAAAAGCCTGATTTGGTGACCCTCATTCCATACCATGCAACTTGTTGTCACTCGAAAAATGCTTTCATTCCTCCAAGAAGCCACACGTTTTCATGTCAGACCCCTGCCTATATATTTTTAGCCCACTTCCCCATATAAATCATTCATTGACCTTATTAGTCAGTCTGTTAATTTAAAATCATAGATAATAGTGGTGTTACCTCTTTAAAATGCCATATTTCTCTTCTAATGGTCAACTTCTGCGCTTCAGTTCAATAAAGGTAATGCTCCACATAAGTTTATCTCTTTATAGCGTACAAAATACTTTTACAGATACTCTTAGTTGCTATTTATAATAACCTTATAATAAAAGCAAGGTAGCTCTTATTATGCCATTTTTAAGATGAAAAGAATGGACTTCAAATAATTAATTGAGCTTTTTAAAGTCACAGAGTATGCAATACAACCAATAATAAACCCATTTTGTTTATGTCTTAGTAGTCACAATTTTACCCCATCACCTACCAAATCATGTTTTCACCACCTAAAGACACAATCAGTGGTTTATATATATAATAATATTTATAAATATATTTAAATATGAATAATATTAATATATGCTTGTATTTCATATGCATATATTTAAATATTTATGATTAAATATAAATGTATACTTATAAATATAAAGTTGTATATTATTATAAATATAATACATATTTGGGAGTCCTTTGGTTACATCTTCACATTATATCAAACAGCCTCCTAGTCTAATTATACTGAATTTATCCGTGTTAAATCTTTATATTTGTCTCAGGGTGGCACTCACATAAATCAGCACTTAAATGTTTTATTAACAACCATACAGTTTAAAAATAACTTCACATTTGCTCTTTGATAATTTTAACCTTAAAAATTAAACCCTTTTGCAAAAACGTGGTGTAACTTTTGACTGCTCCAATAGCCTAATTGTTTTTATCTTTGGGCTACAGTCATGGTTGTATTTTTGTAGGTATTTTTCCTTAAATCATTTATCCCTGGCCTTTCACTCACAGTAACTGGAAGACAATCTTTGACAAGTAAGCAGAAGTAAGGCAAAAGCATAGAAAATGTCAGTGTGGTCACTAGTCAGTCAACAAGAAAACAGACAGAGGTAAGGAGCATATTGGCAACATATGGGCTCTGCAAGACGCCCAGAGAGAATATCTCACTGTCCCTTCTACCCTTAGGCAAACCTAACAAGTATATTTTTATTGAAAATGACTTGTTCTTATTCATTACTTATATATGACCAAAATCATACTCATTACCCTACCCCTCCATCATCTCAATCATTTATTTTCCTTCACATTGTTTCAGGTAATTACATCACCATCGCCAACCCAAGCTAGAAAACGGAGTCATCATAACACACTGCTTTTCTCTATTTTCTCTTGTTTAATTTTCCTAAAATGTGTCTTTTAAAGCCTTTTTCACAGCTGTGATCTTAGTTCAAGACCTCAACATTCTCACAAGGATGACTATAACAATCTTAAAATGGGCTGTCTGAGTCATATTTCACTTCCCACTCCACCTCTACCCTGCTACCCCAATTATCTTTGTCTCACAGATCTTTTTATATACTTTCTCCTTTAAAAGCTTTTGATGGTTACCCAATAGATAGTATAAATCTTAAACCCCTTATAAGTTTTCCATAATCTAGCCCCAGTCATATCTCTGATGACATACTTGCCTGTACCAAATGTACAAACCCAACACCAGGGAAAAAATTCTAACCTAAGCATGAGTCAATAAGAGTTTTACTTAGAGCAAATTTACAAGAACTGTCTGTATGCTAGCATTGTAAAGATATAATTTATCCTTCCTTCTTAATAAACGTTAGCCCATCTTAAGCTGTTGCAAAGACATATAGCTGTTTCAGGGATAAGAACAGATGCAGCCAGATTGGTCTTCCCTTTAGCAAACAAGCTAGTTTGTTTAACTATACAACAAAATGAAACAGGTTTCTTGTTTCACTTTCAGAACTTTTACATATTAACTTGCATTTTGAATTTCCAAGGACAGAATTTAGAATGAATACTCCTCAAGCATTTTGGTGTATAGAATACTATATTCATAGAACACTACTTGTTTAACATCTCTCAGACCCCCTGCCCCTGCTGTAACAGAGTTTGGCAAATGTTGTATACACTCTGTTCACATTAAGATTCAAATTATTTCTCAGAAAATGGGGTCGGATGGGGGAAGATAAATGAAAATGACAAAACAGAAAACACAGCAACCTGTGGCCCTGAAATATATGCATTGGAAGGGGAAGGGGTGTGACAGTTTGACAAGGAGGTGAAACACATGAGTCCCAAGTCCAGGAAATGGGAAAGAGGACTTAGGGACCTAAATTCAAATTTAGTCTACTTTTTGTAGATCCTGTTTCTTAGACGGTTAATCTAAAATGCTAAATGTCAATGAAGCATTATTTAGAATAAAAGAAGAATATTACATATATATGTAATATATATATATACACACACACATTAAATATTGACCATCCCTCCTAAGTTAGATAGAAGTTTTTTAGACACTATCAAAAAAATAGATACATTAGGCATAGATTCAAAAATTATAGTTCTAAAATATTCTTACTATCAAAAGATCATAGTTGCTTTTATAAGAGCTAGGCATTAACAGAATAAAATATATATTTTTTATTCTGACAAAAATAAATTCATATGTGAACTATCTATCAAATTTCTCTGTCCTCATTTTGAATATTTATTGATATAGTATCATTTACATCAATAAATATGCCTAAAATTTTCATAAATTAACTTACACATTTGAACACTATCAAAACGAAACAGCACTCTAAGTTTTAGTATTTCCATATTAACAACAGGAAGAAAAAGTGCATCTGGGCAATTGATTACTTGAAAATAAACTAAAAGTAAAAACTAAAACAAGAATTTGGCATATGCAATTTAATTTAAGGACCAATAGGAACAAGCTTGAGTTTAATGTGTGAGCAGGATCCACTAAAAGACCAAGCATCATAATTGCTATTGAATAGCTCAACAACAACAAAAACAGCTCCAAACTCTCTACCTTCAAGGAACTTGAATAAATTCTGGCAATTTCAGGTTTTACATTTCAAAAATAACTCAGTCCTCATTATTTTCTACTTCACAGCTTCTACGCAGGAAGAATTTAGGTCAGAGTTGAGACTGAGTTAATTGCAGTAACTGTCAACAAATAGTCTCTGCCCCATGTTTCATTTTTTATGAAAAATAAATGATTGTGGGGCAAGAAAACTGACAATCTTATGGAGACAAGAATCTGTTAGCACCTGTATTTGCATTTTAAAATTACTTTTGAAGAAACAATAATGGGCTTTCTACATTCTTTCCAAGACATTAAAGACAGCATTACAGGGTGGCCTGTATTTGCTTTTCTGTCTCCCTAATAACTATATGTGTGTTTCTTTCTCGACTCCAACATAGGTAAAATCAGCTCCATGGGACAGCAAATAAACTGTAATAGAAAATGATTCCAATTAAACATAACTTGGAAAATGACCCTTAAGCTTTGCATTGCCAAAAAATATTTGTTTAAAACAGCATGAAAATACTATAACAACAAGGATGTTATGTTTATATCATTCATGGCATCACAAAGTCAGTGTCTGATATAATGGATCATTTTCTGCTCCTACTGATTTCTTTTTTCTTTGTATGGCTTACAAAAATTTCTCTCACTTGGTTAAAGTCACATTTATTTGCATCAGAGAACATTTTTGAAAGAAAAATGTTCTGTAAAAATCTCAAAACACAGAAACAAAAAAAGGCACTTGGTCTCAGGCAGCACTGTGACCTTCAGGGCATAGCACACCTCTAATTTGCCTCAGATTCAGTGTGAGGCTCCACCTTTGGTAGATATGTAGGGCAGAAGAAAGTGTTTTTAAATGAAATTCAATATGTCAGATGGTGATGAAAACTATGGAGAAAAAGGGAGAGAGACCAATGGGTTGTTAGGAGCAGGTAGCTATTTTATCTTGGAAGATCAAGGGAAGTCTCATGGAGAAGGAGATATCTGAGCAGAGACCTGAAAAAGTTGAGACAGTGAGTAGTGTGAGTACAAAGGAAATCATCAAGAATGAAAAGTGCAAAGAGTTTCGCAAGGAAGCATGCTTGACAGTTGCAGGAGGGCAAGAAAGCCATATGCTACTGGGCACCACACAGGTTATCTAATTTTCTTTGGTTAAACCTAATTTTGGAAGAGAAAGTATGGGAAATCTTGCTAAAAGATTTTTAAAAAGTTACTATATAATTGTCTGTATTAGAGAATAAAAATTGTACGGAGTGGAAGAGTGTCCCTCCAAAATCCATGTCCAATCAGAACCTAAAAATGTGTTCTTATATGGAAATAGGGTAGTTGTAGATGTAATTGGTTAAGATGAGGTCATACTAGATTAGTGTGCGCCATAAATCTAATGACTGGTGTCCTTATAAGAAGGCTATGCATTATGGAAAACAGTATGGAGATTCCTAAAAAATTTAAAGATAAAGTACCATATGCTCCAGCAATCCCACTGCCAGGTATATATCCAGAGGGAGAGGAAATAAAATCAGTATGTTGGAGAGATATCTACATGCCCATGTTCATTGCAGCATTATTCACAATAGTCAAGATATGGAATCAATGAAAAGTGTTAATTAATGGATACATGGATTAAAACACTGTGGTCTATACACACAATGAAATACTATTTAGCCATAAGAAAAAATTTCTGCCATTTGTGACAATACAGATGAACCTGGAGGACATTATATTTAGTTTAATAAGCAAGGCACAGAAAGACAAATACTGCATAATTTCATTTATCTATGGAATCTGAAAAAGGTAAACTCATAGAATTACAGAATAGAATGTTGGCTACTGGGGCTGGGGAGCAGGGAAGAGAGGTTAGGTAGATGTTGGTCAAAGGATACAAAACTTCAGTTAAATAGCAAGAATAACTTCAAGAGATCTACAATGCAACATCATGATGTTAGTGAATAACAACATACTGTATACTTGTAAACTGCCAACAGAGGCAGATTTTAAATCTCCCCAAAAAAATATGTTAATTAGCTCAATTTAATCATTCCACAATGTAAACATATCTCAAAGTATGTTATACATAGTAAGTATATACAATTTTTATTTGTCAATTTTAAAAATACTTTTTTAAAATTGAGAGAAAAAAAGAAAAAGGTCAGATGAAGACACATAGACACACAGAGAAGAAGGCCATGTGGCAACAGAGACAAAAACAGGAGTAATGCATTTACAAGTCAAGAAATGCTGACAAATATCAGTATCCACCAAGCTAAGAAGAGGCAAAGAAGAATACTTCCCCAGTGCCTTCTGAGGAAGCATAGCCCGATGACATCTTACATATAGTTCCCAGAACCCTGAGAGAATGCATTTCTGTTATTTTAAGTCACCCAGTTTGCATTTTTTTGTTAAAGCATCCCTGGGAAACTAATGTAGAGATCTTGTTTTACATAAGATGCACACTTTCCAGATTTCCCATTATGTGCCAGTTAGCACATAATGTCAGTCTCCACCAGAACCCATTCCTCAAAATGTCATGCCTCTTAACCGAGAAGAGAGTGCTAACAATGTAGCACTGGCCTCAGTTCAAGGGTGACCAGGGCAGCAGTGGCATTATCCTATTGAAGAACTCGGCCTGGGGCTTATCTCTCATGTATTCATCCACTGCTGCCACTGACTTCAAGTAATCACTGTAGCATTGACTGTACATGCCAAACTCCTAGTGCCTTTCCCTAAAGCAGCTGGCCACAGCCATCTATTCTCAGTGAAAGTTGCCTAGGTCTTTCAGTGGCTGATGAAAGATTAGAGGTTTTCTCTATTCCCAGAAGGCACCCACACATTCAGCCTTCCTCAGCCCTGATGTGTCAGTAGGTAAGCCTTCCCTCCCCACATGTTGCAACGGTCATGTCATTGGATGTCCTTTGTTTACACAACCTCTGTACTTACTCTTCCTCCATTCTAGCAACTTAGCTATGGTGCTCAATTCATCATTTTCTAGGAGTTAAATGGGGAGAATGAGTAGAGGTCTTTTCATTTCAACAAGCTGTTGACCTTTCCTTTGCTAAGTTGGGGACTACCAGACCACAAGGAACCAGTTTCTTCTCAGCTCAGAGTTCTGCTTTATCAAATCACCCAGGGAGAGGTTTTCATGGGAAGAGAACCCAATATTTGTTTTTTCAAGTGTCATTTTGACAGAGGGAGGCAGGGATAGTAATCTCAGCTTTGCCACCTGTATGAAGAACTCAGGGAAGAATCTATCAGTCAACCTCTCCACAGAGACTACAATTCCCAAAATGTTTCCTACAAAATGTGAGGGAAATTCCTGAGCATTCCCAGAGTCTCTTAGAAAGACAGGAAAGAGGACAGGTAAGAAGAGCAGCCTCTGAGAGAAGAGTGGATGGATTGAGGTAGGAAGGTACCAACTGATCAAGACCCTGCTTTGCTGCTGGAACTTCACTACTAGGGATTCAAATTTTGTTCAGCTAAGGCCAAACGAATTTCTAAGGGCTGAGAGTTGTATAGCAGTGTCCTACTGTCCTTTATAACTGCCTGTGGCTACAGTTCAGCTAGTGGTCCATTGTTCCTGTTAGACACAAAGGGAAGAGAAGGACATAGGCAGACTATGAAACTAAAATGATTTAATCAGGTTTGAGCCTACGCTGAATGTCAATCCCATGAAGATAATCATGGAACAGCCTAAAAAAAAAAGCTAAATTAAGAGTGTAATAGTCACATGGTGTGGGTCCCTCATAAAAAACAAAACAAAACAAAACTCAGTGTTTTTCCTGTAGTTTCCACATTTGCTAGGAAAAGCTAAAATATTATTTATATTTTATTATTAGAATCCAAAAAAGGAAGATGTTCTCTCAAATGAGTAACAAGCAGAGCAGACAAACATTCGTATCCAGAGTTTAACTCAGGTATAACAGGTAAAATCTTTTTGAAATCCCTATGCCTTGTTGCCATTATTGAATCAAGCAAAGGGTAGATGCCACCTTAGGAAGCATGATACAATCAATTTTTTCTGAATAGACAGAAAGACGGAAGGGACAGCTGTATTCTTTTTTCATTACTGAAAGGAGAATGAAGAGAAAGTTGATGGAAAACAGATAAGAAAGTATCTAGTTCCTTATCTCTCTTCTTGGCAACGAAGTCATGGAAAGAGGACCATGTTAGACAGATTAGGAAGAAAACCATTGAATAGACAGATTTTGCCCTGTTTTCTACTTAGAACTATAAGAAAAGTCAGTTTTGCAGTGTTCCCAAAGCAATCTGGGGTAGCCACAGGGTTAGGGAGATGAAGTCCTGACCTCCCCTCTAGTGCGTCTGATCAGATTCCCATTTGGAATAAAAAGTACCAGCAGGGTCTTGTCAGGGAGAGAGAGGTATGAGGGGAGATCACTGCAATGAGAGAAAAGTGACCATTTATCTGAAGACTACAGTGTAAACCAAGTTTAGAGATAAGGTAGAAGTTACAGCTGGACCTCAGGTGAGAATGAGATAGAGCCATATCAGCAGTAGGGATTCATGACCAACTTCAGAAATAATTGAACAGGCAGGCACTCCCTGCTACAGTCAGAGGATGCTAGCAAGACACTCAGCCCCTAGGAGAGTAAGGAGCTAGAGATCAGAAGAGCTAGAAATCCAAGCAAAGTCTTGCAGATATAAGCATTAAGATGTGCACTCTCTTCCATGCTGCCAGATCACATAGCTCCCCATCACAAAAGCATCACCTTGGAGAGAAGCAGGGAAGAGAAAATCTAAAAGACTGCATAATTTAATAGAGATAAATATCTAAAGAAACTGAACTTATCAGATGAATTGGATTTAGTTTCACGGGTTACTTACTTACATATTCGCTTTTATTTCCCCTGGCTGCACCACAAGAGCACATCAAATGTGGAAAACAAGAGAACCACATCATGATTGCACATTAGAGTATACCTAGAATCGGTTGAGATCATCATATATGATAATACATGAGCAAAGTACCAATAATTCTGGTATCACTGCAAGGTTTATTGAATTCTTCAACAAAACTGTCACAGTGACCATTTACAGATTTCTTTCCATACTTTCAGGAAACTAACAAACCAAAAATAAAGGTGAGATAAAAAATCTGTTGAAGGCATAAATTCAACTTCCAATTGCCATATGGATAGGATAGAAAAATAAGGGACTACCTTCATATTTTATTCTGAATTATACTCTTAATTGTTGTATGATTAAAACCATGTTAACAAGCATTTTATATAAAAGTAGCTGTTCACAATGAGGCATTGTTAGTTAAGACTCAGATGGCCAGGTCAAGTTTCTCAAAGATCTCTGCTCTCAGAGGGTAATTACTAAATACAGTGCCAAATTTAAATGGTCTATCTGATTTAGGAAAACAGATCCTCTGAACTTTAAAGAAGCAAAAGATAACCTACTTGAAAAACTCAGGAATACATTCTAAAGAATTATTTTCAAGAATGTCAACTGGTGGTAGAAGTAAAAATTGATCAATTGCACATTACATAAAGTGAATGCACTTTCTATTTCTAAAATTCTTGTGATTTTAATAAAATGACTTATGTACAACAGATTACATTACAACCAAGATACATATTATAAGAACACTCATTTAAAACACATAACTGCAATATTTAATCATTTATTCTGTGAATAGAACATGATAGGAAAGAATAGAGGCTTATTTTATAAGATTTGCATGCAATTTTTGTTAGACAGGAACTGAGCTATTTCACATCTTTCCCCTTAAGGCAACACAAATGATTGTGCTAAAAAAATTACACATTCCAAATTAAATGGTAATGGAAATTTGGGATTAAAAACAGGACAGAAATACAAGATCTGTATAGAATACATTTTATTTAAGAGAAATATACTTTGTGAATATGTCTAAGAATGTAACCCTCTCCAGACCTCTAGACATTATTTTTATAAAGTAAATTAGAAAAAAATCTCACAGGACTACAACATTTTCATGCACAGGAATCGTGCCCTGTTCTTGTTGAGAACTCAGAACCTTGCATCAAAATTCATACTGATTAAATGCAACACAAATACGTGTTAAAGTAATTTTATTGTTCTTCAGAGAAAAATACTTACTTTGTATTAAATGTGTATCTGTATATATGTTTCAAATTAGAAACTCTTCTCCAAGCCTCTTAATTTGTTATGGCTCATCTTAAACCAAGACCAATATGGATTTCTTAAAATTAAAGAGTTTTACATTTAAACCCTGAGTAATCAGCTGAACTTTACAAACAAATTAATATATAAAAATACATTAAAACACTACAAAGTTTTTATTTATAAAGTAGCCTTGTCCTTTGGAATATCACTTCTGAAACACAAGTTATTCTCAGTCATTGCTCTGTGTTTGTAGCGAGCTAATTTCAGAAACAATCAGCTGTTTGCAACCCCTCCATGTGCCTGCAAATATCTGTAGGTGTGAAAACGTCATAAACAAAAGAAAAAGTTCCTATATTAAGCCCATACTTTACTATGAAATGAATTAGATCAGAAGATGAAAATCAAAATTTCCATTGAGCATTTTCTGCAGTCAGGTTATTGAAGGATTTATTGTTTTTAAAGTAAAGAATTTCAGATAAACAGAAGAGGCCAAAACTCTAAAATGATTAGGGGTTTTTTGGTCAGTTTTGTTTTTGTTTTGCACCAGCAAAAGTCCACTAGCTTGCTTCTTTGTCAACTGAGTATTGAGAGGAAGAAAAACAAAAAAAAAACACACTCAGAACATTGAAAAGACTGTCCCTCCCCCATTCCCACACACATCATTACATTGAAAATTAAAATAACCCATACAGCAGAATCAGGACATGTTTGCTTTTCTTCTTAGGTTTGTCCACATCGCATCTGCCAATGCTGAGTCACGGTAACTCCAGTTAGTTGTTTTGGCAAAGGAAATGTTGGAACCAAGGATATCTGTGATATTCTTTTCTTATTTCCTAATTTATCTTTATATTAAAATGATATTAGAAAAAAATTATTCTGGCCAGGTGCTGCAGCACACACCTGTAATCCCAGCACTTGGGGAGGCCGAGGCAGGTGGATCACAAGGTCAGGAGATCGAGACCATACTGGCCAACATGGTGAAATCCCGTCTCTACAAAAAATACAAAAATTAGCTGGGTGTGGTGGCACACGCCTGTAATCCCAGCTACTCAGGAGGCTGAGGCAGGAGAATTGCTCGAACCCGGGAGTCAGAAATTGCAGTGAGCTGAGATCCCATCACTGCACTCCAGCCTGGCCAAGGAGCAAGACTCCATCTAAAAAGAAGGGAATGAGAGGAGAGGGGAGGGGAGGGGAGGAGAGGGAGGAAAGAATGTGATTCTAGTCTTTTGGTGATAGCAGATGCAACTAAATTGTCTTTTGATTTACCTCTAATAAGTAGACTGAAGAAAACCATTAAAAATGAACTGAGGAAAAACAAAGCAAATAGATTATTTACAATTAAGCAAAACAATCACTTCAAGAAATGAGTATCAATCAGGGAAGTTGGTAAACTTGATTTCAAGATAGAAAAAGGAAACAAAAATTTCTGAAACTTCTAGAGCCACAAAATTTAAACACTTCCATTTGTCTGGTCCCATTAAGTTGCTGGATGTAAATGCTTAAAAAGAAAATTTGATAAACAAAGGAAATATGATATCATTTATTTCTGCTATGTTGGCCTCTGCAATAAATGCTTGTGCATTATACTTTTGGGAAAACTCAAAATCTAGAGAGTATTGGGGAAAATACATACATGCATTTGATAGAAATGCTACCACATTCTCTCTTACTGCAAATATTGAATAAGTAAATTCATTGGAAAAATCAATCTGGGTTTATCGGTATTCTTAAGGGAGAAAAGGGAAACTATTAAATTTGTTATGAAACTGTGTCCTCTGAAAGAGAGAGATGACAGTTTCCTAGTTGTCATCTGGTTACAAGCTTGGCTTTGGAATCAAAAGTCCTCAATTCAGTACAGCTTTCTATATTCCCTGACAGCTATGATTTTAGGAAAATTTCCAAAGTTTTCTAAGTTGGAGTTTCTGCTTCTTCATGAGAAATTTTCTTAAAAACATAGTAATTTCCTCTTAGAGTTGTTACGAACATAATATTAGATTGCTTATGTAAATGCTTTGCACAGTACTTAGCACATAGTATATGCATATATTCCTGTTACTGCGGTAAATAAATAATGGACAACTGAAACCACAATCATTAACTGATCAATTATTGTTAATAAAAAGGCTTATATCAAAGGCCACTGTGAATTTTCTCTTACAAACGTATCTATTCTATTTTTCTGTTATACCTTCCTCAGGATATAGTAATACTATTGAGAACAGTAATTATTATATAAGGATGATAGCCAGCACTTACTGATACTGGCTGTATGGTAGGCACTTTTCTACATATTCTAATAGTTTAAAATACGAAATTTCACACAGACTTATGAGGCATGTACTGTCATTTTCTCCATTTAACTGAGGAAACTGGGCCTCAGAGGCAAGTATTAACTTAGCCAAGGTCACATAAGCTGATGAGTTGGAAGCAGGATGGTTTGAAAACCAAGGTAGACTTTCCAGAACCCAGATATACAATATTGCGTCCAAAATTCCTTCCAAGACAAAATATTTATTTCAAAATAGTCACCAGGGATTTAACTGCACAACCCCCACTGATGATGGCAGTCCTGCTGAATCACTATGTACTTTTTAAGCAATTCACTCCAAAGGGTTCTAATAACTTGTTTTAATCTAGGCATAGTCTTAGAAAAAAAGCAGTAATACATAGTGGTATGCCGTGACCCAATTCGTTTTAGGCTATGTTGTTCATTAATGAATATAGTTTAATTTTTAATTGCAGCAAGAATCATGTTAAGCCATTATATTTACTTTTTTATTTTGTTCTAGCTTTAGAAATGTAGGAAGGGGACAATAACTTGTTTAGCCACTACAAAGCTAAATGCAATTCTGAACCAAACACACAAACTCACTTGCACACATATTTATTTATACACTCATTTATTTATGGATAAAACATTTATAAGAATATAACTCACTTTAGCTATTCACAGAATCAGTAAAGTCCAGAAAAACATTTATCAACTATTCTGTTTAGAATAATTATCTTTATTTTCTCCATTTGTAAGATGAAGTCTACCTATTCATTAGGATGGCACAGAAATTAATCAAGAAGGAATCTGAATTCATTCTGTAAATACAGTCCTTCAAAATTTCCTAAACCTCCCTTGTGATTCACAGATGAATGTGATATCTTGAAATGTTAATAAATGTATAAGACAATATTATGCAATGATTTTAAGTTCTACTGTTTCTTAACTTTGTCATTTTGGCAACTTATTGAGTAATCTTTACAATGGGAATAATAGAAATTTCACTTGAAAGAACTATTGTGTGGATAAAAAGGATGTCTACAAAAAGAAAAAGTGCAATACATAGCAAATATACACACTCAATAATCATAAGCTCTGTTAATATAAATTTTTATAGTCAAAATATTATAGAGCAATGTTTGAAGTTGCCAGCAAATGTTGTACTTTCTTGGACAACTTCAAGTACAGCAGGTAGAAAATGTCTTATTCATACTGGATATTCTGCTTTACCCTTTCTTCATTCTTTGGCTAAAAAAGAAAACCATTTTTCCCCTAAGTGTTCCTCTAAGGAATTTCTGTTTCCTTTAGGCTCTTACTGATGGTCAGCTGCAATCAGTGTTTTCTCAAAGAACCTTATGCTAGAAGGACGATATAAAATAATATCTACTCATAAGCACATGATTACCAAATAGGGAAGTGTCTGTTTTCATTCCTGTTGAATGTATACATTGTACTGCTTAAGCCTTTGAAATGAACATCTCATATTTTTCATTGTTCTCAATGTATAGGATTCTGTTCTGTTTTATAATCTTTGATCTGTCTTCCAGAAGGTAGACAGCTGAGATGTTCTTGTTTGGGCAAAATAAAAAAGAGCTATTTTTGGTCCACCATCAATGTGATCTTAGTTTAGATCAATAAAAGAGTTTCAAACTTGAAATCACAAATTTTGCAGCCATGAACCCTCAGAATTCACACATAAATCTGTATGTTAAACTTCACAATGGAGTTCTAGGTCTGCATTTATGTTATTTTATTTTTTTCTTTTACTGCATCTTATTTTAGTCCAACCACTGGAGTTTTCTCTACATATTAGTATTATTCAAGTACCAATATAAGTACCAAGGATATTAAAATAAGTTAAAATGAGTTACACACATCAATAATAAAGAATTAAAAAATCACTATAAAGTGACATATCCAAGAATACAAGTGAACAGAGGATTATGTATCTGACTAAATTTGGCCACAGAAATGATCAGATGAGACCAATTAGAAAAGCTTCCTGAAAAATGTATGTTTTGAAGTTGGAAAAGCACATGCAAGAAAAGGCCTGGAGGCAGAATCCCACTAACATACAAGCCAGAATGATAAGCGTGGATAGGGCAGAAGAGACCACCATAGAGTAACCAGACTTAAACTTGATGAAATAAAGGTAGATAAAGATAAGCCCCTGGAATGTCTTTTGACAAGCTGTTTTCAGAGAATAATCAGAAAATGTCATCTCTAGTCAATGTTAATAGAAGATGCCGAAGAACTTTCATGAGCCGATGCAAGTTTCTGAACCATGTATAGTTTATTCAGAATGGTGGCATTTGTATTCCAAAATGACACATGGCATTAGACAGCTTGAGGTATCTAGTTAAAAAGCAATCAGTAAATCATGTAGCCATTATTATATTCTCACTCCTCACCCCTTAAGAAGCCATTTCTGAATCTTATTTATTACCTGAATGATTTTATAATGTTGATGAAATTGTGTTGTCGATGCTTGCAAAATTCCATGCTATCAGCTAGGGTTTCAGCAGAAAAGGGACTACTGGTTGCGTGTTCTTTTATGTGCTAAAGCGCAGACACCCACAAAATCAAACTTTATTGATTAGAAATTGTTATCATCCTAAGACTTTCAGAATTTATGCTAGTACCTCCTGGCTGCATTTCAAGAGCCAATTAACAGACAAAACATCAGTTTCATTATATTTTTGCACTGTTTTGGTAAAATACATCAGAACTTACCTAAGAACAACAAAAATCACTCTCAAATCAATGTAAAATCCATGTTCCTTGACTTCTTGGGGTATAGCTTCAATAAACCCCACAGGAGAGATGAATTTCTCTCAGATGAAGTTAGCTCTAGGTGAGCTGACATGTATGGACTAAATGACCCCAATTTCAGAGTCTTGGCAAGGACGAGAGCTTCAGGACTAGCAGTTAGACTGGCACTCATGACTTATATCAGAACTATATCTTCTCTGCTGCTATAAAAGCTCATTCAGAAAAATATCTGTATACTGACAGTAACATAGATTACTCAAAACTAACAATGCCTAAAGGAGGTAACTTTAAACTAGAATTCAGAAAGACAGCAAAAGAATTTGTTGAGAACAAAGTGATGCTCTAAATAAGAATTGTATATAACTGATCGTAAAATAATACATAGAAGTATTTATAACCACCATGGATATACATTGACCTGTAATATATGTATTTATATATATGTGTGTGTGTACACATGTACACATACATACATATCTAGTCCTTTCACAATAAGGAACTAATGGGGGCCTCTAGCAAGTGTTACAATTCACCCCAAGATTATTATTCTTCCAGATTCTACACAATTCCCCTTTTAGACACACTGCTGTTCGTATAACATATCATTTACTATAAGAGTAGTTGTTTTCTTATTTTATGACTCATTTCTATGTGCAGAAGTCTTTAGTCATTGTATTTGCTAAAGCCCATCTCACATACAGATTTTATCAATGGATTGCATTAAGGCTTTCTTTATATCCAATATACTTTACAAAATGAGAGTTGCCTGTTTGTTTTTTGAATGAAGCATTGGATCATTCAGTCCCCTCTAATCTAAGCACATGATTCTGTGTAGCTTCTCTGTCACAATCATGATTTTCTTCTGATATTTCATTGTTGGAATAATTATATCCTACCCAACTATGGCAGATATAAACCTGATTGTGGTCCATACTAAAAACAAATCTCTCCTTCTTCATTATCTATCACAGTTGTCCTTCTTGTATCACCTTAGTAAACATCTCTGCACCACCAACCCCCTCAGGGAAACTCAGTGGCATTCAATTTTAATGACTTCCAACATGCTGAGATGTGGGCTACACGGAGCACAAAATAGTTTTAATTTCCAAAATATTAAGAAAGTTACAATGTTAAAAATCAACTACTTAAGAGACAATAATTGTTATAACTATGTATTTTATCCATGAAAGTGTCATCAAAATGAAAGAAAACAGAGATTAAGAAAGAAGAAAAGAACGTATGTATTGTAGTACAAGGCCTCACATAAACACTTACAAATTCATGAGAAAGTAGGAGCTGCTCTTCCTTAGTACTTCATCATAAAATAAATATATGTGTCGTATGAGTTTAAACAAGGACAAAGTTGAAATAAAGACTTACATATAGCATTATACCAATATATTGTAAAATCTAGTCAAAGTGGTTGGTTCCAGAGAATACCTTCCCAGAACTGACTTGAGAAAGCCAAACTGTGACTACCTACAAGGTACGGGAGAGGTGAAAGGTGGAAAGCAAGCTGATTTTCGTCATAAAATGTTTGAGGTGCAGGATGCACAATAGGGGTAAACACAGAAACATTATTTAAAGGCCTGTTTAATGAGCAGTTGTCATCCCAGATTGCCCTCCCACCCACTACCACCTGACAGTAGCAGAAGATGGAAGGTTCCCCTTCTGCTGTTAGAGAAGAGATGATCTCAATTGAAGCTTTGAGGCAGAGCTGAGGGTGGCATTGGATGGCATTCTGAAATCAGACAGAGTAAACAAAAATTTGCACACTGAGCATTGCTACCCACTCTTGGTGTCTGCACTTTTTCCACAGTGCTGGTAGCCGGGTTTATACCATCATAGGTGAGATGGAAGGAAAATGTTCTGCAGAGAGACTTATACAGACTAATACTTAGGGGTTCCCCCACTGAAAAGACAAGCTCTGCTTTGAAGCAATCCACTGTAAGGTACACCAGTTGACAATATTCTCCTCAAAACAGAAAACGTCCAGGAAGTTCTTACAATGCCTCACTCTAATTAGGAGCAGAGTAGAGAAACATGAATCACTTGATAAAATTCTTTCTGGTGCACTCTCTGTGTAAGGGATTTACTTCCTGACACAACTGACTGGCTTTGCCCCAGTGGAATCTGTATATAAATGAGGTAGGCCACACCCAAGTTAACAGCCATCAAGCAGTTGCACCTTGGTGCTTTTTCCTCTGGCAGGAGAATGACAAAGCACATAAGGGCCTCTAGCGCAGCTTGGATCCCAGAATGACAGACCTGGGAGAGAAGCCACCACTGACTTGCAGGCATCATGTAAAAGTGAGCAAGAAATAAAGTTGCTGGTATAAACCCTGGTGGTTTGGGTATTGTTAGCTACCATATTGCTAACTCCTGATGGCATATCAACTGTACAGACAGCAGGCAAAAACAAAAATAGAAACCAAAAAACTATTGGTGAAACTATAACTTACATCCTCAGAGAGAAAAGGGAGCAAGTTATATCCATTAAAAAGTAAATTGCAATAAGGAATGAACTTTGAAAGAATGGGAGAGACCTCTCCAATGTAATCATTATAAGTTAATATATCTTAAATTCCAAATTCACTTAAAATGTTGGGAAGACAAAATGGAAAAATCTATGAAATAAAAAATGTCTATTTGAATTTTTAGTAATTTGGCTATTTGTATTTGAAAGTTATGTACTAAATACAAATGTATAAATACAGATTTAGCTATTTGTATTTGAAAGTTATGTATTCTAATAAAAACAAAATTACATTTAAAACATTTAAAAGCCAAATATTAATAATATTCAAAAGTGGAAAATTTTCTATAAAATGTATGTGCATTAGTTGTATTAAGAATATATTTGAATTTTATAATGTTAATATATTTTAATATATAGAAATTGTTTATATATATAAATACTCATGTTCTATTTCTTCTATTAAGTGCATCTGTTGATAACACACAGATACACATAATTCTCTATCTGCATAAATGATGAAGACAGCTATAGAAAATTGTGATGTAACCAAATGGTGATAAAACTATAGAAGCTGTACCGAAAAGGAGAAAGACTCATCAGTTATTCTTATCTTAAACAATAGGTAGGAAGACTGTTCAGCTGTGTCTTCCAAAATTATTGTTGTTTTAACGTAATTTTTAAAGTTGACTTTGTAGTCAACTCTGACATTGTAAATTCCATCTCTTATCTCTTGAGAGCTGAAACCCTGGGGTGACCTTAGAAATAAAGTCAGATCTTATGAGGCATCCTGAAATACAGAGCAAACAGGAGCACGATGTCCTTCGGTGAGGCTTGATAAGCATAGGAGCAAAGAGGGACACAATAAGTTGCAATAAATGTCGTGGACATGGAAAATGTTACACATGTAGCAAAAAGAACTAGATTATGAAAAGAAACTCAATTCAAAAAGGCTTACTTCGGCAATCACAAGGACTTGTGATTTCTTGGGCAAGAATCAATTGCTTAATAACACAGAATTGCGACTTCTGAAGTGGCAAAAACATATTCTTTTTTCTGAATCTTGTAAAAATTTGACCAGAGCAAGACAGAGAAATATCTATGAAGAAAAGGAAAATAAATTTCAAGCCATTGTATTTATATTTTCAAACAATTATATACTACAATATTAGAAAGTCATTATTATAGTGAGTTAATGTGGCTTCAGTTGGCAAGAATATTCAGGAAATGTTATTGTTTTGAACTGTTTAGGAGATTAGTTTTGTAATTAATAATTAAAATGTTCAAGATAACTCTATTTAAAGTGGTTTGCAGTTTACTAGTCACATCAGTAGTATTTTAATGTTTGGGGAAGCATTCAGTAAAAATGAACTTTTTAAAAATTGAGTTTACATATATATATAAGTATTTTTCACATGCAAAACAATGAATCTTGGACAACAATAACCTTAGCAACAATTAGTAAAAACTCGAGAAAAAAAATAAAAAGAAAAGAAATGCACATGAGACAGATTAAGTTTCCAAGCACATGGGGGCACACTGCTTTTGAGCTAGATATCTGTGGAATATTCAGTTAGGAATATCCATCAGTAGCTGATAGTATGTATCTAGAGTTTATGTGTAATGTTGGGGTTGATACAGAAATATCAGGGCCAAGGCTGATATCAGCCAAAAGAGTTGATAAGATGTTCCAAAAAGGTAGCATTTGGAAACTCCAGGAGTTTAATTCAATCTCAGTCTTCCTGGAAATATCTTAATGACACTCTACTCAAACCTGGTGAGGTGAACTGCTATCCCCAAAATTCTAAAAGATCAAGACTTGGATTCAAACAATTTAGGATAAACTTGCTGGTAATTAATTTTCTATATGATCTTGAACAAATATTTTACTTCACTTTGATTCACTTTGTGATTTAAATAATTGTGTTTGACTAGACAGTTTCTAAAGAGAAACAAACAAAAACCCCAAAACTATTCAATTGTCCTATGAAATCCTATGGCATAAGTAGTATAGAACTTCTAACTTAGCACTGATTTCAAGTCAGAGTTACAAGTCTTGATACATCCATAACATGATGATGTTTTCAAATGTAAACTGGGCTTTCTGGTGTTGAAATTGTGCTGAAGCACTATTTTAGTAGCTTTATTTTTAGTAACAATACTATTACTGACCTATATTAACAAAATCTTTTATCTATGTCATTTAATGTGTTTTCACCTGGAAAAACTTTTTATATAGTATATTTTAAAACTAATAGCTCTTGATTAAAAAGACACAATTATTCAGTCATCCCTATTCATAATTTCTATGTTCCCAGAAATTATAAGAAGAGTCAATCTTAGATAGACACATCATCTAACAGACCCATCTATTTTAGTTAGAAAACATTTAGCTTCAATTTGTTATTACTAAATTAAGACCATAGATGGTCATACTGACATATCTAGATAGATAGATAGATAGATAGATAGATAGATAGATAGATAGATAGATAGATAGTAAAAACTCAAAATTCTTAAATTTTGAGTATCAGAGCCAGTATTCTTAGTTACAGTTATTATGCATTACTTTTATTGCCAAAGCCAAGAAACTTTATATATACTATCAGATCACAAAAATGATAGATTTGTATCTATCATTTAGACTATATTTTTGTTCACCTGAATGTGAAAAGCCTTAGGCAACAAGAATTTTCTATCTGATTAACTCTCCAGAGAAAATGGAATACTGAAAATCTTTCTTTGCACTTGTATAGAAAGCTCGCTATTTTAAAAAAGAGCATAATTTACTATAAAAGGATAACAAAATTATGTATTAAAATAATAAAATAAGGTATATTTAGAAATATCTCTTTCAGTTGAAAATATTTACCAATTTATTAAACTATATTTTTAAAGACAAAGTATTGTTGTATTCCTACATCCTTTAAGAAAACAAGTGCATTGAGTTCAATTAGTTGTAGTTATCCTTCCAACTTTAAAAGCATAGTGCAATGTATATTGACCTGAATTGAATGGTTTATATACAAGTGCATTTACTCTCAGCTCTTTATCCTGATCCTTTCTTGCTTTCAGAGTTAACTTCTGCAGCATTTAAATATGAAAAACCACACGGCACAATTTCACTTTGACAAAGAATTCAAGGTATTTGGGATAGACTGACTGAAGAAAGGATTGGATGGTCTATTAACCTGATAAAATCAAGAATAAAAAGAGAAGAAAGATATCTGTGGACAGAGAGAAGACGAGAAGAAATATCTGGCAATAGAGATATTAGACTTTACTTCTGAATCCACTTGTATTACCTTTGATAGATTTTGTGTGTGCATGCCTGTGGTTTTTTTTTTTTTTTTTTTTTTTTTTTTTTTTTTTTTTTTTTGTTTT
>NC_045444.1:81115756-81283636 GCF_002776525.5 Piliocolobus tephrosceles
TGGAGTCTCACTCTGTCGCCCAGGCTGGAGTGCAGTGGCCGGATCTCAGCTCACTACAAGCTCCGCCTCCCGGGTTTATGCCATTCTCCTGCCTCAGTCTCCCGAGTAGCTGGGACTACAGGTGCCCGCCACCTCGCCCGGCTAGTATTTTGTATTTTTTAGGAGAGACGGGGTTTCACCGTGTTAGCCAGGATGGTCTCGATCTCCTGACCTCGTGATCCACCCGTCTCGGCCTCCCAAAGTGCTTGGATTACAGGCTTGAGCCACCGCACACGGCCATCATTGCATGTTAATATAATTTATGCATAAAAGTTGTAAGAGAATACAAGAAACCCCTTATACCTTGTAGAACATTCAACATTTTTTTTTACACTTTGCTCAATTTGCTTTTTCACTCTTCCTCACCTTCTCCTTCTTCCACTTAACCCTTTCTTTCTGTCTCACCTCTCCACACCAATCCAGGGCATATATGTGTATGCACACACACACACAGACATATAGTTTATTCTGAGCTTTTGAGAGTAAATTGGAGACATAATACCCCTTCACTCCTAAATTATTCAGTGTGCATTTTATAATAACAGCATTTTCTTAGCCACAATCCAATTAGCAAAAGAGAAAAATATAACATTGATTCCGTAACCATTATTAACCCACAGTCCATTACCAATTTTTACTAGCTGACCAAATAATGTCCTTTATAGCTATTGGATTTTACCTGTCCAGGATGCATTAAGGATCTCTCATACTATATTTAATTGTCACGACTCTTAAATCTCCTTTAGTCTGGAACAGTTTGCCAACCTTTCATTGTCTTCTTAATTTAATTTTTTGAAAAGTTGATATAGCAGTGATTTGCTAGAATAGCCCTCAGTTTATGTTGCTTGATGTTTCCTCCCAGTGAAATTCAAGTTATATATTTTTGGCAGGATTTTATGTCCTTTGGAGTACACCATGTCATCAACATGTGATGTTGGCTGTCCCAAAATTATTGGTTTCAACTTCAATCAGTGGGTTCCTGTTTTCTCCACTGTAAATTTTTCATTTTTTACTTTAAAATTACTAAGTAATGTTTGGGGAGATACTTTGAGACTCTGTTAATAACCTACTCCTAATCAAACTTACACTCACGAATTTTAAGCCACTGTAATATTCTAACTCCATTGTTCCGTCTACATTTATTAGCCAGCATTCTTCTACAAGAAAGAGCTTTTCTTTTTCCCCCATTAATTAACAAATTGATTAATTTATAACAGTGTGAATTCCCAGAATTTTTTATTATTAATGTACATTTTGTTTCTGTCATTATTTTCATGCTAAATTTGCCCCATTGTTGACCAGTGAGCACCCTGTCAAGCTGACTTCTGATAAATTTTGAGATTTCTCCAATTGTTCATTGAACACTTCATTAATTTCTGTCACAACAAGGCATTCTAGGGTCATTTTACACTTTCTCTGCACCAGTCCTGGAATCAGCATTTACTCCAAAGGTCCCTGATTCCTTTAAGTGAAAAATGATATTTAGACACTTAAGTATGGGTGCTAAGTTTAATTAAGTAAACACACACACACACACACACACACACACACCGAGTTTATACTGATACTTTCAATTTCTACTATCATTGATATATTTATAAATTTGCTTAAGCCTAGTGATACAAAAAGTAGAAAAAATGGTTTTCAGAATTATTAAGTAACCCACACCACTGGGTAAAGCAAACTTTTTAAGCAAGTATTTTTCTAAGTTAAATATTTACAAATACACAAATCTTCAGTACACAACTAAATGTTATTTTTGATGCATATATAACACCCATATAATCCACACCATCATCAAATATAGATAATTTCTGTCTCCAAGAAAATTTCCTTTTCAATCCCCCCCAAGAGATAGTTTTCTGATTTTTTTTCCACCATAGATTGTTTTACTTGTTTTAGTTCATAAAAATGAATGTACACAATTCTTACCAATGTACTGCTTTGTGCCTGACTGTCTTAGCTGATAATGTCTCTGACATTTATCAGTATCGTTGCCTAATCATCAGTGTTTTTTCAATTGCTGGTAACAGTCTGTTTTATGAACAGACCAAAATTATGTAATTATGACTCCATTTGATGACTTTTTGAAAAATGTATTACATTGCTAATATCAGCACCATTGTCTCTAAAATGGTATTGACAAAGTCATTGTTTCTATCTTCAGGGTAAAAGATTTGGAGAAGTATATAAAGATTATTCGGGGTTGGGGGAAGTTGCTAATACCAGTTCAAGTTCATCTTTCCATGGAAAATGGATCTTAAAATATGTGATGACCAAGGGAGAAATTTTCACAATATCCTTTGCTATAATTTAGCATTAAAAGAGTTGAATTTACAACCAAAATGCAGAAGTTCGAATCCCAAACCTAGTACCTACTAGCCATGTGACATTGAGCAAGTCACTTCATCTTCCTGTGCCTCAATTTTGCTACATACAAAAAGAGAGTTGACTTTCCATCATACCAAAAAGTGAAGACCAAATGAGTTGGGTAAACTATAGTAAGCTACACAAATGTAAAGTATTATGAGATTTACCAAAAACATAGAGTTATAATAGCAGTTCTATGAATTGAGCAGCACTAGTTTTTTTGTTTTGTTTTGTTTTGTTTTGTTTTGTTTTCATTTGTTTCTTTCACTTCAGGAGTTTAGCGTGAGTTGGAAGCTTCTAAACTGGTGTCATCAAATTTACGGGAATCATTTTCTGATTTCAAGAAAATCAGCTTTGGGATTCAGACTTCTCTGGACCTGTTAATTCAAATATAGTCCAGTTCTCAAGAAGCATATTAGCAACACAGATTTGGAAGCCCCCAAATCTCTCTTGGATATCTTTCCTAATGTTTCATGGTGTAAATACTAACCAGAATCTTTGTGTCTGGTACCAAAATGTTACCCAAAATTTTAAGGTAAGGCCTAAGGATGTATATTAGCAGTATTTCACGCTGCTATAAAGATATTACCTGAGATTGGGTAATTCACAAAGGAAAGAGGTTTAATTGACTCACAGTTCCACATGGCTGGTTAGGCCTCAGGAAACTCACAATCATGGTGGAAGACAAAGGGGAAGCAAGCTTGGACCTTTTCCCATAGCAGCAGGACAGAGAGAAATACGAGTGAAGGGGGAAGAACCCCTTATAAAGCCATCAGATATTGTGAGAACTCACTCAGTATCATAAGAACAGCATGGGGAAATGGCCCTTATTATCCAATCACCTCCCATCTCCTTAGACTTGTGGGGAATATGGGGATTATAATTCAAAATGAAATTTAGGTGGGGAGACAACCAAACCATATCAGAATGCCTTTCAACATAGCCACAACATTAGATGTCAGGCTTCTTATGTGTTGATTTTAGTCACTATTTTCATCCTTTAGTTCCCCTGACATGATAAATAGATTCAAGTGAATTTACCTTCAAGGGTTATACAAAGGTGTTTAGTTACAATCTATTACAATCTATATTGAAAGCATTTTGACTCTGTTAAAATGTTATATCTTAATTAATGTGAATTTAAAAGAACTTAGTGACTGCAAATGGTGTGAAGAGATACTTATAGCTGTCTAGGCAATATGAGGTAAACTTACAATTCAATTTGTGTAATAAAAATTGAACTAAAGAACCTAAGAAATGGGAATTTATGAAAACTGCAAAGCAAGCCTGAATCAATCCCATTGCCGCAACTGTTCTGGGAAGATAAGAACATAAAAGTTTCAGTAGACATTTTGCTTAAAAGCCCTGCTCTGTTGACTCCAGATGATGAAAAGTGACTTCAGTTTGCCCATTTTATCCAGTCCCTTTTCATTCCCTGCTTTAGAAACTCAAACCCAAGTCACCCATGTGCCAGTCTCAATCCCATAAAACCTCCTTTGTAACTGCCCTTTCCAAGACCTTGTATTTATTTCTTGACAAGATTATTAATAAAAATCAACTTGGTTTTTGATAATGGTTTTTCTGGTGATCTTTGTGGGGACCTTTACAATTTTATGAGGCTCCACTGGGTCCTATTCAAAACTCCTCTCTTATGTGGCCCAAGACCTTTGACTTGAGACTCTCTGGCACTTCCAACACCCCTTGACCCATTCCTGCCAGGAGCCTGTTCTAGGCTACTGTGGTGAATAACTTTCCAGCCAGAGATAAGCTCTGATCTTTATGCAGTAAGCCCCCTGCGGGGTTCATCTTGCGTCCTAGGAATTTATCCTTTGGGAATCTTTTTATTTCTAACCAAAGTTAACTACTTGCTTTCCTTGGTGAAAGCTGCCTATTATCACTTTTGCCTCTTAATTTTTTTTTTATTTCTAAAGAATGTAATCGCCTGTTGCATATTTACATAAGAAAACTCATAGAAGACAGAGATACTCCCTACTAAATCTATTCTCCAAAACTCCCCTAATGACTAATAAGTTTAAATTCTCATTAGAAAATCATCCTTTCTACAACAAACTGCCTTGGGTCCTCCTTCATAACTATGTAAGCACCACCTACCTTTTATTTTGTGTTTGAAAAGTTTACTCTTATGGAGATTGCTTCTGTATAAATTCTCCCTGTCGGGGACCATCAATTGTTCAGTTGTTGTAGAGATGATCTGACAATCAGGATGAGATGGGGGACTTAGGGCATGGAATATCATAGCCAGACACTTTCAACCAAACATATTTATGTTGTTCATGGGTTTGTATAATAGTTAATATAAACCACCTCCTAGCAGATCTACAAATTCTTATATGCACTTAAGCTCACATCATGCACCTATCCCTCTAAAGGGCATAATGTTTTTACCAAGGACCATTTGAAATTATAGAGGCCATTTTGTGGAGCATTTGCTATGTCTAACAGTGTATTACCTTTCAGGTTAACAAGATAATAAGAATCAAAACATCCAATAATCATTTTTAAATTGATATGCAGATACTCTTCAAAGAAATAGAGTTCAAATTAGCACCTTAAAGGTCACTTTGCAGAGGTTAAAGAGAAATTCATTTCAATCTCTGATGTTCTCTTTCACTTTTTCTACCTCCTCCTTCTATCACTCCTTAAGCCTCTACAAGAATTTTTGTCTTTAAGGATACTCTACAAGAATGTCCTTTCCCTCAAGAAGTTCCTTGAAGTAGAAATTAAATATTGCTTTCAGGCTGAACTTCATGCCATTTTCAAAGAGTTTTCTAAACCTGAAGAAGAGAAAACTAAATAATACTTGTGCCAATTTCATCAACAGAAACTTACTCTATAAAGGGAGCTGTAAACAAGAGATTCTTTTCAGAAGACTCAGAAAATTCTCCTACCAATAACCAAATTATTATTGAATTAGTCATCTCTATACCCATGCTATACAAGCTTCAAAACAAAATTGAAGTCTTGGCCTTTGGCAAGAATACCGACGGGCTAATACTACCAGATAATCCATGAAAATTCCATACTGATAATGTGTAAATTTTGCCTGGATGACTGATTCCCTTAAGGTAGATGCCAAAGAAGGCAATAAAATTAATTTTTAAAACCATACAGATTAGAAAGAGGAGGGAAAACTTTTTATTTGTCAATGATATATTCATTTATGTAGAAAACTTTAAGCAATTAACAAAAAAATTCTATTAGAACTACAAATGAGTTTATCTATTTCGCAGTATGAAAAATAAATATCAAACAATCACCATGCTTCTATATGCTAAGAATCACTTGGAAATGAGGTACAAACTATTGCATTTAAAAATCATTAAAAACAGTGCTGTGAGGTGAATTTAATAATATATATTCTAGGCCTTACACAATGAGAACTATAAAGTAATGCAGAGAGAAATTAAAGAAGGCTAAATAAATGGGCAACTCTACCACATTCAAGGATTGGAAGGCTCAATATTACTATGATGGCATTTCTCCCCAAACTGGTCTATGTATGCAACTCAAACACCATATAAAATACTAACAGTGTTTTTAGATTGACTGATTTCTTTACATAAAAATTCAAAGGAACTAGAAAAGCCAAAATAACATCATAAAATTAGTTAAAGTTTGAGAATACTACTTAATTTCAAGACTTACTATAAAGGTGCAGCAATCAAGTCATTGTAATATTGGCACAAGGATAGACATATAGAGCAAAGAAACCAAACAGAACATGAAATAAACCAACATATATGTGGTCAATGGATTTTTTCCAACAAATTTATCAAGTTAATTCAGTGAGGGAAAATTTTTTTTTAACAAATGGTGATGAAACAACTGGGCATATACAGGGGGAAATGAACCTTGAACTTTTCCTCATCTATGAAAATTAACTCAAAATTAATATATAACTACATGTAAAAGTCAAAGCTATAAAATGTCTCAAAGTAAATGTAGTAGAAATTCTCAGTCATACGGTAGAAAAAAATTGCTTAAGTGGGATACAAATAACACCAATAAATGAAAAAAATAATTTGTACTTTATCAAAGCTAAACATTTATGTTCTTTGAATGACACTGTTAAGGAAATGAAAAGACTAGTCATAGACTAGTATAAAATATTTGTAAAACATATACCTGCTTTAAAATCTTAATCCAGAATATAGATTTTAAAAAGCTCCTATAGAATATATATTTTAAAAAGCTCTTACAACCCAATAAAAATGAACAAAGAACTAAACAGCCACTTTATTTAAAAAAAATATATAAATGCCAATTAAGAACATGTAAGATACTCGCAATCACAGGTCTTTAGAAAAGGCAAACTAAAACCACAATGAGATACTACTATATACCCACTAAAATTAAAATTGCAAAAGAGAACATCATGTTTGGCAGGGAAGTGGAACAACTGGCACTCTTCTGTACTGCCACTGATACTACACAGTAGTACAGTTGTTCTGGGAAATAGTTTGGCAATTTTATACAAATGGTCAACAAGCATATAAAAAAATGCTTAACATCACTAATCATCAGAGAAATGCAAATTAAAACCAAAATGAGGTATCATCTTACACCAGTCAGAATAGCTATTATTAAAAAGTCAAAAAATAACACATTTCGGTGTAGATACAGAGAAAAAGGAACGCTTATACAATGTTGGTGGGAATGTAAATTAGTACAACCTCTACAGAAAACAGTATGGAAGTTTCTCATAGAACTAGAAATAGAAGTATTCTTGGATCCAGCAGTCCTACTACTGGGTATCTACCCAAAAGAAAAGAAATTATTATGTTGAAAAGACACCTTTACAGATATGTTTATCACAACACTATGCACAATAGCAAAGATATGGAATCAATCAACTGTCTACCAACAGATGATGGGATAAAGAAAATGTGGTGTGTGTCTGTGTGTGTGTGTGTGTGTGTATACAATGGTACACTATTACAATGAAATACTATTCAACCACAAAAAAATAAAATCATGTATTTTGCAGCACAACATGGATGGAACTGGAGGCCATTATCTCAAGGGAACAGAAACAGAAAGTCAAATATCACATATTCTCACTTATAAGCAGAAGCTAAATAACATGTACATAGGACATAGAGTGTGGAATAATAGATACTGGAGGCTCAGAAGGGTGGGAGGATAGGAGGGGGTGAAGCATGAGAAATTACTTAATGGGTACAATGTACACGATTTGATTGATGGCTACACTAAAAGCCCAGACTTCACCACTACACAATATATCCATGTAACAAAACTGAATTTATACCCCTTAAATCTATACCAACAGAAAAAAAACCATAAACTTGCATTTACCATATATCCCAGCAACCTCATTGTAGGTATTTTTCCCAAAAGACATAAAAACACATTTACCTGAAAGATTTGCGCACCAATGTTCATAGACACAATAACACAAATTCTCCACCTAACAGTTTTATAGATGGCATTTACTTAAGGAATGATCAAAGAAAATACCAGGCTGGGTATGTAAGATCCATCTCTGTATAACTTTTAAATTCAATTCTTTCCCAGCTATTTAGCCAAACTTTCTAGAAGCCAAAGTCACAATTTTCCAAATTGTCAAAGAACCAATATCTGTACCATTGGCAGACATCCTTTTAAGGTCATACATGATTTTAGCATGATGTGGAAAAAGGAAATTTCCTCATGTCTGATGTAAAAGTAGGCAGAAAACACATGAATTATTAAAATCCCTTCAATTGTCAAAGCAATTAGATACAATTTAAATTGAAGCTCACAGTATATAGCATAAATTCTGTAACATGGCTAATTGGGAGAAACATAACAAGCCACAAATATTGGCCATATATGTAGTTTTGAATTTCCTAGTTGCCACATAGAAATTTAAATATGCAATTAATTCAAGTAACACATTGTATTTAAACACATATGTTCAAAATATTATCTTAAAATGTATTATAACTAATATAACAATGTTAATGAGATACTTCACATTCTTTTCCATTAAGCATTCAAAGTTTACTGTTTCACACTTACAGTACATCTCCATTTGGACTAGCCAAAATTCAAGTGTTCAATAGCCACATATGGATAATGCCTACTGTATCAGACAGCAAAGCTCCAGAAGGTACTGAAAATGCCCTAGCTAATCATTTTTATTTACAAAAAACAAAGGCTCCCTTGACATAGGTCCCCCTATAAGGACTATTCAATGATTAAGGGATAAATCTATGTATTTTTCCAAAGAGTCTATTATAAAAGCTGATAATTCAGCCTAAAATTCTGAGAAAAGCATTGTGAATTATCTGGTTGGAAAACCCAAGATAAATTTGGTGATGTCAAATATTTGATTGCTGGCACTGATAGCCTCAAAGGGACATTCACGAAAATTCTTCAGGAAAAGTTACCATCATGAAAGACAAAAGTTGGTTACCATGAAAAAATAAGATGGTGAGTAAAGTTGTGGTTTGTTTCTGACTCATAATCAACATAATAATGAAAAAACTGAATCACTTGAGAGTATCTACATACCTATTTTGGCCCTGAATCTTCTTTAAGCTGACTTAGTTAAATATTATAAAGGGCTCATTCATGATACCATCTCACCATTAAGAATTAAAACTATCTTTCCACAATATCCCTGTTTTCAGCCATTACAAAATCTTCAACCTGAATTTGTGGTGTTTTGAAAAAGTAAACAAAGAGAGACTGCCCTTGAACCTTGTTGGAAACAATTTTATTGAGTACTGTTAAGTACACACACAGTATTCAGACTTCAATGAGGTGACGCTTGGGTCCATGGTCTACAATTTAACATATTCAGTTCCATATGCCAATCTAAACTCTTGGGTTACCTCCACATAAGGATACCTAGATATTTCCCAGAAGTAGCTGATGTCATAAAGCAGACAACTTCCACCAGGACTTTTGGCTCAAGCCAATGACTTCTTGATGCCCACAGTCTCTACTAAAAATCTGTGTAACACAATCTAGATGACCAAAAACACAGATAATAATGCTTCTTTAATCTGCATAGTGTTATTCTTTATTTTCCTAGCTATCTTCTTTTCTCTCTGTGGGTTTAAGTTAAGGTTTTGGATAGCTGAGATACTGGTAGCGGCTTTACTATTGCTCCACTAATGTCCCTATTCCTGCTACTATTCTTCTCACTCCTCATCTAATTCCTGTCTATGATGTATTCATTATTTGGCT
The DNA here is from genome assembly GCF_002776525.5 of Piliocolobus tephrosceles. Classification (NCBI taxonomy): domain Eukaryota; kingdom Metazoa; phylum Chordata; class Mammalia; order Primates; family Cercopithecidae; genus Piliocolobus; species Piliocolobus tephrosceles. The sequence continues at coordinate 81,125,384 of NC_045444.1, forward strand.
AAAATATGCAATCAAATCAAAAGTCAAATTGTTTCTAATTTTCTTTGGATGCCATCCAGCTTCCTTTCGTACCAGTTGAAAATCAGTTAATTTCATGAGTATTTGTATTCAAACACAAAATGGCAAACATAACCCTAGTCTAGACAAAATCAAAAGATTTTTATCACATGATACCTAATATTGGCAGATTCTGTCTCCATAAAACAAACCTGGGGCTTTTCATAGGAGCTAGACGTCATAACTAAACATTTACAGAACTAAAACTTGGTGAAGAACTAAAAAATGGATTCTATGCAAGTAAAACTGCCTCATTTTTATAAACCTTCCAAAGGGACATACTACTCAGGCCCTACCTAATTCATACTGTTTTAGTACAGATCCACTTTTTGCTCTTTAATTACTCTGGCTGGTACCAGACCACTCTTGCAAAGTGACATTGTAACCATAAAACACAAACAATCTTATCGGAATATTTTGGCTAAAAACTGATCATTAGGTGGTCACCTATTCTTAGAAGTATATTTTCATCCCAAAAGCTTATTTACTACAAAATACAATTTGAAGAGAGACTTCCTGCCTCTCTCTTCAATGTTGGAAACAGGCACCTGGTTTTGAGGTAATCCCTGATATCACTTTTGGACCATATTGGCTTATCAATTCCCTTCCTTGAAAAGAGAGAGAGAGAGAGAGAATCCACAGCTAAGTTAAATCAAGAAGAATGTCTGGGCTTTGATTGAGACCCAAGTCTTATTCACTGATGTAAAACTGTGGAATTCTGAATATCTATTTTTTGTTCTTAACCCTCTCTTTCTCAAGTTTTCCAACAGGACACACACGAAAAAACAGGGTCCATCTTAATATCTTACTGTGGTTCAGAGATTGGCAGGAGATCTAGGCAATATGATTAAGACATATATCTCCTCACCCAAGAAAGTCACAAGATTGTGGCCCAAAGCACAGCAGCCCTAGATGTAATATTGTCCTCAAGTTGGAGCACACGACATGTCAGGGGAAAATCTTGTGCCATTATCCCTACAAGTCTTTCTGGGGTCTTTAAGGTAACTAAAACTATTTGAGAAAAAAAAATTAGAAAATTAGAAATTTGGCTAATACCACTCTATCTAGTTCTGCTGAATTTTCAAATTAGGGTTGAAATTTGTGCTCTTGGTTTACCTTGGCACAGTTGGCTCCTGACCTAGCATCAACTACAAAATCTCATCACAATCCTTTTTTTAGTATTGGTCTCTGCTAGAATTTAGACATGCTTTGTTTGGCCCTGCTGAGTCTCATGTCGAAATTTGATTCTTGGTGTTGGAGATGGGCCTGGTGAGAGGTGTCTGGATCATGGGGGTGGATCCCTCATGAATAGCTTCCAAGGGAGTGAATGAGCTCTCACTCTTAGTTCTTGAGAGCACTAGTTGTTGAAAAGAGCCTGGCACCTTTTCCCTACTCTTTCAGCTCCTCTCTCACCATGAGATCTGTACATCCTAGCTCCCCTTCAACTTCTACCATGAGGAGAAGTTCCCTGAGGCCCTCATCAGAAGCAGATATTGGTATCATGCTTCTTGGACAGCCTACAGGGGCTGAGAAAAAAAAAAAACAAAAAAACAAAAAAACACCTTCTTCCTTTATAAATTACCCAGCCCCAAGTATTTCTTTATAGCAGCATAAACGAATGAAGACAGTCTCTGTTCCAACCCTGAAATGGTGGTCTCCATTATCCTAAATTCCATTCTGTCTCCAGATAATACAATAGTAACTCAACAGAAGCTACAGCTAACTTATATTGAAGTCCAAATGTCAATGAACGTGACAAAAGTCAACCACAGTTTAGATCTGGACTGAGCACCTTAACAGATGGTCAAACTTGCAGTTCTGGCTAAAGGATGACTAAAGAGAAGATGAGAAATAAAAACTCAACTTAAAAATTTAATAAATGAAAATCTACTCAGACTTCAACATTGAATAACCCACCCCGTTTTCATAGTTCTGCAAATAAGAAAATACAAAATGTCAGTGAAGTGTTAATTTGAAGGTCCCCAGACAATCGAAAGTACTCCCATCTGGCTATTTTAGCTTCTCTCTCCAGAAGTTTCCTCGCTTGTGAAGTCTACCTCAAAACACCACCAAATTTCTAACCCTAACCCTGGGGCCAGGCTTATACAAATAATTGGGCAACTTCCCTTTATATAGGTGTTATTAAAACTTTGTGCTTAATAGCATTCTACCTTGCCAGAAATATTATGAATAAAACCAGCTTGCTTTTTGAGATAGGCTTTGCTCATGATATTTATTGGGATTCCAACAAATTATGCCTTTGATTACTTTTTCATTTACCGAGCTGATATGCATCTATTATTAGCAGTTTTAATATAAAATAGTAGTCTTTATGGGTAAACAGTTAAATTTGGTAAAGCTATTGTTCTTTGACCCAAACGATATGTATTACTGTGTTTCCCAGAAACTTGCAACATACATACATACGCACATATAATATATGGATACACACACACACACACACACACACACACACACAAATATATGGATACACACACACCCCAAACAAAATTTTCTAAATTAGCAGATCATTTATCAGCATAATTACCCCAACTGTTACCAAAATAGTAACTATGGGGAGAAGCATCAAGAACTCTGAGTAGTGAAGACTCTCCTCTGAAAACCCTGACCTTGAGTAAACAGAATCGCTGAATGTATGAAAATGGAATGAAATGGTAAAGATGGGAGAAAATAATGTTCAAGACAGGTCTGTATTTCTGAACTCTTTGTTAAGCAAGTCCTCCTTAGCTGTTCTGAGGCTATGCAGTTTACCTAATTTACCACCTAAAGCCATTTATAAATAAATCAAACAGAAGCTATGAAAGGAAGCTAAATCATCCATCATGCCTTTTGAGGCCTAGTCTACCTAAAAACAAACATCATTTAATTCCAGTTTACTGTAGCAGCAAGTGGAAATAAAACGAAGCCCTCGTGAGCCTGGCACTGCCTTCTGACACAGAGATCTGGTGCCAAGTTACTGAGTGATTTCAATATCAGGGTTGAATAATCATTTTCATCACTCATTTTAAATGAACAGTGACATGTCATTAATTAGTATTAATCAGGAAATTACCACATAAGCACAGAGAGAATGGTGGCCCACACATAGCTCATTAAGCTTACAGAGCTTAAGACATGGACTGAAATTTTAGACTCAAATAACTCATTAAAAAAAAAATCTTTTTAATATAATATGAAACAAAATGGATTTTAAGTAAATATTTTTAAAGTAAATGAAATACTAGCTTTGGTCAATAACCACAACTATTTGTTTTTCTAAAGGAGGTAAAAAATATTTTCCACTGCAAAAGAAGTACTACAGATCAAAAAATAAATGTCATATATGAAGAAAAAAGTCTACCAATAAATTAATATCTCAGCATGCTATGTTATAAATCACATTTGTAGAGAAGGCAGAGTGAAATCTATGTAATAAACAGTTAATCCAAAACTTCAATTTGACTATTAATTAGATCTTCTTGCTGATGTTAAAGAGAAATATTATTACTAAGAACCAAAAATAAGAAAAGCATGTGACTTCTGTGTTTTCTGTGCATCTTAAGCATTTGACAGACATTTTCTTGGAAATAATTGAAGTGAGTCTGTGACTTCAAGGAAGACACCTTATGTTTGTTGCCAAAAATGTAAGTTTTCCAACAAAAAGCAAAATTTTGAAAAATTTATATCTACCATATGACAACTTCCCACAAAAAAGTACCTTCCGATGAGATCAGTGGTGATATTAACAAATGGGATTTTTTTCACACTGTAAAATCAAATACATTGACATTTAGAATATTTGCATCACTTAGTAAACCAATGTTTTCCAAATGACCATTATATGATGTTAAAAAAACAAAAAAATTAAAAAATGAGTCAAGCCTGGTGGTTCACACCTATAACCCTAGCCACTTGGGAGGCTGAGGTGGGAGGATTAAACCCAGGCGTTCAAGGATGCAGTAAGGTATGATCACATCACTGCACCACTCCACTCCAGCCTGGGCAACAGAGTGAGACACTCTATCTAAAAAAAAAATCAATAAGGGCCAAAAGATTTTAATGTCACAGAATACAAAATCCATTCATATGGTTTCTGATTTCATATTGCAACTAACTTTTAAGAACCTAGCAGTTCCAAATGGTGGTATCAAGAAAAGGTTTTGAAAATAATCCTACCTTTTTCAACTGTATGTGAAAGAAAATCTTGCTTAATATATTTCAAACAAAACAATGCATTGCAATAGATTAAATGTGGGTGTTGGTATAATTTATTTCTTGTGGCAGTATGGCTGTAACATCTTCAGCTCCTCAAAGCCACCCTTAGGTCCCTGCTACATGTCCCTGTTCTTCGACTGTTCATACTGCAGCAGCTTGCTTCTTCAAGGCTAGGAGGAGAGAGTGTCCAGTCTTCTAAGACTTACACAACATAACCTAATCAAAGGAATGGCATTCCATCACTTTTGCCATATTCTATTGGCTAGAAACAAATCACAAGCTCAGTCTGTACTCAAGGAGAGGGGATTATACAAAGGAAGGGGAAGAGAATATTGGAAACCACCCTTGAGTCCATCACACAAAGTATTGATGACTGCTAAAACAACAGCAGCAAAAACGATCATTAGCATTCTTTATATAGCATTTCTCCAAACGTGTACAATTTTGCTCTGGAGGTTTACAAAATCAGTTTCTCTCTCGAGAAGCTTTAGGAAGTCCTTTAGAACATTTCATTATAGCTGAGCATGTGTCAAATGATTACTAGTTTTTTGAATAAGAAGTATTAAAATCAGCATGCTCCTGCTGTGTTAATCAGAGACTTCTGGGTTGTTAAATTAGAATAAATTATATGAGAAAGTATATTCCCCAGTCTTCTTTATTCTCAACTTCAGGGATTCTGTAAGTTTTTCTTTAGTAGGTGCTTATTCTGTACAATAGGGTATGAGCCAATTCTTCTGTACGTGACATCACAGAAAACTATCCCAATGAGACCATTAACTAAAAAATCTCATAACAGTTTCCATTAAGCATTAGAAAAGTAATCTGACAATAAATTATTTTTCAGTGTTTTATCAGTTAATCCAATAATGAAATCAGTCTGATTTCAAATGTTAAATATATTTAAGTGAATCACATTCAAACTTGAATTAATTTCAAAACAACATTTGCCTTCTGAGCTTAACTACTGAAATATAAAGCAATCATTCTGCACAGTGATATTTCCTGGGAACATATGGACCTCATAATTTAAAAAGGGAAGGTAAAAATATGTGGCAAAGATAAGTAATGAAAGGAAAACACAGTTATTAGACAGAAATAAAGATATAAACGTATATTTTTTTACCATTACCTCTTATCTCTGTTCTTATATCTTACTTTATCTCCCTTGTTTCCCCATTCATTTTTAAACATACTATTTGTTGTCATATCTTTGGAGTCTAGAACAATGTCTATATATACTAAGTACTCAAAAAGTATTTGTTGAACAGATGAACTATGAATAAGTAAATGAATTCTATTTTTAGTATTTTTATCTTTCTGTTACCTAATTCTTGCCAGACTTTTATTCTTTATGTGAGGACATAAAGAATGTCCTCACATAAAGAAGTCTATCCCATCTTAAAAGTCTGAGGAATAACTATGAAAACTGAAAAGAACCACCTACTTGCCATTGATTTAATTAAGAGGAGAAAGAATTAAGATATTGATGTAGACAGAAAGAATTGCTGGTTCAGTGTGCAAGACAAGTAAGCCCTGAATAAAGAAAAAAGCCCCAAAAGCATCAGGGAGAGATGAAATTCAATACTATTTTAGGTGGAAGAGAGGGTTTGAATGAGCCTCTGTTTTTACATTACTCTGGGCTGCTGATTCGGTTGCTCCTGCTAATGCCTCATGGCAGGTGTGCGAGCCTCGCTTTCAAGTCTGATATTTCACAAGATAAACTGGCATTTAAGCTCCTCAGGCTCTCCCGGGGAGTCATTCAATGAATATACCAAAGAGCTTTTGGTTTGTTTCCACAAAGGTCAAGTCCTAAACATTTAATGGATATGTGATGATTAAAAGGACTATTTACTATAGATGGTTAGGCCTAAAAACATTTTTTTCCTAATTTTGATTGCATATTATTAAGAATAAAACAAGACACTGTCTCAACAATTTGTGTAGATAATTTTTTTTAGAATTTTGTGATTATAAGAGGTTCTTATTTTAAGTACTTGTATTAATATAAGACAAAACAATTGCTTTGATGTAAATTAAACATTTTTGTCTAAATTCATATTTTCACTATTATGAGTATAGGTTGAGATGCTAGGAATGAATGTTTTTTCACTTTATTTTTATACGTGTCCATTTTTAACCAAAGGCTTACCATGAAAAGGAGTAATCAACTATTCATTGAGAATATTATTCTTCCTATTGAGGTAAGATCACCTCACATTTTGACTGAATGTATTTAGTCCAACACCTAACTAGTTAAATAGCCAGTTTTACTAGTATAGATAACTTATTTATATAGATTTATTTTTATAATAGTTTAACTTTTTATCAGCAGCTTCACTTAGTAAATATTTCCTGAGATACTTAGTTTCACTCCAAACACCTGATCTAATAAGTATAAGCAGTCATTGAGTTTACAAGGATTCTTAGAAATGAAGAAGTCCTCTGCTTGTTAGAAATTATAATTGCTGGTTAAAAGTATAAGTCAATAGTAAAATCAGATGATATGACAGTGTTGGAGTTCTCTGCTGAACTATCACCAAGTAAAATGTCACTCACATTAGGGCTTTGACAATTTGGGGAGTTTATAACTCCAGAGAAAAGGTACCAGTGGTCATTGACAGAGCTGGCCAATCCTGCCTGAGCTGAGTGTCAGTTGTTAAGAATTGGATGTCCTGGGATGAGCCCAGATGAACCTCAAGCCTGCTGAATCACACACAAACTTCAGGAAACAGCTTCTGCTGTGGACTTTTGTTTTCAGTCATAAGCAATTTTGAGGGAAAAAAAAGAGCTTAGACAAGATGATGGTTTCTTGGTTAGATCATCAGCACTCATTCAATCAACATTTTTTGAGCACACGCTAGGAACCAAGAACTAAGAAAAGTTTGAAAAGACTATTCCTGCAATTTCCAGACAGCTGTAAATAAAACAAAATAATCAGGATTAGAAGCAAAAATATATGACACACTACAATCATGCAAAAAAAAAAGTAAGTTGAAAAAGAAGATATTAAAGAACAGAGAATAAGGAACTTCGGTATGGGGAGTACAGCAGGAAAATAAAAGAGAAAAAGTTTCTGCATAGAAAAGCATTAAAAATCGTTCTTATGAAAAACGAAAGATAGTGGATGAATAAATAAAATATCTGAGTAATACAATCATCTGTCTATATGGAAATACTAAAATATCCAATTATTTTTAACCAAAGGCTTAACATGAAAAAGAGTAATAAACTATTAGTTGGGAATATGATTGTTCCTATTCAGGTAAGATCACCTCACATTGTGACTGAATGTATTCAGTCCAACACCTAACTAGTTAAACAGTCAGTTTTGCTAGTTTCACTGCTTTTCACAGATTCAGTGGATTAAGCATAGGCTAAACCAGCCACATTAAACACTCTATCACTTCAGTATAACAGACTTCTTTTATAGTGAGCGTAGTGAGAACAGTGAGTAAATAATGAGAATAATTAAAGCATTACAAAGCATAAATTATTTGTCCCTCTTTGGGTTAAAAATAATATGCATATATAAAACATTTCATTATTACTTTTATAGGTTTGGATTTAAGAATCAAAATGTGTATATTAGTTATTTCTATGGAAAAATATTAATATCTCAATGACATAAACTAACATCTATTTTTCAGGCCATGAATTCTGCAGGTTATCTGAAGTTCCAATAATCTAGACTGATCTCGGTTGAGACAGGCTGGACTCCAGGCTTTGGTGGGTCCAGGTATACTCCATTTGTCTCACATCCTGAAACCCAGACTGATGACATAGCAGCCACCTAGAGCATGCAATGTTTGCAGTAATCACAGAAACAAAGAAGGTGAGTACTAACAATTGATGTCTACCAATATCTCAATTAAAATTCAACATATTATGCTTTTATCCACATTCCACTAGCCAAGCAAAATGTATGGTCAAGCAAATCACATGACCAATAGGGCAGGGAATACATTCTGCTGATAACTGAAGGCATTGCAGAGCAACATGAGAAAAAAAATAATATATATTTTTATATATATATTATATATTTATATATATATTAAAAAAAAAATATATATATATATATATATATGAAGGGATGGAACAAGAGATTGAAACCTCTAGTCTAAACTTTCACAAGGTGAATTAGGTATAACATCTGATGAACTACATTCTTTCTGCTTCAACAGAACCTGCAGGAAAATACATTTGAGATGGTTGCACTTAGACCAAACTCAGGATCAAAAGCACTCATGATCAAAAGTGTTAGGTGAATTTCAAGAAAATGAGCCTTTCGGGACATGAGAGCACCTTGACATTACTATCATTCAGGAATACTAAGCAGAATCACTGCTTTCACTCCCAAATATCCTTGCTGATGCTGAAATTAGTTCAAGCATCACAAGCCAGTTTCCATTATCAGGAAATGAATTATACCAATTGCTAATGAAGTTGGTCTTATTACAAAGGGTACAGGTATGAACACATAAACTTTTCTGAATTATATTATGACCTGTAGATTTTAAAGAGAGAGTCTCGCTCTGTTGCCCAGGCTAGAGTGCAGCGGCACATCTCTGCTCACTGCAACCTCTGCCTCCTAGGTTCAAGTAATTCTTGTGCCTCAGCCTCCCGAGTTACTGGGATTACCGGTGTGCACCACCACGCCTGGCTCATTTTTTGTATTTTTAATAGAGGTGGGGTTTCACCATCTCCTCTACTCCTGCCAGAGATACTAGGAGTAAAAAGCCAAGATATCTTGACTCTTTACAATGAGAAACTGGCATGATTCCTAAAGGGAAAATCTACAAAATTGCGGTGCACCCCATAAGACTTTCAAGCTAATGTCCAGTAGCCCCCAGGGTTCTGTCACCCTCCAGGCAGTCCACACTCAACCTGAAGAAATTTATAAAAATTACCACTTAAAATTTCCTACCAGCTTATGGATCCAGCAGCTCTGCTTCAGGTAGGCAGATCTCACCTGTGGCTGTGTGGGTTCACCTTTTTCTCCCTATTTTGGTGTAGTAAGTTGTCTTTTGATATGACTTCTCCTGTGGGTTCAAGAAAAGATGATTTTCAGTTTCTTCAGCTTTTTTCATGTTGTAAAGATGGAAGTGATGACTTTCAAGCTGAAATGTGTCAGAGCTAAAACTGAATGGATTAAAATTTGGAAAATTAATTTTACTTTTAAAAATGAATAAGAAAACCATAAAATTTGTAAGCATTTCTTGAAGTAGAAGCACACAGATTATTCATTAAATTCTCCCATAATTGTGGTCAACTAAGTTATGATGTTTTAAAAATCTGCTATTTTCACAAACCTGTGGGACTCTACCTAGAGAACCAAGGATCCAAGGGAAAGTCATTCTGATCCAGGCAGCCTTTGCTCCTGTTTTGCGTAGTCAGCGCTTTTCCTTTAAGTGTCTGAACCTGAAATTAATTACATCTCCAATAAGTAAGTGCAGCATCTTCCTACCAACTCATGAAATGCCTGAAAGCCTGCGAAATTTAACATCATAAAATGAGAAATATTCAAAATCTGTTGAATTGGTTCAATATCTCTATATGCTCTACCTTTTGACCAAGTGGTACAATAATTTCTTTTACCTAGTCTCTGTGATTGTGTTTCTCAATATGTTTTCCAGGACCACTGACATAATCAGATGGACATTTGGTACCTAGACACACTGAACCAAAATCTTTGGGGGTTAATCTACATTTTCAAAACTTCTCATGTAATGATTATGAACATTATAATTGCTCTTTACCAGAGGTTCTCAAAATGTGATTCTGGGCCAGCTTGTTTCAATAAGTCTTCCATTTGATTCTGATGTATACTGGAGTTTGAGAATCACTGCTTTGTACTGTGGAAACAATTAGTTGCTTCTACAAAGATGACCTTCATTTTTCAAAAATCTTGAAACTGTACAGAGTTGTGTTGACTATTTTCAACAAATCATTTGAACACAGTGGTAACATAATACATAATTTGGAATCAATAATCAACAATAGGTTTAATACGTGGCTAAATTATTTTTCCTGCACTCATCGGAATGACTGTTTCTATAAGGTGATAGATCCCTGTCTTTATGTTCTGTATTTTACTGTATTATTTATATACAATGTACAGAAATGTTAACTGTTTAGCAATTAGGGTAGCCTGCAATATGAATAAGGAGAGATAAAAAGTTCATACTATATATAATAACATTATACTTATGATTTCACTAAAGGCTTTTTTTCTGATTCTATAAATACTCCAGAGCCAAGATTCTAATAGTTATATATAGGGTGAGAGATCTATATTCTACAAACAATTAGTTTAGTTCCAGATTTTAGTTTTATGTAATTAAATAATGAGAAAATTTTGAGTTAATATTTTAAAAGTTAATAGTGATATTTGTTTTCATTTTATTTTGCAGAGCATTGCATAATTTGTCTTTAGGTTATTTAGTAGGGGAAGGAGTTGATATTTTTGGCATAAACCCTAAATTCTATGCATAAAAATCTCATGTCTTTCCCGTTAAGTACTATGGTATTAGAATTAGTCGATACAAAAGGTACTATGGTTTTAATATCCTTTCCTCTGATTTCTCCCCACAGCCACTATTGAACTAAAATAATCTATGCTATGGAAGAGATGACCTCTGTTGAGCAGGCAGTAACAAAGGCCATGCAACCCGGAGCTAGTTAGACAAATCCCCAGAGGATTATACATGTAGGAAGCTTGTAGGAAAGAAAATAGGTAAAAGCTATTAGAAATGAGATAAATACAATAATTATTCATTTTGCTTACAAATCTCACCTTTGGCAGTAAAACTTGAATGAAAGACATACTCAGGTTAAAAAACAATAATAATAACTATTCCATTTCACCATGCCTTTAAGGAAACTACTAAGGTGGTATAAAAATAATGCAGGAACAGAGCATTAATTTTAATTGTTTACTTATTTCCCTTAACCTAGAATTCATTTTCTTTCAAATTAACCACAGCAGCTATCTTTCCACCTCTATAGTGACCTTTCCTCCAGTGTATCTCTTTGTCACTGTGAAATAATGTGTATTCTACTACTTTTGCTATGCTACCTTAAGGTCTACAATAGATTTTCCATCATTTATATCAATGTTAAGATTGTCATTATCTACTTTAAATACTTTATACTTATAGTGTGTCCAAATATATCTCACTTCTGCCACTCTCAAACTTTCATAGTTCACACTGCCACCTTTGGACATCCACCAAATGTAAGAAATATCTCTCTTTGTAGCCTACCATGCAATATGTCTGTGTTGAATTGGTTATACTAATAGCCCTAACTCTTCACATGTCCCTGTATCTAAAAAACGCACCTGTATTTAATGAGACATATGAGAAAATTCAGCTAAAATCAACTGAGTTGAGCCCAGACCAACAGATGTGCCCAGCCCACTCAAATATGTGAGAAATAACAAATTGCTGTTGGGCTAAGCTTCTACGTTTAGGGATAGAAAGAGGGACAGAGCCTAGATATGCAAATCAGAGCAATTTAATAGAAGGAAAATCTGTCTAGTGGCTATGTTTGGGAGACAATAGAACAAATCTGGAAGTCTATGCCATAATTGAACTTAGGTCTATGACCATGGAGAAGCAGCAGCTGACCCAATCACGATAGGTTATGAACCAAACAATTGACAGTCTTATAACAGAATTTAATTTCATGTAATGCTACATGAGTAGAGTGCATAAAAACAAATGTGACTAAAGATAAAAAGAAAAATCTAAATGCACTTATAGCCATAGTTCACATAAAGCCAAATTTAATGTAACATATCTGTATTTGAATAAATTCAAGAAAAGAACCTATAAAATTGCCCTTTACTTTTATCCTGTCAACTAATATTAACTGACCACAAATTGGCTGATTTTTCCATTTTAATTTTTTGTTCTTTATTTTTTCTACTTTGATTAACTGAGTTGGTAGTATTTTTAGCAAAAATCTAGCTTGGGTAGTTATTATTTCTTATGTTTTTCCACATTTTAATTCATTAACTTGTACTTTTTATCTTTATATTTATTTTTCTTTAAATAGCCATTGGTTTATTTTGTTTGAAAAAACATATTTAGTTCATAAAGTAGTTTTTCTTGTTTAATAATATAGGTGCTTGGCTATGATTCTTTCTTTGAGCCTTACGTTAGCTGTATTCCTTAGGTTTTAATACATGGAGTTTTAAGTTTTCATTATTTTTATTATCAACATAATATGCCAGTGATGCTTTCTTTTTCTTTACCTCATAGATTTTTGAAAGGAAGAATTGTTTTTCTTTTTAAATTTCCATATGGAATTATTTTTTCTTTATATCCTTGTTTTATGCTATCACTTTATATTGTATTGATTTTTGAGTTCCAAAAAGTTGTTTTGTAGCACTTCTTCATTTTCAAAATTATTAGTTTACTTTGCTCTTTATCTAGGATCAGTTCTTTATCTAGGATCAGTTCTAGGTGTTTTTCTGTGTGTGTGATTCTGTCTCTCTTTCTCTCCAACTGTAGAATTCATTATATATTATTTAAATCTACCTGATTAATTACATTAATTTGCCCTTTATAGGCTTCTTTTGTGATTTCATTCCTCAGATATAAGAAAGATAAATTAATGTTTTAATTATAGTTATGTTACTATCTATTATTTTATATTGTTTCTCATGGCTTTTGTTTTCTTAATATTCATGGCATATTACTTGGTACACAAAGATTCACAGACTCCATCCTTTTACTTTCCATTTTTATTTCAAATGTATCTCTTATATATAGCACATAAAGACATATTATTATACCATCTGAAAGTCATTTTTAATAAAATATTTTACTGATATGAAATTTAATTAGAATTCCACATTATTTTGTTATATTTTGTTTTTATGTTCTCTTGGTGTTTTTGTTTTTGTCTTTTATATAATGTGATTTGCAATTTTGTTTGTATAATACTTGTTTTGCTGTTTAAAAATATTTTTCTGGTAATGTGGAAAGAGTATGATCTTTCCACAAAGATCATACTAATCTATAGCATTATGCACATAATATATACATGTAATATATAATGCTATATACATATAGCATTATACATTATACACAGATCAACTAATCTATAGCATTATACATGTAAATATGATATTTTAATCTTGAAAACTTGAATATATATCATTTCCACTTCCCAATTTTATCATATTATTTCTATATTGTCAAGATTTAGAATATTTACATTGTTATAGCCATATTTTAACAATTGTTATGAATTGAAATAATTTAATTCTTACTACCAGTCCCTTCCCTTCATAGGTTTTAAATTCATCCCTGGTAAGCTAATTTCCTTTTTTTTTGTTTGTTTGTTTGTTTGTTTTTCTTTTCTAAGAAGAATTTGTGCTGCTATTGTTTCTGAATTCTTACATGTTTGAAAATGTTTCCTTCCTGTTTTAACTTAGAGCAAAAATTTGGTTGGTTAAACAATTCTTAGAGCACCCTTTATTTTACTAAAGATATTACAAACAATGTTTTGCTGTTGGGGCATATAAAGTATAGAATCAACCTAACTTAGTTTTCCTAAAAATGGTGACAAATTAGTCTCCTTAAATGTCCATGGTATTTTTTTCTCTATTTTTACCTTCTAGTAACTTTACCAAGACATGTCTCAGTATAAATCATTTATAAAAACTTGATAAAATTTCTGATAAACAATTATGTGGAGAAATTGTCTATCTCTTTAAAATGTTCTTTAAACCTAATTTTTAAAATAAAAATTAAACTTTAAGTTTAAAATTTTATTAAATAAAAATTTTATTTTTATGAATGTTATGCAAGATACTCGGGAGAATGCTATATTGAGTTTCACATGTAAGTTGCATGAAATAGATGTTTTGAGGCTAGAAAATTATTCTATTCCTACCTATTTAACAAGATGTATAAGACCTTGTACTTTTATTCAATTTCCTATAATACCAGTAGTTCTCTCACACTGGATTAATATATTTTAAAATGTATGATTAATGTGATTCAGTCACAAGATAGAGAAAAGACTCTGGCTGATACTGTGGTAAAGAAGTAAAGATAAAAGTAAAAAGAAAAGAATATTTTTATAACTTTTTCTGCTTTCCAATATTTTTCTACTTTCAAAGCAAACTAAATATGTCCTGAGAAGGACTCCATACTTCTCTATTTGAGCCCTTGTGAAAGAACCATAACCTAGCTCAATAGGCCGATAAAATTGAAAACCTAACTTATAGTGTGCACCTGTAAGAATAGCTGAATATTGGCCAGTTCCAGCAGCCATACTTCAACCACTCATAGACTGCTGAATGTTCAAACTGCATTCAAAAAAGGCAAACACTGAGCTGTAACCAGTATCACTGTTTCTGTACTTCACTTCCAATTCCTGTATGTCACTTTAGCTTCTTGTCTGTACATTTGCTCTGACCACGATCCAACCCTGTAGTCTCTCTGAATCTGCTGTGATTCCAGAGGCTGCCCAATTCATGAATTGTTTCTTCTTTTGCTCAATTAAACTCCACAAAAATTAACTTGTCTGAAGTTTTCTTTTAACACTACCTACTAATATACTTAATCAAAACTTGAATTTACCTTCGTGTATTCAAGGCATTGTACTGAGTATCTTGTAATGCACTTAATACAAACTCAGGTTGTGCCCATAGTATATGAACATTTATAAAGCAATTAATAAAATAAATGAAATGTCTAAATATTTCCTCTTAATTTTGACATATTTCTGTTTATTGCTCCTTTATTTCCCCACCCACTTCCCTACCTCATTGACTTTCTGCAGAGAATATAAAGGATAGAGCTAGTGCTTTTTATTCCATTCAAAAAGCTGCTAGATTCCACCTCTGGGGCAGGGCATAGCAAAACAAAAGGCAGCAGACAGCTTCTACAGACTTAAACAACCCTGTCTGACAGCTATGAAGAGGGCAGAGGTTCTCTAAGCACTTTGTTCGATCTCCAAGAATGGACAGACTGCCTCCTCAAGCAGGTCACTGACCACCATGTAGCCTGACTGGGAGACGACTCCCAGAAGGGGCCAACAGACACCTCAAACATGCAGGTGCCTCCTTGGGAGAAAGCTTCCAGAGGAAGGATCAGGCAGCAATATTTGCTGTTCTGCAGAATCCACTGGTGATACCCAGGCAAACAGGGTCTGGAGTGAACCTCCACCAAACTCCAACAGACCTGCAGTTGAGGGACTTGTTAGAAAGAAAAATAACAAACAGAAAGGAACAGCATCAACATCAACAAAAAGGACATCCACACCAAAACCCCATCTGTAGATCACCATCATCAAAGACCAAAGGTAAATAAACCACAAAGATGGGGAGAAACCAGAGGATAAAAGCTGAAAATTCCAAAAGTCAGAGCACCTCCGCTCCTCCAAAGGATCGCAGCTCCTCGCCAGCAAGGGAACAAAACTGGACGGAGAATGAGTTTGATGAGTTGACAGAAGTAGGCTTCAGAAGGTCAGTAATAACAAACATCTCCGAGCTAAAGTAGCATGTTCTAACCCATGGCAAGGAAGCTAAAAACTTTTTTAAAAAGGGTAAATGAATGGCTAACTAGAATAAACAGTGTAGAGAAGACCTTAAATGACCTGATGGAGCTGAAAACCACAGCACAAGAACTTCGTGATACATGCACAAGCTTCAATAGCCGATTCGATCAAGTGGAAGAAAGGATATGAAGATTGAAGATCAAATTGAAGATCAAATTGATCAAAGTGATTGAAGATCAAATTGAAATAAAGTGAGAGAAGACAAGATAAGAGAAAAAAGAGTGAAAACAAACGAACAGAGCCTCCGAGAAATATGGGACTATGTAAAAAGACCAAATGTACGTTTCATTGGTGTACCAGAAAGTGATGGGGAAAATGGAACCAAGTTGGAAAACACTCTTCAGGATATTATCCAGGAGAAATTCCCCAACCTAGCAAGGCAGGCCAACATTCAAACTAAAGAAATACAGTGAACACCACAAAGATACTCCTTGAGAAGAGCAACCCCAACACACATAATTGTCAGATTCACCAAGGTTGAAATGAAGGAAAAAATGTTAAGGGCAGCCAGAGACAAAGGTCTGGTTACCCACAAAGGGAAGCCCATCAGACTACAGTAGATCTCTTGGGAGAAATCCTATGAGCCAGAAGTGGGGGACAATATTCAACATTCTTAAAGAAATGAATTTTCAACCCAGAACCTCATATCCAGCCACACTAAGCTTCATAAGTGAAGGAGAAATAAAATCCTTCACAGACAAGCAAATGCTGAGAGATTTTGTCACCACCAGGCCTGCCTTACAAGAGCTCCTGAAGGAATCACTAAAGATGGAAAGGAATAACCAGTACCAGCCATTGCAAAAACATGCCAAATTGTAAAGACCATCGATGCTATGAAGAAACTGCATCAATTAACAGGCAAAATAGCCAGGTAACATCATAATGATGGGATCAAATTCAAACATAACAATATTAACCTAAATGTAAATGGGCTAAATGCCCCAATTAAAAGACACAGACTAGCAAATTGGATAGAGTCAAGACACATCACTGTGCTGCATTCAGGAGACCCATCTCACGTGCAAAGATACACATAGGCTCAAAACAATGAGATGGAGAAAGATCTACCAAGCAAATGGAAAGCCAAAAATAAGCACGGATTGCAATCCTAGTCTCTGAAAAAACAAATGTTAAACAAACAAAGATCAAAAGAGACAAAGAAGGCCACTACATAATGGTAAAGGGATCAATTCAACAAGAAAAGCTAACTATCCTAAATATATATGCACCCCATACAGGAGCACTCAAGATTCATAAAGCAAATCCTTAGAGACCTACAAAGAGACTTAGACTCCCATACAATAATAATGGGAGACTTTAACACCCCACTGTCAATATTATACAGATCAATGAGAAAGAAGGTTAACAAGGATATCCAGGACTTGAACTCAGCTCTGCACCAAGCAGAACTAACAGACATCTACAGAACTCTCCACCCCAAATCAACAGAATATACATTCTTCTCAGCACTGCATCACACTTATTCTAAAATTGACCACACAATTGGAAGTAAAACACTCCTCAGCTAATGTAAAAGAACAAAAATCACAACAGTCTCTCAGACCACAGAGCAATCAAATCAGAACTCAGGATTAAGAAACTCACTCAAAACCACACAACTACATGGAAATTGAACAACCTGCTCCTGAATGACTACTGGGTAAATAACGAAATGAAGGCAGAAATAAAGATGTTCTTTGAAACCAATGAGAACAAAGACACAATGTACCAGAATCTCTGGGACACATTTAAAGCAGTGTGCAGAGGGAAATTTATAGCACTAAATGCCCATAAGAGAAAGCAGGAAAAATCTCAAATCGACACCCTAACATCAGAATAAAAAGAACTAGAGAAGCAAGAGCTACTGTCATAGAATACTATAAACACCTCTATGCAAATAAACTAGAAAATCTAGAGGAAATGGATAAATTCCTGGACACATACAACCTCCCAAGACTAAGACAGGAAGAAGCTGAATCTCTGAATAGACCAATAACAGGTTCTAAAATTGAGGCAACAGTTAATAGCCTACCAAGCAAAAAAAAAGTCCAAGACCACACAGATTCACAGCCAATTCTACTGTGGGTACAAAGAGGAGCTGGTACCATTTCTTCTGAAATTATTCCAATCAATAGAAAAAGAGGGAATTCTCCCTAACTCATTTTATGAGGCCAGCATCATCCTGATACCAAAGCCTGGCAGAGACACAACAAAAAAAGAGAACTTTAGACCAATATCCCTAATGGACATCTATGTGCAAATCCTCAATAAAATACTGGCAAACCAAATCCAGCAGCACATCAAAAAGCTTATCCACCAAGATCAAGTCTGCTTCATCCTTGGGATGCAAGGCTGGTTCAACATATGTAAATAAATAAACTTAATCCATCACACAAACACAACCAAAAACAAAAACCACATGATTATCTCGATAGATGCAGAAAAGGCCTTCAACAAAATTCAACAGCCCTTCATGTTAAAAATTCTCAATAAACTAGGTATTGATGGAATGTATCTCAAAATAATAAGGGCTATTCATGACGAACTCACAGCCAATATCATATTGAATGAGCAAAAACTGGAAGCATTCCCTTTGAAAACTGGCACAAGACAGGGATGCCCTCTCTCACCACTCCTATTCAACATAATGTTGGAAGTTCTGGCTAGGGCAATCAGGCAAGAGAAAAAAGTAAAGGTATTCCATTAGGAAAAGAGGAAGTCAAATTGTCTCTGTTTGCAGATGACATGATTGTATATTTAGAAAACCCCATTGTCTCAGCCCAAAATCTCCTTAAGCTGATAAGCAACATCTCAGGATACAAAATCAATGTGCAAAAGTCACAAGCATTACTACACACCAATAGCAGAAAAACAGAGAGTCAAATCATGAGTGAACTCCCATTCACTATTACTGCAAAGAGAATAAAATACTTAGCAATCCAATTTACAAGGGATGTGAAGGACCTCTTCAAGGAGAACAAAATAAATGCAGACAAAAATGGAAGAACATTCCATGATCATGGATAGGAAGAATCAATATCGTGAAAATGACCATACTGTTCAAGGTAATTTGTAGATTCAATGCTATCCCCATCAAGCTACCAGTAACTTTCTTCACAGAATTGGAAAACTCCACTCTAAAGTTCATATGGAACCAAAAGAGCCCGCATAGCCAAGACAATCCTAAGTGAAAAGAAAAAAGCTGGACGCATCACACTACCTGACTTCAAGCTATACTACAAGGCTACAGTAACCAAAACAGCATGGTACTGCTACCAAAACAGAGATACAAGCCAATGGAACATAACAGAGCCCTCAGAAATAATACCACACATCTACAACCATCTAATCTTTGACAAACCTGACAAAAACAAGAAATGGGGAAAAGATTCCCTATTTAATAAATGGTGCTGAGAAAACTGGCTAGCCATATGTAGAAAGCTGAAACTGCATCCCTTCCTTACACCTTATACAAAACTTAATTCAAGATGGGTTAAGACTTAAATGTTAGACCTAAAACCATAAAAACCCTAGAAGAAACCCTAGACAACACCATTCAGGACACAGGCATGGGCAAAGACTTCATGACTAAAACACCAAAAACAATGGCAACCAGAAGCCAAAATAGACAAACAGGATCTAATTAAACTAAAGAGCTTCTGCACAGCAAAAGAAACTATCATCAGAGTGAACAGGCAACCTACAGAATGGGAGAAAATTTTTGCAATCTACCCATCTGACAAACGGCTAATATCCAGAATCTACAAAGAACTTAAACAAATTTACAAGAAAAAAAAAACAAACAACCCCATTAAAAAGTGGTCAAAGGGTATGAACAGATCCTTCTCAAAAGAAGACATTTATGCAGCCAACAGACATATTAAAAAATGCTCATCATCACTGGTCATCAGAGAAATGCAAATCAAAACCACAATGAGATACCATCTCATGCCAGTTAGAATGTCAATCATTAAAATGTCAGGAAACAACAGATACTGGAGAGTATGTGGAGAAATAGGAACGCTTTACACTGTTGTTGGGAGTGTAAACTAGTTCAACCATTGTGGAAGACAGTGTGGGGATTCCTCAAGGATCTAGAACTAGAAATACCATTTGACCCAGTGATCCCATTACTGTGTATATACCCAAAGGATTATAAATCATGCTGCTATAAAGACACATGCACACCTATATTTACTGTGGCACTGTTCACAACAGCAAAGACTTGGAACCAATCCAGTCCATCACTGATAGACTGGATTAAGAAAATGTGGTACATATGCACCATGGAATACTATGCAGCCATAAAAAAGGATGAGTTCATGTCCTCTGCAGGGACAGGGATAAAGTTGGAAACCATCATTTTAAGTAAACCATCATTTCTCTCACAAGGACAGAAAGCCAAACACTACATATTCTCACTCATAAGTGGGAGTTGAACAATGAGATCACTTGGACACAGGGCGGGAAACATCACACACAGAGGCCTGTCTGGGGGTTGGAGGCTGGGGAAGGAGTAGCATTAGGAGAAATGCCTAATGTAAATGACGAGTTGATGGGTGCAGCAAACCAACATGACACATGTATACCTATGTAACAAACCTGCACGTTGTGCACATGTACCCTAGAACTTAAGGTATAATTTAAAAAAAAACTGCCATATTTTTTCCTACTAATCCTAATCATATCAGCCATGACCTGCAAAATCACAATGGAATAATCAATGTTAACCAAATTAAATATTACTTAAAGCAAGCACAAAATTGTAAAATGATGGTAGGAAATTCTATGTTATTCCAACCACCTTACGTAATTCCTAAATTATTACATAAGGCTGATCACCAATTAAAGAATGTCTAAGTACAATGATAACGTACTTTTAAAGTAGTGTGTGAAATCTTTTCTAATACCTTTTTCTATATGGGGCTACATATGTCCTATATCCCTGTATTATTAAATGAGGGAATGGAAGACAGAGTTTGAGTAAATTCTCCATCTAGTCATTTTAGCATATTATAAGAATAAAAACCTTAGAACCCTTTTGCAAAGTTCTGTTTTCCTATAAATCTCACTTGTCACCCTTTATTGAAAAGAACATAACGTAGTAAAATCTTCTTTGCTTGGATCTGAGAATATTGTTTTTTAAATAGGAAGAGTGTGCATAGAAAAAAATGTTTAAAAAGTCACCTTTTATCCTCAACAAGAAGAAGGAAAAAGCATACTGTATAAACTCGAAAGTATTCTCACACAGCCCCCAGAATGACTTCCAAAGGAACACAGATCCTTTCTCCAAGTTAGTTTGACAATGAGACAAAGATTTTTCTCTAAAGGTGTAAATAGTCAAACCACTACTTGAAGGAGCTAGTTTTCCTGGAATAAAATTGTTGAGCTCTCATCCACTTAAAGTGTGAAATCTTTCTCAACTCTTTGGAGTTAGTTTTATAGCTCACAACAAAGCTTTTAGCAGGTACAATTTGAAAAAGAAGTGGAAATTTTAAAAAATGAAACTGTAGAGGTTCTTTATATAAACCCACGGGGAACAAGAAGATCCTAAGGTAAAGGAAAAGGAAAAAGAAATAAAAGCAATTTCAAAAACATGTGAATAGTAACAAATAAATAATCTTGGAGTATTCAAAAAAATAGATTTTCTATTTTGACACTAACACTAAATTACAAAACATTTCCCATTTGTTAAGGAAATTCAAGTAAAGCCTTATTCAAGTTGCTGTATAGAATAAGGGAAAAGAGGAGAGGTAATTGAGGTTGGGGCGAAGTTAAATTGTCAATGGAACTTAATATAATTTTGTTTTTCATTTACCATGTTATAATATCTGCTGTTCTTTGGGAATTCAAATTTTCACACTACATTATATATTAAAGCAACATCTTTTCCCTGGGTTTTCTAGATGGATATGTTTGAGGAAGGTAAGGAGAACCCAATTGTGTTAAACAAATACCTTTCATGTATTTCTCTTGATCTGAGTAGGGGAACAAATAAAGTGACTCAGCTAGCACAAAAGAGATAACTAAACATTTAGTCACCAGTTTGTGGCTCAACATTTTCAATTAAATGGAGTATTATTCAAGCAAAGCAGATAACATCTTGTTTAACCAGTGTTAAGGGAGTTCCTATTCCACAGAATGTTCTGGGACATTGTGTCCCATAGAAGAAAACAACCATGAATTTGGTAGACTTAGCTGCTTTTTGAATTTTGCAGTTAACTGGTTAACGCACATTTAGTCTCTCCTCTTAAACATTTTCCTGGAAGTTACTTTATCTTCCCAATATTTTTGCAAAATTAGGGCAGAATATTTTCATCTGTCCAGTTGCCTAGGTGTGCCATACTTCAGAGGGATTAGTACGGGA
Organism: Piliocolobus tephrosceles; assembly: GCF_002776525.5. NCBI lineage: Eukaryota > Metazoa > Chordata > Mammalia > Primates > Cercopithecidae > Piliocolobus > Piliocolobus tephrosceles. The sequence continues at coordinate 81,147,600 of NC_045444.1, forward strand.
CTCAGTTGGTATTGGTTATCATTAAAAGATAAAATATCAAAAATCATCAAACCACCCATGATTTGTAACGGATTAAGTAGTAGTTTTAAGAAAAATGACAAAGGGGGAAACCATACATATATATTAGAATTAAATATTCTGCTTTTTACATATCTTAACTCTTTCCTACCACTACTTAATTTTGATCTGAAAGTCTCCTGATCTAAAATGCAAATTTAGCCCAAATTTTTAATTGCACTTGAACATTTCTGAGCTCTATTCTTTCAGCCTCAGCACTTCACCTCTAAGTATCTAGGTGGAAAAACTTAACACCTCAACATTCCATTTTAATTATTTGCTCTCCCTAATTGCCCTGCTGATCCAAAGCTTATCTAAAATAAAGCAATTATCTGTGCCCTTCTTGTTTTCATTTAGCTATAAAGTGCTTCAGGCTTTGCTTATCCTTTTGATGAAAGAAAGTTTCTTCTTTCCTTTACAGTTTCTACTACTGCAAAACAGAAGGCTGCCATAGACACAAGTTGTGTAGAATTCAGCTTGAAGTTTATTTTCTTAGCCATCTTCTAGTCTTTCACACCTTCCTCATTTGGAGCTCATTGCTCATAGCCTTTGCTAATTACTCTATACAAAATAGCCAAAGATAATAACTTAATGAACCCAGCCGTTCTTAGCCACTTAATGGAGCTTTAACTTTACCTTTTTATAAATATCTGGAAAAAATAGTTCAGAAGGATTTAAATCAAATTAGAAAGTATTGTACCTTGCTCAATTTGTCAAATTAAAAAAAAAATCTAGCACAGCATTTAAACTGCTTAAAATACTTTATGTTTTTATAATTGTTTATAGGCCATATGAAATAAGTAATGCATTTTTAATTGGCTTCTTGTAATCAACTCTTTCAAGTAGCCTCTCCCCCATCCCCAAACTGTATTAACCTTAACTCATGTATTCATCTACTCTTCTGACTCCCGAACTGTGGTTCTGATGGAGATGATAGGGCTCACTCTTGTACAATATGTAAATGTGTATGTTGAATGGCAGTTAAGGTCAAGATAATTATTCAACTTGAAAGTTCTACTTCTTCCCAGTGAATTGCACAGCATTTACACAGTACTATACTCCAAAAATATCCCAGGAGTTCTAAATAGCCATGTTTTGGTTTTCGAGTGAACCTGGCTCTGACCTGAGTAGCAAATCATGGTTTCCTGTTCTGCATGGCATAACTCCCATTGGACCAAGAACAGTAGTCCTTGCCTTCTAAGGGGAGTGCCCGCTATCCCAATTTAGGAAAATAGTCTGCCAGAAAATACAATCTCTCAAATATTAGATGAAGGCAGTATTCTATAATCTTCTTAAAGATATATTTAGATTTAATTCATCTTTATGTCCCTCATAGTATCTAATGTGATAAATTACTTAAATGTGGAAGACAATAAATACATGTCAAACGAATGGATGGAAGAGTTAAAGAATCACAGTTACGTTTTTAATACTCACAGGCAACAATGGTAATAACTTCTTTGACAGAAAAAAATTAAAACTATAATAAAAACAGTTGAAGAGTAAAATTCAGTAAGTGAAAAAATTATAATTTTAATTGAAAGTGCAAAAGCTAAATATTATATTTACTGCATTCTTTATATAAAGTTCCTTGCTATTTTCAAAGCACAAATACACACAAACATAGCATTCAGGAAAAAAATTTATGCAGTTGTTTTATTGACTTGTGTGTCCTGAATGTTCTTGAAAAATGCACATACACATACACATACACACACACATAATTTAAAGTCTATAGATCACAAATGTCATAAAGGCCACCATAGATTAAAGATAAAGCCAGAATCCGCAGCTCCTTTGCTGCCTTCTCATAAAGAAAAATAGTGTTTTTAAATTTTCTTAATGAAGTTACATTTATCATTTTCCTGTTCACTTTTCTTTCTGTTCTCAGTACAATCCTGTCAACTCTAGAGTTGACATCAATGAACTTGAATTTTTCTTAAGTCAGACTCCCAACTAAGTGAGATGAATGAAATCAATATTCTTCCTTTTACAGGTGAAATGAGTTTGGTAACATATGTAGTACTGTACCTTCCTCCTCTTTTTTCTCCTTTGTACTGCAATCCATCAAGGTATATAGCTCTTGGCACCTGAATGAACACATCTTAATACGAGATTTCAAGCAACAATTCTTTCTAAATGTAATAACAATTTCAGTCTTTGTTCTTAAAAACCCCACCTAGATCTATGTTCTTTCCTTCTCCATGATAATTTATTTCTATTATTTTTACAGCATTCTTAGTATTCACAAGCGATTAGTCAGGTCCTTGAATTCATGAAGTATCAGATCTCTACATACAAAAGCCTAAATGCTATTCAATTCTGAGGACCGCCTCTGAAAAAATAGGACTTTCATAAAGGAAATTTCATATTCAAGGACATCATGCTTCATGGTTTTACTTTGTATCACAAAGCACCTATTTGCCATTATTCATGAAGCTTCTTCTATTAATTCCAAATTCTCTCTGCAATAGATCTTATAGGAAAAAAGTAACCTTATCAGATTGCTTGGTGATGCATTTGTGAATTACAAAATGTTACGTGATTTTTTAAAAGTTTTCCAATCCTGCAAATCATGATTATTAACCTATTCTAAGTACACATGCCAATTACATCATATGTTAAAACATACAATGATTTAAGCAGGTGATAAAAAGAATTCAATAAGGAAGATATTAATTTATGCTAAGAGATTTAAAAGTTGTTTTATTTTCATATATCCATATTTTTCACATTTTGAACACTGGTAAGAAGGAATTATATAGTGTTTAGTTTTTTTCACAAGAAAATTCTAGAGGGATTATTAGAAACTTATTATACAAACTAATAGAAGTATTTGGACTAAGGACTCAGAAATATTCTGGATGTTGGACTAGTAAATTTGGGGAAACTTTAAGAAAATCAAACTGGATAAGGAGACAGAGACTACAGAGTCCCTAAATCATGTTACCATACAGATGGGATGAGCCAAGAACACAGACGAGTTTCCGTCAAATGAAGAGATCCTGGGCGAAACACAACTTAATAGACACCATTCATAGTTACAATTCATCCTCCTTTCAACCCCATCCCCACCATAATGTTATAATAATTCCACTGTATGTGAAAACCAGTGAGTAAATGGAAGTAAAGAGTAACTAGCAAGTAGTTGATGAAATCCATGCTCTAATGGGCTTGGAGGAAGGTCTGGGGAATAGCTGAGAGGGATCTGTTCAGTGGGCAAAAATGTAATCAAAATGAGAAAGATCTGTGTAAATACAAAGGATTTTCTCAAGTCTGATAATCTAGGGAATACTTGCATATCTCAGATCTCTGGTATCTCTCAATGTAGCCAATATAGATGAAACATTGTGTATACGTGTTGCCTCACCTGTTGTCCATTATTGACTGGGGAGGAAATGACTGCCAGATGACAGAGATCTTTCTTCAGGTTTGGTGGTTCCTGTAAACAGACCTATTAAACGGAGGGTTGCAATTGCCTGTTGTGTGGATTATTTTCCCTTGCACTAGCTGCCACCTGTAAAAGTTGAATGCACCCAGGAGATAGGATGGTATAGCAGAAAGACAATAATGAGACCATAGGAACTTCTTCCTCAAACCCTAGTGAAAGGGACCACAAAATAATCAATGGCAATAAAACAGACATTAAAGCAAACAAAAAAGCTTACCAATACTTCTCATCAGGAAGAAAAAGCATAGCTTTTGTACCACAAAGTTTTAAAGTTGTAACCCAGAGAGAAGAGACAGGAGACTCAAGGAATTAATTCTATGCAAATAAATTTTTAAATGTGGTATAAATGGATTGCTTTTTGAAAATAAATAAAACATAAACATTGGCACTTGCTTCTAAATAATGTTTCTAAGACTGCTTGCTGGCTACAACAACAGCAGGAAGTTGGTTTCTGTCTCCTCCATTCTGCCTTCTAAATCTCTTGCACTTATATAAATTTTCAAAAAAGAAAAAAAATTGAAATCCAGAAGCCTAAATACAAGGGAGTCTGGTAACATAATTTTAGGTTTTCCCATCTCTTACTCTTGAAGAAAAGTGGAAGCCAATCAATGTGTCTGCAGAGCCCAAGCTCTACTGCCCCCGATGCTTGGGAGCTGCTACTAACATTGAAAGAAAACAGTTTTTTGTTTTTTTTTTTTGTTTGTTTACTTTTCACCTTTAACCACATAAATATGGTTTCAATTATCTAAATCAAAATGAGATATTTTACCAACTATATTATCAAATATGTAAAAATTAGGGAACATGATATACAAAATATAATTAATATTTATTCATTTTATTTAATATCTTAATAAACATGCAGTAAATATTTTACATCATTAATTATTTGATATCATTTTGTTTTGTGGAGCAGTGATCAGAAACACACCTACACCTACAAACAGATTCTCCCAGGAAACAACAATATCTTCACCCCATCCACCATTAGATATCATAATTTTTTCAATAATTACTAGCATCTTGTAAGATAGCAGACACACAGCCAGATCTCTGCAACAGTCAAATGGCTGAGGTTGCATAATAGGGTGCAAGGAGAATTTAGCTGTGGAATCCACACTCTTATCAATTATCAACTTACCAATCATTGCCATGAGAAGTTAGGGGTACCTGAGAACTCATAGCTCTATGCAATATTATCTCTCATTTCTTGCTTTAAACAACTTCTTAAGTTCTGCATCTTTTTCAATAATTTTAAAATCACTTCACGATCTCTTACTATGATTTTGGCATTTTATTCATTACATTTCTGGGGGAATAATTATTCAATCTGCAAACTAATAAACGAGATCCCTCGGACAGTAAAAAGGCCTTATTTAAGAAATAGAATGTAACTGCGTTGATTTTAATACAGTTTTCAAGGGATTTAAAATAGAGTTTTCAAGGGATTTAAAAACAATACTTTCAAACTAATGACATTATTATCAATAAAATCCTACTTTTATTAAAGCACTAGAAATAAAGATGAATGAATTAATTTGACAAACTTTTCCTCATCATCTAAAATATTTTACAATATTTAACTTCTCAGTCTAACTTTATTCTCTTTTTTCCCTCCTATTTTCTAGCCCAACTTGCCAACAGTATAACTTGATTCCAATTCTTGCTCTCCTTTTTTTCCTGCTACAGCCCAAATATAACAAAGGCATGCGTGGGTTGGATCTCGTCATGCAATGATCTCCCAGCAGTTGTTAAATTCAGCCTATCTCTCTTTGGGGGACTTAATAATTCAACAGTTATTTCTACTGATTACCAACCTGAAGATACCAACAGATTGGTTGGCAGGGTGACGGGAGTGGGGGAACATTAGTGATCTGAAACAAGCCTCCTAGCATTCTCTAGGATCAAAATGGAACCTGAATTTTCTACCACTGCTGACTTCATCCTGTGGCTGCATGACATTATTGTCTCTGCTTGGGTGACTGCCCTTTTCTCTTCCAAAGAATCCTTCTAACATTTGAACAACAGATTAACTATTTTTGCTACTTCCAGCCAAATATAACTGCACCTACTTACGGTTACTCAACCTGAAGGTCTCCTCTACCCTATGTAGGAAGCTGGGTGCCACATAGGAGCCATAAATAAAAGGAACATATAGAATACTATAGATATAGAATAGGAGGCACATAGTTTCTTTTGGTCTATTGTTTCTCCAAATGCCAAAATAATAGATTGGAAAATAAGGAACTTACTAGATACTAGAAAATCACAATAGTATCCTCCAAATTTGCATAAAGAAAGAAAGCACATACTCAATCCTTGTGTAGTCTTGATTCTTTCTCCCAAATGAGATACACATAGACAGAAATTTGTAGTATTTTAGGAAGATTAACTGCATTGTATTATGAGCAATTTATCATGTAGCATTCACTGACCTTAATATTATCAGATATTTACTAAGAATATGAAACATTCTTCTTTAAGAACAGACTGCTCATACACGTACAAATAAATAACCAATCATATGTCAGTAATGCCCAAATTATAAACTGCCCACACATTTTATAATAGCTTTCACAATTGTGTATCTAACCTGTTAAAAGTTGATACGGTACATTAGATAACACAAATTCTAATAAATCCTTTCTGCTTTAGGCTACCCCTCTTTTCTTACTGTTTCACACCAAACAGTTTTCCCTAAAAGAGTACTTGCTGTATCATTTCCCTAAACACCTTACTGCTCAGCCCACACCAATTTTCAGACCCCCATTACTTTATCACTGACCTCTTTCACTCCATCAGTAAATTTTATGATTTCACTTTTCAGCAGGATTTAATATTGTTCATCCATTCTACATCCTTCAGTATTATTTTCTTTGTCTGTGTCTGTGTCACCTCACTCTTTTTTTTTCTTTCATCTCTATTTTTTCCCAGTCCCCATCACCCTCTGCTACCTGAACTCTTAAATCCCAGATTAGACCTGAAGTTCTTGTATCTTTAAACAGTCTCATCTACTGCCTTCATTCAACTTTAATTACCTTCTAAAATGCCATAACCAACAAATAAATATCCCTACCCTGACTCTCCTCTCAATACCTGGCCTATATACTCTATTGCCTACTTGACATTTTTGCTTCAGTGTCTCAAAGTCTCAGCAGGTCTGTAGCCGCTGCCTGGTGTTTGGATGTGTCTCTTCAAATTCTCCGAGTAGATTGTAACCTGTGGACAGTGGTACATACTAACAACCTCCTGTGGCTCTGTGCCTGAGGAAATAGAAAGTTAACCTTCACAGAGAGCCTTTTTTCTCACCCGAGAAATTAATCAGCAACTTTAATTGTTTTCTTCAAATCACGAAGGTAACTAGTCTTGGGTCGTTCTCCTGATCTTTATTATAATGATTATTACTCTGAAATGGAGTTTTGCTCTTATTGCCCAGGCTGGAGTGCAATGGCGTGGTCTTGGCTCACCTCAACCTCCGCCTCCGGGTTCAAGTGATTCTCCTGCCTCAGCCTCCCACGTAGCTGGATTACAGGCATGCACCACCACATCTGGCTAATTTTTCTTTTTTTTCAGTAGAGACAGGGTTTCTCCATGTTGGGTCAGGCTAGTCTCGAACTCCCAACCTTAGGTGATCCACCCACCCACCTTGGCCTCCCAAAATATTGGGAGTAGAGGCGTGAGCCACCGTGCCTGGCCAATCTTTTCTTTCAATTTTGTGTACATTGCTAGGCAAGATTATAAGTTTAAAAACTTCATGGTATTTTCATCTATACCTTCTCCTTTCAACCATGATTCTTGTCTATTCTGCTCATTCCCTAAAATTGCTATGGCTTTCACTTCAATCTTGCCCTTAGAAAAAAGTTCTTAACTTCATGACAGTGTTCACTACTAAAATTTTCACCAAATATTTAATCAAAATTAAAGTTCCATCATACATAATATGACTGCAAAGGATACTATTGTGTAGTGACCTCAACACATTTTGACTCTATCAACAAGTTTTTTTTGAGACTGTTTCCCATATATATACATATGGGAAAGAATTATATATATATATATATATATACACACACACACACACCCAGTTGTTGGTTAATTATATCCAAGCATTAAAATATTGTATTCTAAATGGCCATACTGCCCAAGGTAATTTATAGATTCAAGGCCATCCCCATTAAGCTACCAATGACTTTCTTCACAGAATTGGAAAAAATTTCTTTAAAGTTCATATGGAACCAAAAAAGAGCCCGCATAGCCAAGACAATCCTAAGCAAAAAGAACATACCTGGAGTCATCACGCTACCTGACTTCAAACTATACTACAAGGCCACAGCAACCAAAACAGCATGGTACTGGTACCAAAACAGAGATACAGACCAATGGACATAACAGAGCCCTCAGAAATAACGTCACACATCTACAACCATCTAATCTTTGACAAACCTGACAAAAACAAGAAATGGGGAAAGGATTCCCTATTTAATAAATGGTGCTGGGAAAACTGACTAGTCATATGTAGAAAGCTGAAACTGCATCCCTTCCTTACATCTTATACAAAAATTAATTCAAAATGGATTAAAGACTTAAATGTTAGATCTAAAATCATAAAAACCCTAGAAGAAAACCTAGGCAATACAATTCAGGACATAGGCATGGACAAGGACTTCATGACTAAAATACCAAAAGCAATGGCAACAAAAGCCAAAATTGACAAATGGGATCTAATTAAACTGAAGAGCTTCTGCACAGCAAAAGAAACTATCATCAGAGTGAACAGGCAACCTACAGAATGGGAGAAAAATTTTGCAATCTACCCATCTGGTAAAGGGCTAACATCCAGAATCTACAAAGAACTTAAACAAATTTACAAGAAAAAAATCAAACAACCCCATCAAAAAGTGGACAAAGGATATGAACAGACCCTTCTCAAAAGAAGACACTTATGCAGCCAACAGACACATGAAAAAATGCTCATCATCACTGGTCATCAGAGAAATGCAAATCAAAACCACAATCAGATATCATCTCACACCAGTTAGAATGGTGATCATTAAAAAGTCAGAAAACAACAGGTACTGGAGAGGATGTGGAGAAATAGGAACACTTTTACACTGTTGGTGGGACTGTAAACTAGTTCAACCGTTGTGGAAGACAGTGTGGTGATTCCTCAAGGATCTAGAACTAGAAATACCATTTGACCCAGTGATCCCATTACTGTGTATATACCCAAAGGATTATAAATCATGCTACTATAAAGACACATGCACATGTATATTTACTGTGGCACTATTCACAATAGCAAAGACTTGGAACCAACCCACATGTCCATCAATGATAGACTGGATTAAGAAAATGTAGCACATATGCACCACGGAATACTATGCAGCCATAAAAAAGGAAGAGTTCATGTCCTTTGTAGGGACATGGATGCAGCTGGAAATCGTCATTCTGAGCAAACTATCACAAGGACAGAAAACCAAACACAGCATGTTCTCACTCATAGGTGAGAATTGAACAATGAGAACACTTGGACACAGGGCTGGGAACATCACACACCAGGGCCTCTCATGGGGTGGGGGAAGGGGGGAGGGATAGCATTAAAAGAAATACCTAATGTAAATGACAAGTTAGTCAGTGCAGCACACCATCATGGCACATGTATACATATGTAACAAATCTGCACATTGTGCACATGTACCCTAGAACTTAAAGTATAATAATAAATAAATAATAAAAAATGTTGTATTCGGTAGGTAAAAATACAAAAAACTTACACATGTACAAAAAATTAAATAAAAATATTTTAAAATAGGGCTCATTCTCTTTTAAAATTGCATAACAATACAAAACAACTTTTTCTCTCATTAGAATTATTCATTTCCAATTTTCACAGAAAACAATATTATTGACTCAAATTATTTTTGAAAATTTTATTTTAACATTTAGTTATAGAGTAATATAACCATCCACTTGTATCTACAACAAATGGCCTCATAAAAACAGTCAACTTATACGTGACCCAGTCATCAGTATACTCATGAGAGGTTAGTGAGCAAGTTCTCAGAATTTCAGTTTATTAACTGAGCCTGCTCAAAAAACAAAATTTGAGTGAGGAGAGAGAAGTTATGGGTTGATAAGAAAACTTCCATCCTGAATTTGAGGATTGACAGGAGTGGTACAGAGCCAGAGATATGTAGTCAGAGGAGAGGCTTGCTATGGTACAGATGACAGAGGGCGAGAGCAGAAATCCAAAAGAAAGAAGAAAAAAAAAAACTTAGCTTTTGAGAAAAAAAAATAGTGACAGAATTTTAGAAGAGATGGGATTGAGTAAAAAGAGGTTTTCCTTATGGGTTGGCAAATGGTAGCAGTGCCCACCATGACACTAAAGTGTAGAGAAAAAGGATGATAGATAATATATATTTATTTTCATTGACAAAGAAAGGTAGCCTATGCTATGAATTAATTGAAGATATATATTGCCACCTAAATAAGGTAAAAACATCATTAAAAATAATATTAAAACTTACATTCCATATAAAGAAACAAAGGCAATTTATTTGGTCTATTCAGATATGACTAAGGCTTGTCATAAACTAACTCATTAAAAAGTATTTATTAAGCACCTTTCAAGCCCTCTGCTAGGAACTAGGGACACAACGAGGAATAAGACCATTCCTTCTCACATAAAAGAAGTTGAGGGGACTGGTAAGTAAGTGTGTGACTACAGTGGAGTGAGGTGAGCGCTAAAATGAATAAGCATAACATGTTGTCAGAACAACACAAGCACCAAACCCATGTTGGAGATGTTAGAAAGGTCAGACTGAAAACCCAGTGTATTAATCTGTTTTTATTCTGCTGATAAAGACCTAATACCCGAGACCGGGTAATTTTAAAAGAAAAAGAGATTTAATGGACTCACAGTCCCAAGTAGCTGGGGAGGCCTCACAATCACAGTGGAAAGTGAAAGGCATGTCTTACACAGTGGCAGACAAAAGGCAAATGAGAGCCAAGCAAAAGCGGAAATTCCTTATAAAACCATCAGATCTTGGCCTGGCGCAGTGGCCCACGCCTGTAATCCCAGCACTTTGGGAGGCCGAGGCAGGCGGATCATGAGATCAGGAGATCGAGACCATCGTGGCTAACACGGTGAAACCTGGTCTCTACTAAAAATGCAAAAAAAAAAAAATTAGCCACGCACAGTGGCGGGCGCCTGCAGTCCCAGCTACTCAGGAGGCTGAGGAAGGACAATGGGTGAACCCGGGAGGCAGAGTTTGCAGTGAGCCGAGATCGCGCCACAGCACTCCAGTCTGGGCGACAGAGTGAGACTCTGTCTCAAAAAAAAAAAAAAAAAAAAAAAAACCAAAAACCCCAAACAAAAAAAAAAAAAAAAAAAAGCACCATCAGATCTCATGAGACTTCCTACCACGAGAACAGTATGGGGAAACTGCCCCCGTGATTCAATTATCTCCCACCAAGTCCCACCCACAACACGTGGGAATTATGAGAGCTACAATTCAAGATGAGATTTGGGTGGGGACACAACCAAACCATGTCACCCAGTAAGACATAATGAAGACAAATAGGAAGATACATGTATTCCAAGCAGAAGGAAAGAATGTACCAAGGCCAACGGGCAAAAAGGTAACCGTTTGGTTAGCATGAGGAAAACAACTACTTTGCATGATGAAGTTGGAAATTTGTTTAAAATGAAGACAGAGAGGTAAGTAGAGACCAGATCCTGAAGAGTCCTGAAAATGCCCAAGTTCCATGCTTAGGAGTTTGGGTTTTATTTGAACTACTGAAGACTATCAGGAAGGACAATGAGGCCAGTATTTTATTTTCAGTTTAATTCATGGGAGTGCTTGACATTTCCCAAAGAAAGAGGAAGCACTTTAAGATACGTTGGGTGAAAGTTGAGACAGTAAGGAATCATGGAATTCAGGAGAAAAGAATTTTTCTGAAGGAAGAGTGATCAATATTTTTAAAAGCTGACAAGGTAAGTATGACACAGACACAGATGTGTCTATGGTATTAACAACAAAGGACATTAGTAAAAGCAGATTAATTGAAGTAGAGGGAGCAGAAGTCAAATTTTAAAAGTTTAGGGATGAATGGATAATGAAGACGTAGAGAAAAATGAGTGAATGCGCATTCAGTAAGGTCTGATCTGATGGAAACAAGTTATAGTTCTCAAATTTGGGCATGATATAGAGAGGTTTGTGGGCAAAGAATCTTAAGTATATTGCAAATATAATGGGAAGAGTCTATTAGGGAAGAAAACTTGAAAATAGTCGAGGAAAAAAGGATTACTGAGGGAACAGAGTCCATTTAATGAACAGAATCCAATACTGCCTTAAATAGTGGGAAAATAATTATTTCACTTGTGAGAAAATTTGAAAAGAAAATTATAGATATACAGTTATATCTTCTTGAAGGTAGAATGGCAGGGGAGATGTGATTGCTTTAATTTGCAGGAGATGTCATGTTCTGAGGTGAAGATGGAATGATGTAATACAATAATAGGAATTGTTTTATAAAATTTCTGCATGAAATAGACAAACAGAATGGCTAATGAAACAGAAAATAACTTCTAATAGCACAGTCAATGCCACAGACCATGAATTTCTTGTAATGAAAATTGCATTATTGTGTCATTTTTTAGCAGTCATTAGAAGGTCATAAGTAGGACTAGAAAAGAAAATTGTTTTGTGAGAAGGATAGAAGAAGAATAAAAGGGTGCAAGTATTTTGTTGGTATTGGCAAGAGAATTACTGAGGTGATGGACCATAGGTCTATGCTGAAGAACGGAGAAAGTGAGAAGGGTTCTGATAGCCAGGAGACAGTAGGGGAACCAACATCTCAAAAGGTTTGAGTAGGTTTTTGTAATAGAAATAATAAATGATAATACATTTGCTGATCACTTAGTATATTCCAGGCGCTCTGCACTTACTCATAGTTAGTTCTGCTAGTGGTGAGTCTAAACTGACCAAAGAGGAAAAGTCACCTGCAACCTTCCAAAATGAACACATAAAATAATATGTGCTGAATATCATGCATAGATGCAGTTACACGTCATATGTTCTAGCTAAATACTTCATGTTCTTCTCTCCTGGATCAGAAGAGAGATAGGATAGGACGCTAAAGTGAACTTTAATATTTAATCTAAAAAAGGTAGGAATGTGTATTTCTTTATATTAGATGCAATCAAAAGTTTAAAGAACCTGAAGCAAATGTGTAGCAGGCTTATAACTGAACTATGTATCTTAACTACCACTTAGAAAACTAAAGCCTAATTTGATTAAGTAAGCTACTAAGGATCTGTTTAAAAAATTCAAAATTTAAATCCAAACCCAGGTCTAATTTAAAAGTTTGCATTCTTAAGCGTGATACACTCTCCTTCTGTGTGAGAGAGTTGAAAGCACAGATATTTGTAGATATAGAGTATCTTATGATGGGAACTTAGAAGTGACATGATTATGGATAAGGAAAATTTCCAAGGTAGATCTTAGGAGTGCATAGCTGAAGTGGAGTAAAGGGACAGTTAACTGACGTGCCTATAGTGCCTTAAGCATTGGATATTTATCTTATATTAGAGAATGGAAGGAGACAGTTCTGAGGGAAAAACTGTAGATAAATACCAAAGTCGTTAATGAGTGACCAAGAATGATCCAGAGGTCAAAAGATGTTCTTAAAACAATGAGATGTGTACTGTACATATATATACACACACACACACACACACATATGTGTGTGTATATACATATACATATACATATAAGAAGATGTTCTTAAAGTAATGAGATGTGTACTTAACTTATATATATATGGCTCCAAGAAAATTAAATCACAGAAGCTGGATTTGGAGAGTGGTGAGGATGCCTACCCTGCTCCCAATATTGAGTATTCTGGCTTGTAAGATAACGAAAAACATTAACTAAAAGACCCACAAGGCAGTTTCTTTGAAACTATCCAAGATTCAGAGAAAACAGTAAGATTTAGAGAAGCATTTAAGAATTTTGTACCACAGAATAAGAATTTCAAAAGGCAAAACAGAGAGTTTTAGGGAAAATAGAACAATGGAAGTTGGTTCAGGAGAAAAGAAAGTGGTTGCAGCACAGAATATTGATTACTGAAAAAGCTAGAGTTTGGTAGAATAACAAAAGACAACAGGTATCTGAGGCATAAAAGGTTGTTGACCCCAGCAAACTTTCCCCAAACAAAAGACCCAACAGTTTCCTGGAGCATGGGCAGGACTTGTTCTTTTTGGGAGGAATCAGTCATCATAGATTAACTTCCAAGACAATCCAGCAGATGTCAGCAAGCACACAATAGGATGTGTCCCCGGGGATCCCACAGTCCTCTAGTTATCTGTTGGAGCCTCTAGTAATCTGTTGGAGCACAACTGACTCAAAATCACAGAAAAAAAAAAAAAAGCTACTTCCAAGATTTTCTCACTAACATCAAGGACCTAAAAAGTTGCTTCTTCAAAATTTTTAGAGTTCTAATTTAAACATTGTTTTTTAAAATTATAATTTATCTACAAAAACAGTTACCTTTAAGAAAAAAAAAGTTATATTTAAATATTAGAATTTTGTTAGGTCACATCTACAAGCGGCACATTAATGAACTCAAAAATTACTCATTTTTTTGAGTTTTAAAACAAGTTTGAGTAGTTTCAAGGTCAGTAAATTATATTTATCTATCGTAGAAGAGTCAAAACTGCTCTCAGTATTACGTTAAATAATATAACCTTAAATTGCTATCACCAGAAAAGTATTTAACTCATACTATCAAGTAAAATTAATATGCATCACCAAATGCATTTTCACTAACTCTCTAGCTCCCTGGAGGGACACAAGGATCATCTCCATACTATTCTAGAAGTCACACAGTGGGTGTCATTTTAAATTAAGGATAGCATGCATTTATGTACTACTAAGAAAGTATAAAAAATGCTGATGAAAGGTAATTATATTCTAAATGCCTTTGAATTAACCCTCTATTTTTAACAGGGAACAAAAATACAAAAATCTTTTATTATGCTTGAGTGAGCACAGTTTTACACCCTGCCGTTTTGAAACTGGTCTTACTCCATCCCAAATAAGTAGATTCTCTGCAGAGGGATAAATGCTATGCCTTTTATTCTTTTGAAAGGAGACCAACAGAGACACCTACCATAAATGAGTCCCAAACCTAGTGTTAACTGACAGGATCCAGACCACCATGGCTGTGAAAATGGTTATCCTACACTATTCTTTCACCTCCTCCTACATATATGGCCACCTAGAGTTAAGACTATAATTCTCAGCAGGTGTGCCTCTATATGATTAAGTTCTCCCATTGGAATGTGAAGAGAAATGATATAAGCAACTTCCAGATATGTTCTTAAAAGAAGGAAAAGGTGACTCTTTCCTCCTCCTTCCGCTAACTTGCTGCTTTAAACTTGGACATGATAGGGAGCCATGTTGGAACATGCAGACAAGCATAACATTCCAAGGATAGAAGAGCAGCAACCAGAAGGAGTCTAAGTCCCTAGACCTCATGGAGCAGATCTGCCATACCAGCACCTTCTGCTTATAAACTGTTACGTGAGAATAAAACAAACTTTCATATTGCAAATGAAACTATGTCCTAACCAAAATTGCTACCATATTCTCTAAATTCACTGTTGTATGATATTGGTGACTTATGTGCTTGGCATGAATGGTAACTTCAGAAGCAGAGCCATTTCTTTTTTTGTAGTTCTAGATGGTATAAAGCATCCCTCTGTCTTCATAAGGGAGTAGTAGTATATAAAATATCCATTACCTCCATATAGAACAACTCTAGAATAGAGCAAATCCAAATAAATGACCCAGTCCCTCACGATAAACATATTTTTTGTATATTTCTTTCAGGCACCAAAAATTATCATCTATTAAATCAGGTAGTATGTCAGAGATTGTTAATATTCAATAAATAGGAGGATTGTTCCAAAACGGTGTGTAAAAGCAATCTGGCTTCACTCCCCACCCCTATATAATTAAAAACAAATATAGAGCACTGAGATTATCACCTGCAATATTCCAGAATTCAAACATGAGGATGAAAGCATTCCCAAGGCCACAAAGAAATGAAAAAACTTAGAGCATACAATAAGATAATTGGACTTTTATATTCACAATGTCCTTCCTCTGAACCTTTTTGGCACCAAGTACATAAAATTTCCCCCATGACTCATGGTTTCTGCACTGGAAAAAGTGAGATTTAGGTGAACAATCAGCCTCCTTGGGTTCCCTGCTTCAATCTAAAGGAAGTATCATGAGTGCCTAAAGGGAGAAATATCCCTGAGGACAACCAGAGACAAAAGGGGGAAGTGAGACTACTATCTGCAGTCCTGGAAACTCTGTTCTGTAACTCAGCCAAAGAAGATGCCAAATCAGAGTGGCTGTTCAGAAGGGTCATGCCGTAAGGGGTACATTCCATAGGTCTCGTGGGCAGAAATACCTTGGCATCCTTCCTATATTGTTGGAAAGACCTTTAGGACCTCCCCCATTTGAGATGGGCAGCAATCTGATAATTTACTAGAGCCATGGCCAACCTAAGCTTAAAGCATTGTCTAGTGCAAAAAAGGAAGGAGAGACCTAGCTGGGGTGGGGGGTGGGGCGCCGGGTGGGGGAATATAGAAATTCAACAAATAGGTAATAAAGTTTCTCTATGCAAAACATCCTATAGAAAACAAAACATAGCAGACAGAGAAGACTAAAATAGGTAACTAATTCTTTGATGCAAAGACACAGATGTACATTCACGAAAAATGAATGGACAAAACAAGGAAGCAGTGACTGACCCTAATGAGATGGACAAAACAGAGAATGGACAAAACAAGGAAGCAGTGACTGACCCTAATGAGATGGTAATATGTTACCTATCTGATCAAGAATTCAAAATAGCAGTTTCAAGGAAACTCAGTGATTTCCAAGACAACACAAAAAAGGAATTTAGAAATTTATTAGTGAAATTTAACAAAGAGATTGAAATAATTTTTGAAAATCAAAGAAAAAATTGGAACTGAGAAATACATTTGCTGCACTTCTTTAGAGAGTCTCAACAGCAGAATG
This sequence comes from Piliocolobus tephrosceles, assembly GCF_002776525.5. Lineage (NCBI taxonomy): Eukaryota > Metazoa > Chordata > Mammalia > Primates > Cercopithecidae > Piliocolobus > Piliocolobus tephrosceles. The sequence goes on from NC_045444.1 coordinate 81,164,208, forward strand.
GATCAAGCAGAGGAAGGACAGTGAGGTCAAAGACAGGCTATTGGAAAACACACAGGAGAAAAAAATAATGAAAAGAAAACATCACCTACAAGACAGAGAAAATTACTACCTCAGAAAGCCAAATCTAAGAATTACTGGTCTTCCAGAAGAAGTTGAGCAAGAACAAGGGGTAGAAAGCTTATTAAAAAAATAATAACAGAATGTTTTCTAAAACTTAGGAAAGAAATAAATATCCAGGTACAGGAAGGTCAGAGAATATCAAATGGATTCTAGCCAAATAAGACTACCACAAGGTATATAATTAATAAACTCTCAAAGTTCAAGAAACAAGAGAGGATCCTGAAAGCAACAAGAGAAAAGAAGCAAATAACATATAAACAAGCTCCAATTCATCTGGCAACAGACTTCTCAATGAAAACCATACAGGCCAAGAGGGAATAACACGACATTTTCAAAAAGTGCTGAAAGAAAAAAAAAAGTGCTTTATGAAAATACTGTGCCCAGCAAAGCTATCCCTACAACAAAAGCTGAGAAAATTCACCACCATGAGACCCATCTTAAAAGGAAGTTCTTAAGTATGAAAGAAAAAAATCAGTTGGAAGTCTAAAACTCACTGGTAAAACTAACCACAGACAAACCTAGCATACTCTAATACTGTAATTGTGGTGTTCAACCCACTATTATAAAGCCTAAAAAATAAAAAAAAGAAAAGAAAAATCTATCTAAAGCAGTCATAGCCAATGCAACCTGTTAAAAGGTAAACAATATAAAGATGCATACATTGAGAAAACAAAAACCTAAAATGGTAGGGAGGATAGTGTTAACATATAAAGATGGTTTTGGTTCTTTTTTTAGTTTTTTCTTTGTTTCAAATCTTTCCTTTGTGATCTAAAATAAGTTTTTATGTCTTTAAAATAACTTGTTATATCTATACAATACTTTTGTAAGCCTCACGGTAACCACTATGCAAAAATCTAAAATAGATACCTAAAAAGCAACAAATTAAAAATACTACTAGAGAAAATTACTTAACAACAGAGACAATAAGGAAGAAAGGAAGAGATTAGTTACAAAACAACCTGAAAATAAGCGACAAAATGGTAGTAGTGAGTCCTTACTGATCATTATTAACACGGAGTATAAACAGACTAAATTCTCCAATTAAAGGACATAAAGTGCCTGAATGGATAAGGAAGCATGAACCAACTCCATGCGCGTACAAGAAACTCATTTCACCTATAAAGACACACACAGACTGAAAGTGAAGAGATGGAAAAAGATATTCCATGTAAGTGAAAATCAAAAAATGAGCAGGAGAAGTTACACATCAGATAAAATAGATTACAAGTCAAAGACTGTAAAAAGAGACAAAAAGGGTCACTATACAATGATAAAGGGGTAATTCGGCAAGAAGATTTAACAATTAAAAACATCTCCACTGGCCGGGGGTGGTGGCTGACGCCTGTAATCCCAGCACTTTGGAAGGCTGAAGTGATTGGATCACTTGAGTCCAGGAATTTGAGACCAGCCTGGCCAACATGAAGAACCCCTGTCTCTACTGAAAATGCAAAAATTTAGCTGAGTATGGTGGTATATGCCTGTATCCTAGCTATTCAAGAGGCGGACGTGGCAGAATCACTTGAACCCAGGAGGGAGAGGTTGTAATGAGCTAAGATCGTGCCACTGTACTCCAGCCTGGGCGGCAGAGTGAGACCCTGTCTCAAAAAACACAAACAAAAACAAAACACATCTCCATACCTAACACTAGAGCACCCAAGCATATAAGGCAAACATTAATCTAACGGGAAAGATAGATTGCAGTACAATAATAATAGGGAACTTCAATACTCCACTCTCAGTAACAGATGGATCATCCAGACAAACAAAAAAAAAAAATCAGCAAATAAACATTGGAGTTACATTACACACAAGACGAAATAGACCTGACTGACATTTTCAGAACATTTCTCCCAATTGCTGCAGATCACATGTTCTTTTCGTAAGCACATAGAATATTCTCCAGAATAGACCATTTCTAAGGCCACAGAAGAGTCTTGACAAATTAAAAAAGTAGAAATTACATCAAGTTTCTTTTCCAACCGTAATGGAGTAAAATTAGTTATCAGTAACAAGAAAAACTAATATCTCTGACAAACATAGATGGAAAAATCCTCAACAAAATACTAACAAACTGATTTCAACAATGCATTTAAAAGATTATTCCCATGATCAAGGGGAATTCATACCAGAGATGCAAGGATGGTTCAAAATATGAAAATCAGATTAACAGAACCGTAAAAACTGTATGATTATTTCAATAGAAGCTGAAAAAGCATTCAAAAATTTAACATTCCTGTATGATAAAAACCTCAACATACTGAGTATAGAAGGAACATACCTCAAAATAATAGGGGCCATGTTTGACAAACACACAGCTAACATCATATTGAACAGGAAAAGACAAAGTCTTTCCTCTAAGATCTGGAGCAAGATAAAGATGCCCACTTTCACCACTTTTATTTAACATAATACTGGAAGTCCTGGCCAGAGCAGTTAGGCAAGGAAAAGAAATAAAGACCATTTAAATTGTAAAGCAATAAGTAAAATTAACTTTATTAGTACATAACATGATCGAATATTTAGAAAAACAGATTCTACAAAAAAAAACTGTTAGAACTGATAAATAAACACAGTGAAATTCCAAAGTACAACTCAATATACAAAAAGTTAGTAACATATATGCAAATAGTGAACAATGTGAAAGACAAATAAAAAATGCCATTTATAATAGATACAAAGAATATAAAATACCTTGAAATTAATGTCACCAAAGAAGTGAAAGATCAAAACAAGAATAACTATAAAACATTGATGAAATAAATTGAAGAGGACACATTGAAAGATATTCCATGCTCATGGTTTGCAAGAACTAATATTCTTAAAAAGTCAACACTATCCAAAATACTTCCCAGGAAAAAAGGGAGCGGGGCAAGTGTTGAAAAACTACCTGTTGGGTGCTACATTCACTATTTGGGTAACAGGTTCAACCGAAGCCCAAACTGCAGCATCACACAATATATCGATGTAACAAACCTGCACATGAGCCCTCTGAATCTTAAAAAAAAAAAAAAAACATGTACACAGAATAAAATATTATTCATCCTTTAAAAATATTCAATGCAATCCTTATAATAATACCAATGAAACTTTCCACAGACAAAAATATCCTTAAATTTCTATGGAACCACAGCAGATGCAGAATAGCCAAAAAAAACTCTGAGCAAAAAGAACAGAGCTGGAGGTATTACACTGTCTGTCTTCAAAATATACTAGAAAGCTAGAACAACCAAATCAGTATGGTACTGGCATAAAAACAAACACACAGATCAATAGAAAAACAATAGATAACCCAGATATAAATCCATGCATTTACAGCCAATTCATTTTCAACAAAGGGGCCAAGAACATACAATGGGGAAAGAATAATCTTCAATAAATGGTGCTGGGGAAACTAAATAACCATATGCAGAAGAATAAAACTAGACCCCTATTTCTCACCATACAAAAATTAACTCAAGCTGTATTAACTCTCACCATATACAAAAATTAACTCAACCTGTATAATCTTAGAAGAAAACCTAGGAAATACTCTTCTGGTCATTCACCTAGGCTAAAAAAGTATGACTAAGACCTCAAAAGCAGATTCAACAAAAATGAAAACTGACAATTGTGACCTAATTAAACTAAAAACCTTCTACAAAGCAAAATAAACTATCAACAAAGTAAAAAGACAACCTATATAATGGGAGAAAATGTTTGCAAACTATGCATCTGGCAAAGGGCTAATATCCAGAATCTAGAAGGATCTTAAATCAACAAGCAAGGAAGTAAGTTGTTAAAGTGGGTAAAAGACACGAACAGACACTTCTCAAGAGAAGACATGCAAGTAGCCAACAAATCTATCAAAAAGTGCTCAACATCATTAATTGTCAGAGAAATGAGAATCAAAGACACAGTGAAACTATCTTATGCCATCTAAAATGGCTATTATTAGAAAGTCAAAAATAACAGATATTGGCAAGGTTGCAGAGAAAAGGGAATGTTAGTACATTTTTGGTGGGAGTGTAAATCAGTTTAGCCATTGTGGAAAGCTGTTTGAAGATTTCTCAAAGAACTTAAAATGTAACTGCCATTTGGCCCAGCAATCCCACTGTTGGGTATATACTCAAAGGAAAATAAATCATTCTGTCAAAAAGACACCTGCATCAGTATGTTTATTCTAACACTATTTACAATGGCAAACACATAAAATCAACTTAGGCCCCCAACAGTGGTGGACTGGATAAAGAAAATGTGGTACATATACACCCTGAAATACTACACAGCCATAAAAATGAATGAAATTATGTTTTGCAGCAATATGGATGTGGCTGGAGCCATTATCCTGAGTGAATTAATGCACAAACAGAAAATCAAATGCCACATGTTCTCATTTGCAACAATAGATACTAGGGACCCCAAAAGAGAGAAAAGAGGGAGTGGGGCAAGCATCCCACAGCATCATGCAATATATCCATGTGACAAACCTGCACATGAGCCCTCTGAATCTTAAAAATATATATATGTATATACAAATGAAATGTTATTCTTTTATTAAAAAGAATAAAATACTGTCATGTCCAGATATATGAATGGAAATGGAGGTAATTAAGTGAAATAAGCTAAGCACAGAAAGACAAATGTCACATGTTCTCAGTCATATATGGGAGCCAAAAAAAAAAAAAAAAAAAAAAAACAGTAGGCTTCATAAACACAGAAAGTAGACTGGTGGTTGCCAAAGGTTGGGAAATGTAGGCGGGAGACAGGAAGGAAGAGAGGTTTATTAGTAAGTACAAATATACAGTTAGCTAGAAGAAATAAGACCTAGTCTTTGACAGATCAGTAGGATGACTGTAGTTAATAATAATCTGTTGGACATTTCAAAATATTTAGAAGGGAATAATTCAAATGTTTCTAGCATAAAGAAAAAGTTAATGTTTAAAGAGACAGATATGTCAATTACCCAGATTTGAGTTGTACACATTACATAAATATAACAAAACATTTACCCACCAAATATGTACATCTATTATGCATCAATACAAAATTAATTTAAAAAGTCAACAAATATGTATGTGGTTCTCCCTTTCCCAGCCACCCTTGCAGCTAGGTTTAAGACATGTGACTGGATGTTGGAAAAAGCGTTCCCTTTTCCTCTGTCATGGCTGGTTTGGAAGGCACAAATTCTAAATAATTCATCTGTAAAATGGAGAAGGCCAATCACAGTGGATGCTGTAGTATGCCCCCAAGATTCCCTTGTTAGTGTTGGTGATAGCTTTCAGCTGAGTTGCTCCCTTAGCATTTCTCTTAGCAGAACAGAGCTGTTTTCCCAAGTATTACTCTTCTAAGGGTTAGCAAACATCTAACAACTGGTCACAGTAAAGATATACAAGCCTAGACCCTTTTTTCCCAAAGTAAGATAACCCATATCATATGAAAGAAAGAGACTTAATCCTTTACCTCGTTTACAGTAAAAATTCCAACCAGTCAGTAAGCTTAGGTTATTAGTAATCTAATCTCTCTCTCAATCTCTCTCTCTCTTTCTCTCTCCAGCAACCCCCGCCGTGTGTGTGTGTGTGTGTGTGTGTGTGTGTGTGTGTGTGTGTGTATAACAGATGACTATGGCTATTACAACTGCTTATATATATACACACACACACACATACACACACGCATATACACATTGACGTTTTGTGTATACACCCACACACGTATGTATGTATGGCTATCGTGAATAGCCTACTAGATATTTTTCTTGGACCTGGAATGTCAGGTTTTGCTTGTATATAGTCTACATGAAGTAGCTGGGGTGGGGATTTAAAAAGCGGGGAGAATGGAAAGCATTATATTATTGTGAAAGCATTACAGGATACAGAGACATATCAAAAGTAGATTCTCAATTAGGGAAAAAGCAAAAGGATGTGTCAATAAGTTACATACATTTCCTTAAAACTTTTTCTTTGTTAAACCAAAATAAAGTGAAAATGATTGGCATTAGATATCAATCAGATTATAGTAGACATCAGTTATAACTGATAGCCGTCAGAAATTAACATAATTATTTGTATTATATAAATATCTTTTTGTTATTTGCTTTCAGAATATCTCACAAGTGTTTCTTCAGTTGAAATGTATGCATTTATATCAAAAATAGCAAAGATGACTTAAAGTTATATTTATAATTTCTTTATACTAACTTTATGGTTCTTGTGTAAAATCTTTGTATCATATTTCTTCAAAGATGGAAAAAAGATTATGAAAGGCAACCAGTGAACTTTAAGATAATCTATGATCCTGCTGTACTTGACAGTGCCATTTTTCACACAGTGTAATAAAGTGTGAATTCTGCATTATTCTTTCATCACAAGTTTGTAATCGTTTCTTCGGAAAACAACAACAGCATAACTCATATTTTGCTACTAATGTTGTGAATGCATGGGACGACTGAAAGAAATGTTTTGGTGAAAGATACAGTTGGTGGCATTCATGTACTCAACAAACATTAAAACCGTTTGAAGGATAAATAAAGGTTTGGGGAATAGACACTTTTATAAGCTGTACATGTTTGATTGAATGATTCTGACATGGAGGGCTCTGAGTGAGTTGTGAGTCCCAGGGGAACAGCATGAGTTTTTTTTTTAAGCTGGGTGTTTAAACGTAAGTGATGTACAGTATTTATAACCACATAAATTCCTGTTATAAGAAGCGGCTCCAGTGGGACTTACTCAAAGTGATAATATTTCATATAAGACAGTATAAAGTGTTTGAAAGAAGTTGGAATCAAAAGCTGAGCCAGAGAGTTTTTCTCAATTATCAGTTAGAAAATCAGAGGAATAAAAAAAAAGCAAATGGGAATAAAAATTAAAGAAAAGATGAAGAAGAAAAAGACAAAAGAACTGATACCCAAAAGGGGCTCAGTAAATGTTTGGTGAATTAACATGTTAAATCAGGGAGTTGGGGGAGCAAGAGACAGGTCTGCCTCACAATTTAGCTGGAGTCAGTGGCCAAAATGACCCTCTTTAACTCATAGGATTCCTCCTTTCTACCTTGTACACAAATCTTTAGTTGTATATTGAGCTATTACCCAAATTTTTACCATTTTCCAGATCACTCAACCACAGCCTATACCTGATTCTGGAAGACCATAGAGATCATAATTACTGGAAATTACCTTAAGTCCTGTTTTCTTCATCCTGAGATAATGGTCATTCTTTTATCACCATTGATTAATTTAGCCTGTTCCGGAACTTCGCATAAATAAATATAGTATATATTATATAATATCTGGTGGGTTTTTTTTTTTCCTTTCTCAACATGATGTTTTTGAAGTTCACCCAGTAGCAGCATTGCTGGTGCTCCATCTTTTAACAGATGACTATGGCCATTACAACTCTAACAACTTTCCCCTTCTCTAGGGTATTCAATTCGTCATCTCATGATTAGGGCAACCTGGGGTTGGTGTTTGACTAAAGCAGGGTTCAAAAGGCCAGCCTTCTTGCCTCAAGTTGGGAACAACTCTGTGGTGTGAATCCCCTCTAAAAAAATAAGTCAAGGCTACGCTTTATTCTTGCTCAGCGTTTTCCTCTTTGCTTTTTTGCTTCTCTCACTTTCGTATAGTTTTCTTGAGAAAAGCCTCCCCTCAGAAAATAATGTATAACTGAGTTTCTGTCTCACATTTTGCTTCTAAGGTTGAGTCAGTCTCACATAATTGGTAATGGGAATGGTTTAAGGAAGCTGGCTGCATGGACATCCCAAGACGGATTTTCTACACATCACTGGCAATCCCTGGCATGCTATAGGGGTGTAATTGCTCATACATTTACCTGGGGTAAATGAAACCAGGAATATGTTGAAGGGGATGCACTGGCTTATACAGCATCTGGCATTTGAAAGGTATAGAGGAAATGGCACTTATACGGATTGTTCAATGGGATGGCTGCTCCTAAGTGCATCCTGAGTGGGATGATACTTTGAAGAGAGAAAATGACAGAGTGAGGACAATCAATCGCCAACTTAAAGAAAAGTGTAAAAGCCAGATATCTTCTTTGCCAGGTTTTAAAGACGCTCTTACCTTCCGTATCTGGAGAGGTGATTGTACTGAGAAACAGACACAGAACTTAATATTAAGAGTAGTGGAACTTCAAAAAAGGTTGAATTCTCAGTACTGGCAAAACTTTTATGCTATAGACAGAATTTTAATAAGGAAGAAGTAGATCTCAGAGACTTGGGCTGGAAACATTTGGGTAGATGTACTTGAGAACCCTTGATCCATAGGGACTACCACAATAGCTCACACCCCTTGTTAGAGTATAGTTATTTCAATTTTAATGAGGATTCTGTAACAGGGAAGACATTGAAGTTACAGAAGAGAAAAAAGATGATCACTAGATGTGTCTATTAACCTATAAAACAAGATGTTAATGGTCACAGGAATGAAAGACGGATTGCTGACTAGGCTTGCCTGGTATTGAGGGGAGTCTAGATGAAATCGAAGACCATACACACCTGCACATCTTGCACATGTACCCCTGAACTTAAAATAAGAATTGGGGGGAAAAAGTTGAAGAACATGAATTTATAGTAGCAAAATCATTACACCTGTACTCAGAACATGAAATTAAGTGCCAAAAAAGTGGATGATTGGATTTACCCAGTTTGGGGATTTTTCTAGGCTGTTGAAACTGAAATACAATAAGGAAATATTGCAGAGAATATCAGAGATTGTGACGAGCCATAGATCTGAAGGGTATAGGGTGCAAGGAAGAGTGGAAGAGATACATGGGTAAAGAGAAGACTAGAAGGTTTTTTGATTGTGATTAAATGAGAATATCTGAATTTGTCAGTTAAGCAATAAAAAAGTTTTCCAATATGAAGATCTATGGTATAGCCCATCAGAACGGTGACTGGCATTACACCATGTCACTGAAGGACGAGGCCAATAAAGACTGGATATCAGAACATGCCCACAGATATAGAGACCATTATTTCCAGATTGCAAATCATGCTATTATATTGTACACTCCCTTTAGCAATTCACCAGGAGACTGGTCACTGACATATACCCCTAATTGGCTAAAGAGTTTTAATGCCTGGATCACATATTTCTCTTCAATCCAAGACTTTCTATCAATGCTCTCGGTTATTTAGGGGTAAAGTACAAAATTTCTGAAAACTACTCTCAAATTAAAACAAAGATAACAAAATTTCAAGAATTAGTTAACATTCCTAAAGGTTATATGACTACTATTCTACTATTTTTGAAGCTTTTCTAAAAGTTTGAAATTATGAACATTCAAATAATTAGTTAAATATAAATGTGTTACAGCATTAAAATAAAAGGGCTTAGTAATGATTCTATGTTACCTGCCAAACAAGATTAATTGATTCTAATATAACATACAGCAATAATCATAACCTTACTCAAGCAGCATCTATGCATATGAATGTGCCTCATAATGCAATTAAACTGCTTTTGCAAATATTTTAATGCAAATAAAACAATCTGTTTCACCTGACATAGCTGTAGTTTTGTATGATATATGCACTTCTCAAGTACAATATTTGATATCTCTCTTTCATGTAATGTACTGTTACATAATCTGTCTTTTATGCCATAGATCTTAGTTAAGAAGCTATCTCCACACAATAAAAACAGTAAACTTCAGGCCAATATCCTTGAGGAACATAGATTTAAAAAATCTTCAACAAAATACCAGCAAACTGAATTAAGCAGCACATCAAACAGCTAACCCATCACAATCAAGTAGTCTTTATTCCTGGGATGCAAGGTTAGTTCAACATCTGCAATTCAATAAATATGATTCATCACATAAACATAACTAAAAACAAAAACTTCATGATTACCTCAACAGATGCAGAAAAGGCTTTCAACAAATTCAACATTCCTTCATGTTAAAAACCCTCAACACACTAGGCATTGAAGGAATATACTTCTAAATAATAAGAGCTATCTATGAAAAACTCACAGCCAACATCATGCTTAATGGGCAAAAGCTGGAAGCATTCCCCTTGAAAACTGGCTCAAGACCAGGATGCCCTCTCTCAACACTCCTATTCAGCATAGTATTGGAAGTACTGGCCATAGCGATCAGGCAAGGAAAAGAAATAAAAGATATCCAAATAGAAAGAAAGGAAGTCAAACTATCCCTATTTGTATATGCCATGATTCTGTATCTAAAAAAACCCACAGTCTCTTCCCAAAAGACCCTTGAGCTGATAAACAACTGCAGCAAAGTTTCAGGATACAAAATCATCATACAAAAATCACTAGCATTCCTATACACCAATAACATCCAAGCTAAGAGCCAAATGAGGAATGCAATCCCATTGACAACTGCCACAAAAAGAATAAAATACCTAGAAATACAGCTAATCAAGGAGGTGAGAGATCTCTCTATAATGAGAATTACAAAACACTGCTCAAATGAATCAGAGATGACACAAACAATTGGAAAAACATTGCATGCTCACGAATAGGAAGAATAAATATCATTAAACAGATTCAGCGCTATTACTATCAAACTACCAATGACATTCTCCAAAAAATTAGAAAAAAAATTACAATTCTTATGGAACCATAAAAGAGCTCGACTACCAATGACATTCTCCAAAGAATTAGAAAAAACATTACAATTCTTATGGAACCATAAAAGAGCTCGAATGGCCAAAGAAATCCTTAGCAAAAAGAACAAAGCTAGGGGCATCACATCACCTGACTCCAAACTATACTACAGGGATATAGTAACCAAAATAGCATGGAGGTATAAAAACAGACACAGAGATCAGTGGAACAGAATAGAGGCCCAGAAATAATGCCACATCCCTATAACTATCCGATCTTCAGCAAAGCTGACAAAAACAAGAAAAGCAATGGGGAAAAGGCTCCCCATTCAATAAATGGTACTGGGTTTGCTGGTTAGCCACATGCAGAAAAATAAAACTGGACTCCCACCTTACACCACATAAAAAAATCAACTAAAGATGGATTAAAGACTTAAATATAAACCTAAAAGTATACAAATCCTGGAAAATAACCTAGGAAATAACATTTTGGACCTAGAACTTGACAAAGATTTCATGATGAAGATGCCAAAAACAATTACAACCCAAGCAAAAATTGACAAATGGGATCTAATTAAACTAAAGAGCTTCTACACAGCAAAAGGAACTATCAAAAAAGTAAACAGATAACCTATAGAACGAGAGAATATATTCGCGAATTATGCATCTGACAAAGTCCTAATAGCCAGAATCTAGAAGGAACTTAAACAAATTTACAAGCAAAAAACAATCCCATTAAAAAGTGGGCAGAGGACATGAAGAGACGTTTTTCAAAAGAAGACATACATGTGCCAGGTGCAGTGGCTCATGCCTGTAATCCCCACACTTTGGGAGGCCACAGTGGGAGGATTACTTGGGTCCAGGAGTTGAAGACCAGCCTGGGCAACATGACAACACCCCTCCTCTACAAAAAATACAAAAAATAGGTGGGTGTGGTGACATGTTCTTGTGGTTCCACCTACTCTGGGGGCAGAGGCCAGAGGGTCATTTAAGCCCTGGAGGCAGAAGATGCAGTAAGCCTATGATCACGCCACTGCACTCCAGCGTGGGCAACAGATTAAGACCCTGTCTCAAAAAAACAAACAAACAAACAAAAACATACGAATGGCCAACAAACACATGAAAAAATGCTCAATATCACTACGCATTAGGGAAATGCAAATCAAAACCACAATGAGATCCAGTCAGAATGACTGAATGAGAAGCATTCACACCAGTCAGAATGAGATCCATTCATACCAGTCAGAATAGCTAATATTAAAAAGTAAAAAAATAGCTGATGCTAGCAAAGTTGCAGAGAAAAGGGAACGTCTGTATACTGCTGGTGGGAGTGTAAACTAGTTCAGTCATTGTGGAAAGCAGTGTGACAATTTCTCAGAGAATTTAGAACCAGCGTTTGACCCAGCAATCCTATTACTGGGTATATACCCACAGGAATATAAAGCATTCCATTCTACTATAAAGATATATGCACACGTATGTTTACTGCAGCACTATTCACAATAGCAAAGACACAGAATGTCCATCAGCAGTAGACTAGATAAAGAAAATGTGATGTATATACACCACGGAATATTATGCAGCCATAGAAGAGAAGGAAATCAGGTTGTTTGCAGCAACATGGATGGAGCTGGAGACCATTATCCTAAGTAAACTAATGCAGGAACAGAAAACCAAATCTGCATGTTCTCCCTTAATAAGTGGTAGCTAAACAATAAGAGCACATGGACACTAAGAGGAGAACAACAGACACAAGGACCTACTTGAGAGTGGAGGGTAGGAAGAGGGAGAGGATCAGAAAAAAATACCTATTGGGTACTTTGCTGATTACCTGGATGACAAAATCATCTGTACACTAAAACCCTGTGGCGTAGCTTATTTATATAACTAACCTGCACATGTTCCCCTGAACCTAAAATAAACATTAAAATAAAAGCTGTCTCCAAATGCACATTCAAGTTTTTGAGGTAGTAAAATAATGTAATAGAACATTAAATTTAACCTCTACAAATCTGAATTAAATTTTGGACCTGCTACATATAAGTTATGTTACTTTGGACAAATTATACAATCACTGTGGCCTCCATGCCTCATCTAGAAAATGAGGACAACAATAAATCCTTCATCTTTATTGTTGAAATTAGAGCTAATGTATACAAAGCATTTTCACAGTTGTTTCTCAATACATACTAAATATTTTACTATAGTAAAGTGAGAAAATTATTGAAAGATACACTACTGTCATTTAAAATGATTGAGAATTGAGACATTTGAGTAAACCATATATTTTGAGTTACAAAGCATTAATCACATATATATTACATGCTTACCAGTTTCCAAGGAATGACAAATATATATATACATTTAATACTCAAATGCCATTGAAGTAAATTTTATGCTACCTTAGTGATAAAGAATCACATCACTTCCTGCATGTAAATCACACATACCAGATGTCACATCAAAGGTACATTCAGAAACTTTTCCGCTCATGAATAAAGTTGATATATGTCATTTACTAAAAATTAATAGCTGTTAGAATGCAAGTAACCTGGCTTTTACTATAATTATGAAAACAGAGACTATGAATAATTTGTAAAAAAATAAGTATGTTTAAGTGAATAAATAACCTTTGAAAAAAAATAATTAATGTACAGGGAAAAGACTTAGAGATGTTCAGCAAATGTGTGCTGATCTTACAATGTAAGTTCCTCTAGAAGAGAGGTCTTGTTCCTCTAGTTCACTACTTAGAACAGTGGATACATAGTGGAGGCTTACTACATCTTTATTCAAGAAATGATTGATAGAATGAGTATACTGACATATGCTTAGCATACTTCCATACTTTTAACTCTCCTTCTGCAAGAATACCTCTGTTAAATACATCTCATCTAGTCTTGGTTGGTGGTATACTTGCCAATGAATTTCAAAGACAGCATTTTTCAGCAGGTTTTGTATCTATGTATGTTTACATAAGCTACAATACTTAATATCTCAAATTAGGTATTGTTTCACAGTCTGTAGCAGCATGAAATGGAAGATGATCTCTTTTATAAAATTCTGGATATGTTCCAAGATAATGCTTAGAAAAATAACAGCAGACAAATTAACAAGCTCATAATGGGAGGTAATTCTGATCATCTTCATCGCATTTCTCTTTATCACAACAGAACGGAAATTAAATACCTACAATCTTGAAAACAGACAGCTTTGGGAGATTGCCTTCTTGAGTTAATTAGAAGAATCCACTTGTTCAACATACCACATTGACAAGAAGCAGTCAGCCCTTGCTTTAGAATCCAAGGGAAATGCTCCAGGGAAATGTTGCAGTACAACGGTATGTACCCCAGTTAGAAAAACAGTTATTAGATTCCTCACGTGAAATGGTTAAGTCTGGATTCGTTTCATAATATGCCCCCTTTTATATAAATTTCACACTAAAAGGTGGATATTCTTATCTTCATTTTAGGGTGAAGTAACTGTGTGTCAGAGAGCTAAAATAAATTTCCTGCAAACACACAGATAACAAATAGTGGATCTAGAATTCAAAACAGGTCTGCCCCCTATGAAATCTATGCACCTACACCTATACTATTCAGCCTCCTGTTTCAGAATTAAATAAAATATAATTTTGCTTTTCCATATTCTGATTGTGCATTCCAACTCATTATGTCTAAGTACTTTCTTATGAGCATTTCCATAAAGCAGTAGGAATTCTCACTCCTTAGGAAAGTTCAGTTTCCCATCAGACATTTCAAGAAAATAATGACTTACCTAATTAATGACATTATGAGAGAAAGTTGAAAAAAAACCTGGTCAGCCTTGCACTCTCATTTGAACCATCCTGCTTTCAGCATACTTGCATTCCCCACTCATCAGTGTGGAATAGTTATTGGAATAGACCCAGCCCCTGAGAAAACGGCTGATGTTGTTAACCTCAGCCAATGCTAAGTTGGGTTAGTTCGGTTTAGGAGATTACATTAAGAAGCTAATTTTGATGTAGGTAAAGCTAAGTTCCTTAATTTAGCTTTTTTATTAATATTAAAACTACCTTGATTTCTGATACAAAATACTGCTAAGAAATACATTTTTAGGAGGAGGCAAAGCAAGATAGAAGCCTACATCATCTGTCCCCCATGTTAGAAAAACAAATTTTAACAACTATCTGTAGACAATAAATCACTGTCACAAGAACTGAAAATCAGTTGAGCCATCACAGATTAAAGGGTTTTAACCCTTTAACTTCGTATCACTTAAAGAGTCATTGACAGCCAGGAGAGACAGTCTTGAATTGCCAATGCCACCCCTCCCTCAGCTCCCAGCAGCAGCTTTGTGGCCTGTAAAGAGAATCTGTGCACCCTGGGAAGGGAGAGTGCAGTGACTAGGGGACTTTACATTGGTGCAGTGACTCACGCCTATAATCCCAGCACTTTAGGAGGATGAGGCAGGCAGATCACCTGAGGTCAGGAGTTCAAGACCAGCCTAGCCAACATGGCAAAACCCCATCTCTACTAAAAATACAAAAATTAGCTGGGCATGGTGGCCGGCACCTATAATCCAGCTATTCAGGAGGCTGAGGCAGGATAATACCTTGAACCTGGGAGGCAGAGTTGCAGTGAGCTGAGATCGCGCCACTGCACTCTAGCCTGGGCGACAAGAGACTCCATCTCAACAAAAAAAAAAAAAAACAAAAAAAAACACTGCTGCCCTGTCACAGAAGAGAATAAAGCCATGCTGGGCTCAGCCAGCACCCACTCATGGAAGAAACATTTGGAGCAACCCTAGCCAGAGAGGAATTGACCATCTCAGTGGTCAGAACTTGAGTTTCTTGGTGAACCTCATCACCGCAGGCTGAAGAGCTCTGGGATCCTAGGTAAACCTGAAAAGCGGTAAACAAAAGAACTGCAATTGCTAGGCAACTCTTAATGCTAGACTGCATAGACTGGGTTTAGAACCAGTGAACTAGGGTGGAACGTGACCTAGGGAGACACCAGCTAACACAGCAAAGGGAAGGCTTGCACCACCTGTCCCTCAACCCAGGCAGTGTGGCTCGTATAACAACAAAACTGACTTCTTCCTTCTGCTTAAGGAGAGGAGAGCAAAGAGAAAAGAGGACTTTGTCTTGCATCTTGGATACCAGCTCAGCCACAAGAGGATAGGGCACTGGGCAGAGTCAAGAGGCTCTCATTGCAGGCCCTAGCTTTTGGATGACATTTCTAGACACATCCTGTGCTAAAAGAGAACCCATTGTCTTAAAAGGAAAGATCCAGTCCTGGCAGGATTCGCCTGCTGACTAAAGAGGCCCTGCACCCTGAATTACCACCAACAATACACAGGAAGTATGACATGGGCCTTAGGCTCTGAGGCATGCTGACTTCACAGGAGAACCAGTACGTTCCCAGTTGTGGTGGCTATGGTGAAAGACTCTGTTTGAGAATCAGAGGGCAATGTAAAGTGGTGTTGTCTTGTACTTTAGGCATTAGCTTGGCCACAGTAATATAGAGCAACAAGCTGGCTCTTGGGGTTCTTGAGTCCAGGTTTAGGTCCTGGGACAGCATTTCTGGACCTGCCCTGGGCCAGAGGGAAGGTCACTGCTCTGAAGGGTGAGTCCCAGGCCTGGCAGCATTCACCACAAGCTGACTGAAGAGTCGTTAGGCATTAAGTGAACATGGGAGTGGCTTGGCAGAAGCCCCATGGACTGATAGTGCTGCTGGCCACAGGGAGAGGATCCTCTGCCTGTGGAAAAGGGGAATGAGAGTGGGAAGGACTTTGTATTGTGGTTTGAGTGCCAGGTTAGCCACAGTAGTATAGAACATGATGTAAGTACTCTTTACTCCAATCCCTAGTGCCCAGACAGCATCTCTAGACATACCCAGGCGTGGCCCAGTGCTGTGCTGGCTTCAAGTCTGACCCAGCACAGTCCCAGAGGTAGTGGCCACAGGGATGCTTGCATCACCACTCCCCCATTTCCGGGTGGCTCAGCACAGAGAAGCTCCATATGCCTGTGAGAAAGGAAGAAAAAGAACAAATGTCTCTGCTTGATAATCCAGAGAATTCTGGATCTTATCCAAGCCACTAAGGTGGTATCTCTATGTATCTACATAAATCACAGTGTTATTGGACTTAGGGACTAAGCCACTTCAAATACCTGGAAAGCCTTCCCAAGAAGGACAGGCACAAACAAGCCCAGACCATAAAGACTATAGTAAATACCCAACATGGTGGGGCACAGTGGCTCACACCTGTAATCCCAGCACTTTGGGAGGCTGAGGCAGGTGAATCACCTGAGGTCAGGAGCTTAAGACCAGCCTGGCCAACATGGCGAAACCTAGTCTCTACTAAAAATACAAAAATTAGCTGGGAGTGGTGGCGTGTGCCTGTAATCCCAGGTACTCGGGAGGCTGGGGCAGTAGAATCGCTTGAACCTGGGAGGCAGAGGTTGCAATGAGCCAAGATCGTGACAATGCACTCCAGCCTGGGTGACAGAGTGAAACTCCATCTCTCTATAGATAGATAGATAGGTAGATAGATAGATAGATAGATAGGTAGATAGATAGATAGACAGAGATATAGATATAGATATATCCAACATTTCAATGCTCAGACACCAAAGAACATCCCAAGTATCAACACCATCAAGGAAAACATGACCTCAACAAATGAACTAACTAAATCACAAGGGACCAAGCCTGGAGAAATAGAGATATATGACCTTTCAGACAGAGAATTCAAAATAACAATTGTGAGAAAACTTACAGAAATTCAAGAAGACACAGAGAAAGAATTCAGAATTCTATCAGAAAAATTCAACAATGAGATTGAAATACTTAAAAAGAATCAAGCAGAAATTCTAGAGTTGAAAAAATGCTGAAGAATACATCAGAGCCTCTTAATAGCAGAATTAATCAAGCAGAAGAAAGAATTAGGGAGCTTGAAGACAGGGTATTTGAAAATACAGAATGAGAGGACACAAAGAAAGAATAAAAAACAATAAAGTACATGTACAAAATCTAGAAAATAGCCTCAAAAGGGCAAATGTAAAATTTATAGGACTTAAAGAGGAGGCAGACAAAAAGAGAGGGGTAGAAAGTTCATTCAAAGGGATAATAGCAGAGAACTTCCAAACCCAGAGAAAGATATCAACATTCTAGTACATAATCTTCATGAT
Organism: Piliocolobus tephrosceles; assembly: GCF_002776525.5. Lineage (NCBI taxonomy): Eukaryota > Metazoa > Chordata > Mammalia > Primates > Cercopithecidae > Piliocolobus > Piliocolobus tephrosceles. Next base: position 81,182,056 of record NC_045444.1, read on the forward strand.
TATGAAACACCAAGCAAATTTAACCCACAGAAGACTACCTCAGACATTTAATACTCAAAGTCCCAAAGGTTAAGGATAAAGAAAAGATCCTAAAGGCAGCAAGAGAAAAGAAACAAATAACATACAATGGAGCTTCAGTATGTCTGGCAGCAGACCAGGAGAGAGTGTCATGACATATTTCAAGTGCTGAAAGAAAAAATATTTTACCCTAGAGTAGTATAACCAGAGAAAATATCCTTTAGCATAAAGAAGAAATAAAGACCTTTGCAGACAAACAAAAGCTGAGAAATTTCATCAACACCTGACCTGTCCTATAAGAAATGCTAAAGGGAGTTCTTCACTCTGACAGAAAAGGATGTTAATGAGCAAGAAGAAATAATCTGAAGGAATAAACCTGGAGATTTTTCTCTAGGTTTGGAAGATCTATTTACAATATCTATTTTCTAGATCTTATAAGCACAAAAACACAGAATAGTGTAACATTGTAATTGTGGTGTGTAAACTTCTCTTGAGTCAAAGAAAGACTAAATGATGACTTTGATCGAGAGTTTGATTAAATGCCTTCAGGCAGTCTTCTTTGGATTAAATCTGCTTGGTGTACCATAACCTTCTTGTACTTGAATGTTGATATCTTTCTCTAGGTTTAGAAGTGCTCAGATATTATCCCCTTGATAAACTTTCTACCCCTATGTCTTTGTCTACCTCCTCTTTAAGGCCAATAAATCTCAGACTTGCCCTTTTGAGGCTATTTTATATATCTTGTAACCACACAGAAAAACAGGGAATAGTGTAACATTGTAATTGTGGTGTGTAAACCTCTCTTGACTTAAACAGAAAGACTAAATTTTGAACCAATCAAAAATAATAACTATAACAACTTTTCAAGACATAGACAGTACAATAAGACATAAAGAGTGTGATAGTTAATATTATGTGTCAACTTAATTGGATTGAAGGATGCAAAGTATTATTCCTGGGTGTGTCTGTAAGGGTGTTGCCAAAGAAAATTAACATTAGAGTCAGTGGACTGGGAGAGGCAAACCCACCCTCACTCTGGATGGGCACCATCTAATCAGTTGCCAGCAAAGCTAGAATAAAAGCAGGCAAAGGAATTTGGAAGGACTAAACTGGTTGAGTCTTGTGGCCTTCCTCTTTCTTCTGTGCTGGATATACCATATGTTAGGTCATAAAACAAGTCTTAAATATTCAAAATAAAATTGAAGTACTATCAAGCATCTTCTATGACAATAGAATAAAACTACACATCAGTAACGAGAGGAATTTTGGAAACTATACAAACATATGGAAATTAAACAATATACTCATGAATGACCAGTGGGTCAATGAAGAAATTAAGAAGAAAGTTGAAAAATGTCTTGAAACAAATGATATGGAAACACAACATAACAAAACCTATGAGTTACAGCAAAAGCAGTACTAAGAGGGAAATTTATAGCTATAATTGGCTACAACAAAAAATAATAAAAAAACTTCAAATAAATAGCCCAATAAGGCATTTTTAAAAACTAGAAAAGCAAGAGTGAACTTAACCCACAATTAGTAGATGAAAAAAATACTAAACATCAAAGAAGAAATAAGTGACTTTAAAATGAAGAAAACAATGAGACAAAAAGTTGCCTTCATTTGAAACCAAGTTCAACTTGGTTCAACTATTAATACAACTGACTTTGCAACTAGTCCCAGTCTCAAATTTAATTTTAAAGAGCTCTCCTTGATTAAATGTTGTCTATTACAGACTATTTTACTAAATGGCTTCCTAAAACTAATAATTATATGAATGTACTACTATTTTCATTAATAAAATTACACCAAATATTCAAATATACCAACCACAGAGATATACTAAATCAAATGTTTCAAGCACCTAAATCTGCATATTATTTCCTTTTATTCTTTGAAAACATTTAATGTTTCCATATAGAGGGAAGTCAAAAGCATAGTTGTTTTTACCAAAAATAAGTTGCTGGCTTCAAAGAAAAAGCATAGTTATTTTTACCAAATCAAGTTTCTGGCTTCACTAACCAACAAAGCAGAAATATTATTACTAGTGAATGGGACAATCTCCACTATAAAGAGCCAAACTGTGAGTGTCTGCAATTGCTCTTCAGCTATAACAGGCTGACTTGCTAGCAATTTGTCTGCAAGCAGTAATAAAATGTACAGAGTAATTAGTTTGAGTCTCTAATTAATCTGAGGGTAATTTTTGTTTTTAAATTATTTAACATTAAAAATTTTTATTAGAATTCAGGACCTGAAGCCTCAGGCATACATGTATAATTTTTAAAGTATCATTTGTCTCAAGTCTTAAAAAGTCTTAATACTAAATAAATTAAAATGTAATATTTCTAGTAATTTTAGTATTTTTTATTTTTTATACTTTTCCATAAGTTATTGAAGTACAGGTGGTATTTGGTTACATGAGTAAGTTCTTTAGTGGTGATTTGTGAGATTCTGATGCACCCATTAACCAAGCTGTATACACTCGGTATACATATTTGTACTCTTTTATCCCTTGTCCCCCACCCACTCTTCCCCCAAGTCCCCAAAGTCCATTGTATCATTCTTATGCCTTTGCATCCTCATAGCTACATCTCTCACATTGGGCTTCAAATTCCAAAATACAATAGAACATTTAGGAAGATGTTCTCCTATACTGTAATGTACTTTCTAAATTTCTCATCTCTAATTGTAATCCCCAAGTGTCAAAGGTGAAACGAGATGGCAGGTGATTGGATCATGGGGGCAGTTTCCCTCATGCTGTTCTCATGATAGTAAGTGAGTTTTCACAATATCTGAAGACTTTATAAGGCAGTTTTCCCTCCTCTTGCTAGCTTTTCTCTCTCCTGCCACCATATGAAGAAGATCCTTGTTTCCCCTTTGTCTTCTGCCAAGATTGTAAGTTTCCTGAGTCCTTCATAGCCATGTGGAACTGGTAGTCAATTAAACCTCTTTCCTTTATAAATTACCAGTCTTGGGTATTTCTTTATAGCAGTGTGAAAATGGACTAATACAGTAAATTGGTACCGAGGTAGTGGGGCACTACTACAAAGATACCTCAAAATGTGGAAACAACTTTGGAACTAGGTGATGAACAGACATTGGAACAGTTTGGAGGGTTCAAAAGAAGACAGGAAAATGTGAGAAAGTTTGGAACTTCTAAGAGAATTGGAGGGCTCAGAAGATAACAAGATGTGGGAAACTTTGAAACTTTCTAGAGGCGTATTTAATGGCTTTGACCAAAATGCTGATAGTGATACGGACAATGAAGTTCAGGCTGAGGTGGTCTCAACTGGAGAAGAGTAACTTGTTGGGAACTGGAAGAAAGATGACTCTTGTTATGCTTTAGCAAAAAGACTGGTCACATTTTGTCCCTGCCCTGGAGATCTGTGGAACTTTGAGCTTGAGACAGATGATTTAGGGGATCTAGCAGAAGAAATTTCTAGGAGCAATATGATCAAGTAGGACAGATTATAAAAGTCTGGAAAATGTGCAGCCTGGTGATGCAATAGAAAAGAAAAACCCATTTTTGAAGGAGAAATTCTAGCCAGCTGCAGAAATTTGCATCAGTAAGGACTAAAATGTTAATCACCAAATCAATGGGGAAAATGTTTCCAGGGCATGTCAGAGACCTTCACAGCAACCCCTCCCATCATAGGTCCAGTGGTTGAGGAGGGAAAAACGACTTCTTGGGTCAGGCCCAGGGCCCTGCTGCTGCTGTGTGCAGCCTCAGGACTTGGCACCCTTCATTCCAGCCATGGCTGACAAATAACAAAATACAGCTCAGCCTATTGCTTCAGAGGGTGCAAACCCCAAGCTTTGGTGGTTTACACAGAGTGTTGGGCCTGTAGGTGCACAGAAGTCAAGAATTAAAGTTTGGGAACCTCCATCTAGATTTCAGAGGATGTATGGAAATGCTCAGATATCCAGACAGAAGTTTGCTGCAAGAGCAAAGCCCTCATGGAGAACCTCAGCTAGGGCAGTCCAAAGCGGAAATGTGAAGTTGGAGCCCAGACACAGAGTGCCCATTGAAGCACTGCCTAGTGGAGCTGTGAGAAGAGGGCCACTGTCCTCAGACCCCACAATGGTAGATCCACCAAAAGCCTGTGCTGTGCACACGGAAAAGCCACAGACATTCAATGCCAGCCATAAAAACAGTTGGGAAGGAAAGCTGTTCCCTGCGAAGCCAAAGGGGCAGAGCTTTGCTCAAAACTGTGGGAGCCCACCCTTTGCCTCATCATGATCTGGATGTGAGACCTGGAGTCAAAGGATATTATTTTGGAGCTTTAAACTTTAATGACTGCCCCCTGGGTTTCAGAATTTCATGGTGACCGTAGCCCCTTTGTTTTGGCCAATTTCTTCCATTTGGATTGGGAGAATTTATCCAATGCCTGTAGCCCCATGTCATCTCAGATGTAACTAACTTGCTTTTGATTTTATGGGCTCATAGGTGGAAGGGACTTACCTTGCCCCAGATATGACTTTGGACTTGAACTTTTGAGTTAATACTGGAATGAGTTAAGACTTTGGGGAACTGCTGGAAGGCACAACCGGTTTGGAAATGTGAGGCCATGAGATTTGGGAGGGTCCGGGGTGGAATAATATGGTTAGGCTTTGTGTCACCACCCAAATCTCATCTCAAATTATAATCCCCATGTGTCAAGAGAGAAACCAGGTTGGAGGTAATTGGATAATGGGGGGTTCCCTCATGCCGTTCCTGTGATGGTGAGTTTTCATGAGATCTGATGGTTTTATAAGGCATTTTTCCTGCTGTTGTTAGCTCTACTCTCTCCTGCCACCATGCAAAGGAGGTCCCTGTTTCCCCTTTGCCTTCCACCATGATTGTAAGTTTCTTGAGGCCTCCCCAGTCATGTGGAACCGTGAGTCAATTAAACATCTTTCCTTTATAAATTACCCAGTCTTGGATATTTATTTATAGCAATGTGAAAACAGACTAATATATCTTCTTTTGAAGAAGCTTGTAATTTAACTAAGTTCAAAATTTTAGAAAATTTTTACAGTCACTTTTGAATGAAAAAGATAACATCTGCCCAGTCAGCTAAATCAACTGAATAACCCTGGCCAATAACAGGACAGCAAATCTTTCATTCATTTTAAGATGACAAACTAAGGAAGGAAAAGTAAAATCATGATGCCTGTGGACATCTCACACCCATCCCCTAAACCAAGGTTAAGAGTTCAGGTCCAGGCCATACAATTCATTTCTTTCCCAAATACACATCATCTGCAGAGGAAGATGACATTCTTAGGCAGAGTAAAGGAGTGCTCACATTCACAAAAACCGAGGCATGCAAAATATTTTCTCATTATGAAGCATGGCAATAAGCAGAAGAACCACACCAAAGCAAACAGGACTAATGAAACAGAAAGAACCAGAACTTAAATCAGAATTATTATCATACTAGAGAAAGTGGAAAATCTTAACAAAAAGCAAGGGCACAAAGTTTCAAAGAATAATTGTTTTAAGCTATTAGACATGAATAATGTACTCGATGTGATGCAGAATCATTGGATGGGTTGACCAACATAACAAAAACAGTTATAACAGTCACATCACACTGAAATCCCTCATGGATAGATACCCCACCATTATCTGAAATGTAGTATGTCAAAACTGATATTATCTTTTCTCTCTCAAACAGAAATGCTTTTCCAGTTTCCATGTTATTACTCAACCCAATAGGCTTCTCAAGTCCACAAAGTTTGCCACCTAGAAGTTCATGGTTTTAATTACATTGAAAGCTCTTTGGGGAACTCTTTTGTTTTAGTTGTTTTGTACCACTTCAACTCCCAAGGGGTATACAGTTCACACTCTACAAATACCTCTTCAGTTGACACCAATTGTATCTCATATTGAGACATGCCAAGCAAAATCTCAGATTTGGAGAATCTTTTAGAACCAGAAAATAATGTTTTTAAAAACTATATTATGGCAAGTGTTATCAACAGTATCATCATGGAAATTATCTTCTTAACCCTGTTTAAAATTTAAAAACGTGAAATAGCATTGAAATTAAATTTTGCTACACAGTAGTGTTTGTTGTTAAAGAAAATAAGTTGTAAATGTTAGCACATATTTATGCTGTTCAATGCCAATGCTGATACTGCAATTCAGTGTTCTTAAAGAATAAACTATAGTTTGACAGTTAATTATCATTGCATGTGTCAAATACTTATTTCTCAATGCCAAAGTTTTCCTCACCCAGAAAAATGTGATTTTTTGTCATTATTTCCTTTCTGTCCTAAATGTTAGTGTCAGCTCAAAATGCATAAAAGAGCCCACAGAGAATAAATTCGTCCATTGTCATTATTAAAATAGGACTGCAGCTGTTTTGCACCTGTTGCAAAAATCTTTTTAGACATTCTCCATTGAGACTCTAATAATTCTGTGGATATGCAGTTCTGTACTTTTGTGTGAGAAGAACTATGTAAATGTTATACACAGTTTTGTAGTAACAGCTTTACGAACTTTTTTCATAAAACTTTACATCGCAGGTCTTATATTAAAATCATCTTACTATTCTTTCATGGTTTATGTGGTCAATAACAGAAACATTTGGAATTGAGAATTAGCAATTAGCTTGCCTATCTCTCCTGCCATGATGGATGAGAAAATGTTACCCATGATTTTAGTAATGATAGCTAACATTTACTGAATGACTGGCATGTAGTTATTAGCAGTCTCATTTCATGAATACATAAACTGAGCCTTTAGAGAAGTCAAATCACTTGATCAAGGTTATGGAACTAGAAAGTGGCTGACCCAAAATCCCATGTTTTAAATCATTATGCAAGCTTCCTCCCCTCTGCGATAATAGCATTTGATTACCATCCTATTTTATACAAGATACACATGTGTGAAGTTTCCATTGAGATATAAAGCATCAACTTATGAAAACCTATTACATCCTTCAAAAGTAGTGGCCCATAATCCAGAGCAATCCAATAAAAATCACAATGAATATTGTTCTATTTTTAGGAAAATAAAATATATTAATATAAATTATTCTTTGGAATTATCTCTACAAATTACCCAGCATTTTCAATCAAGTACTTTCTCAGTTAATACGAATACCATCTTCAAAAGAAATTTTCAAGTACATACAACAGAAAAGCTTAATGGTACTCTACCTTGAACTAAATACAAAGAGACATAATTTCATGAGGTTGTATGTTTTCTAGTCTCTTTCAAGTCTTTACTGAAATGTCAATTGATCACCTTAGAAAAAAATGCTAAAGAGAGATGTTAAAAAAAACTGTGCTTAGAATATCATTTTATAAATGGTTTGACAGAAATATAAGCTTACCAATTCACCAGTTAGATACTCTGAAAATCTTTGAAGTGGGGATAGAAACATCCTTTAAGGCATGGCATCTTATTTTACAAATAATTTAGGTGAATTTTTTAAATTGATTTTAACCTACAGTATTACAAGCATATTAACATTAATAAACTGTTTCTTAGTAACAAATATTTCATGCAAAATGGTCTTTTTTCCTTTTCATCAGATGCTATAGAGCACTAAAGCATTGTTCAAAGCATTCCTAAACAGTCTAATGTGTTCAGTCTTTGTAATCTGGGTTTAAAATGCAGCATAGCTAGTAAGCTGACTAAGAAACTTATCACCTCACCAAGACATTAATAACCTTTTAAAAAGTCAGTTATTATTTATTGAGCTTATTGTTATTTTTTTACATTGATATTTGAGTCATTTAACATAAATTCAGCTCTAACATTTTTGGCACTTTGGTTTTAACACACTAAGTCATCTTTAGTTATAGTATGTCTCACTGGCCTAAATTTGCTATCTATGAAAGCAATATGGTATTTTTGAAAAAAAGCATACGTTTTAGAGCAGAGAAATCTAGATTTAAATGCCAGTATTGTCATGTATTAGTTCACTTAATCTCTCTCCAGGCTCCCTCTTTCTTATTTTATAATAAAAGGAGAATATGACAAATTCACAAGCCTCTAGGGAGGATTTAAAGTATATGTATAATTGGAATTATATAATACAGATATATTACATATGTACTCATATAATTGTAGATCCTTAATAAATGAGTAAATAAAGATAAATTAATATATTGAATATATAAAGTGCTTGATAGAAAGTGTCTTCTTTCCTCCTGTTCCCCCGGGTCATAAAATTATTCTCTGCAAAGAAAAACCTTACTGATTCACTGTAATTTAGGAGAAAAAAGAATCATCCAAGTTAACCATAGGTCTCAGACTATAATTTTTTATAGAATATTATCAATATTATTACTCCTCATAATGTTTTCTAGTAGTAGGCACTAATTTATAGATAAATTCATCTAAAATAAATGCTATCTACTTACATATAAACCATAGATAATAGTAAATACTATAGAGTGCTAACTATGTGCCAGTACTGTTCCAAGCCTGTTTAAACGTAATGAAATAATCATAATCCTCACAGGTAATTTCTTTTTGCTGATATGGAAGCTAAGACTTTCACAAGTGACTTGCTCAGGGCCACAACACTTACTGAGTGACAGAACAGGAATGAAAGCACAGGCAGTCTGACCACAGAGTTCACTCTGCTTTCCACTTTCTATAATAAATGTAAAAAGCATGTTTTCTCTTAAATGGGTAAAACATGTTGTTTTACAATGTTAATTTCATTATCTTTCTTAAGCAAAATTATTTCTTTATGACATCCCTTGTGTGCCACTTGTAAATGGTCAATTATAAATGGACTATTACCATAGTCCAAATAGATTAATTTTTGTTGATCATTTTAAACAAGGAGAGAATACTGAAAACAAATTACATCAATTGAATTGGATTTTGCAATTCACATTTTTACTAAACAGTAATTATTACCCATGCTTCAAACTATACATTCAGAAAGTTGCTTAATAAGGCATACCTGTGATAACCAAATCTGCTCAATTTTTTAAATTCACATCTGAAAAGGATAAATTAGTGTGAAAACAATATTCAACTTCCTTTGAAACTGCCTAAAAAGCAAAAACACTTTAACTCAATAAGATTAAGAAATAAAATAAATCTTCAGTTACATCATTGATTTTTAAATCTCTCAGTCAAAATGGAAGGGGTTCATACTTAATTAGTTCACCTTCAATATTCTTATGATGATCTCAAAACTAAATTTAGAAGTTACAAACTAGCAAATGGGGATGGATCTAAATTATACCAGAAATAAATTATATTTCTGAGTATAAGGTTATGAAAAAAAGTTATTTTAAAAGACTATACAATTTTGCCTGACTTTAAGATTTTGCCAACACATATCCACAATATTTCTGTACTGTTTTATTTTGCTTAAAAGCAGGGGATAGAACTAAATGAGCTTGATTCCTTTCTGAATTCTAAGCCCATTAATATATAATTCAATATATTTTAAGATGTCCATGATAAAAGTTACAGAATTCTGTCTTTGCAATTTATTTTATATATATATATTTATCATTATTATTATTTTATTTTTTTGAGATGGAGTCTCGCACCATGACCCAGGCTGGAGTGCAATGGCGTGAGGGCTCACTGCAACCTCCGCCTCCTCCTGGGTTCACGCGATTCTCCTGCCTCAGCCTCCTGAGTGAGGAGCCACCATGCCCAACCTATTTTATAATTTTTAGTTCCCTAGTCATTACCCCATTTGAGAAGACCTTTAATGTGAATGAGAGAATTAAAGAATTATTCTTATATTGTAGAATAGTAGACAAAATTTAAGAAAAAGGAACATGGAAATACTTGACTCTAAAAAGTGAAAGTAAATCTCAAAGTTTCAGCAACAAATGATTTCCACGGAAATGCTTGATCTCTAGCAATGTTGTAATTTAAATAGTTTTAATTTTGATCAAATTAGTTGAAATCTTTATAAAAGTTTGTTCATTTCAGAAGATTTGAAAATAAATTCATGGCCCATTGACTTTTTTTTAAAAAAAAAAATTAGCACTCTAAAACTGTCAACACTTCAGTATAGTTTTAAAATTTTTCCAGAAAGCAAAAATTCAGTGTCACATTATAAAATTAAGTTTAATTGATTGGCAAAACACTTTAAAAATTAGTAGTATTAATTGCTTAAAATATTCCGTGACATAAAATTTTTCATGTTTGTGAAAATTACTGTATTGTCTCTTTTACAATCAGAAACTTTCTTCATATGAAAACTCTTAACCCTTTCATTTAATTCTGAAAATATAATACAGTTGATTCCGTGTCACACAGGGCTAATTCATTCTCCCCAGTGAAGTGCAAAAATTTCAGCAGTAACATATTCTGTTCCACTGTCATCCGTATAAAATATTGTTTACACTCCAGGACTATTGCTTCAGGAAATTATTGATGAGAGCAGCTGCTCCTTCAGAAGAAAAGTAGAAAAGTCCTTTCTGTCCAACCAGGGGCACTTCTAGTCCCTTGCTTTATCTCTATGGCACAGAAGCATGCAAGATTGGATTTCAGACTTTGAATATTAAAAAATAATAAAATGAAATAAAAATCTTTAGAAAGAAACTCTTTAAAACTTCACTTGGGAACTTTTGTCAAGCTCTGAGCCATCTCCCTTTACTCAGAATCCTTTGTTAAAAATGAAATGAAAAGCAGAGCCTAAGCTATACGGTGTAATCAGCATCCAACTTCAAATGCAACTCATTGCTACTGAACTGAACATTGTAATTGCAATTATAACTCTACACTGGTTCATGCATAAATTATTCAAATTCAAGCAATAGATTATTCAAACATTATCTCCAAGAAACACTTCTGAAAGCTCACTAACAATTATGCTACAATCCTTTACTAACAAATGTCATGCAATTAAAAGCTTAATGTACTTTTTAGACCCTGAATTGGTCAATAACATTGTTTTAACAAAAATCTATTTTTGGCTATAATTTACTATTAAAAATGTCTTTCTTGTCAAATCTTGAAAAACTTAACACTCTATTTTTGTAAAAAAAAAAGGTTGAAAGTTCATCAACATTTTTTGAATAGGGTATGTACACTTCAAAAGACCAACTTCTTTATAAAAATATGGAAATGTGAACATTTTAAAAAGATTTTTAATATTGTTAAAATGCTGATACAATGCCAATTTCATATGACCTAACTGACTTTTCTCACCAAGTTGCACAAAACTGTCTTTTCACATCAAAAGTTGAATCAAACATTTGAATAACTACATCTGAGTTCCAAAGTCAAGCATTTGGACCTGACTTTGTTCAAGTCATAAAATTCATAAATCCGGTGGCATCCCTCATGTTGCAGATTTTGTAAATTGTCCGTTTAAGGATTGTATAATTCATAATTTACCTGGATATATCTGGTATCTCTGATTGCCTTCCTGGAGAACTGTATAAAGTAGGTCGTATAGAATGTTTTGCTTCAATATTATTGTCTGATCCTTTATGGGTGTCACAGTGACCAGTGTACCTTTTTTTTTCTTTTGAGAGAGAGACTCAATAAATGATTACTGCCTAAACTTCAAGGAATTTATTACTCATCTTACTGAAAAGGCCCAGGCAGATGTTTCTTTTGCCATGGCTGGGTCTCTTATTGTACCTCTTATTCTGATTGCTTCTCACTGGTTCTGAGTGGGTCATATGCCTACTGCTGAACCAGGCACTGGGGCACTGACATGTTAATCTGGGATTGGCTAGGACTGAGTCACATAACCAGGAATAATATTGGAGAGTTACAATGACACCATTCTTTGTTCTTAATATTTGCATATTTAAAATGTAACTACTTTCTTGCCTTGGTTATATGCAAATGACAAAAATATCAAGAAGTTGTCTTGTTACCCATTATCTATTTTGCTTAACCACTCTTGAATAATACATATTCTCTTGGTGTGAAAAACAAAGCCTTGTGCTTTGTCTTACTCTCAACTCACAATCTCTTCTTATTGAAGGTTAGAATTTACAGGCAGCCCTTGATAGCTGTATTTCTGCCAGCATAGCAGAGGTGCATAGTATAAGCAACACTGTGAAGTTCTATCTGTGTGTACACATTTACCCCCGACATTATTCCATAAAAGCGTTCAACATGGTTTACAGAAAAATATGCTGTACAACAAGATGAAACCAAATGGGTTTTGGAATTACAGCTAAAGAAAAACAGGAATAGTAAGACAGCACGAATAAGATTTTTGAAAGAATAATGATTATAACTGTCATAAACTTGTATGCAATCAATTGAGAAACACTGAAAACTTGCTTCTGAGCTTCAGACCAGGAAGACCACAGAGAGGACAATCAGCTACTTGAATAGTAAGAGTTTCTGTAAGACTCAAAAAACAAAAACACACTCACAGAGACACACCAAACTCCACAACAGTAACAAAAGGGCACATCAATTTGTCCAACAGCCTAGGTACTAGCAATTCAGAGATGCCTTACAGTGATCCCCTCAGAGAGACTTTGCTTTACACACTAATTTACCTTATTATTATATTACATACATTACATATCACTTTACATACTAATGTAACTGATTTTCCTTCACCACTAAAGGGACTCAAGTATACAAAAAGGTGAGGCTGGCTCAAAGATAACCTTAAAGAAGTTGCCCTGAAATGGTAGTCATAATTCCACTGCTAACAAGTGGATATCTGCAACCTTATTTTTATTCTATTTATGAAGCCCTGTGGCAGAGAAGGAAGGGAGATGCAGGTTAAGGATATACCATAAACTGCTCAGTGTACAAGTATGGAATAGATATGAAACTATTAGCAGAATTTTTGCTGCCAGGTACATCTACAGGAGATGTAGTTTATCAGTTAGGACTCTCTCAGAAGAGAAACAAACAAGCAAAATTCAGTCTTCGTTCTTCATTACTAGAAAAATTAAATTGCTACAAAAATCTTGCATATCAAAATTGTATTTATTATCATTCAAACACAGTAAGACCAAAAGAATTAGAACTGCATTTTAAAGAAAAAAATAGCATTACTCTTTCTTCTTTCAACTTTACTGTAAAGTGATTAGATTTTGTATTTGCATTTAATGAATAATTTAGGAGTTATGAAGAAGGCACTAATTGTTGATGGAACAACCTTTGCTGAAGAACACTCTATTTAAATAACGAGAGTGCCTCCGGGTATTTCTGTCATGAGAACCATTTTATTTCACTCTAGGTACTTTTACAGTTCAATGTTGCAGTGCAGTACTGCAACGGAAAGAAATAGTTTTAAGCAACACAGTTGTTTATGCACACCAATGGACAATCTCCAGAGAGATATTCTTTATGATTTTTGGATAGTGGTTAGAGGGTAACAGATCATGTGGGGCACAAATATAAATAAAAATGGGTGGGGAATCATAAAGAATTTCACGAAAGCGTCATCGCCACAACAGTGTTACATACTTGGCTAATCCGTATTACACAGTTTGTAGTAACATCAATTGATAATGAACTTATGGCCTATAAATGACACTGTCACGGGCTCCTTAAGGTGTTGCTTCATCAGCCAGAAATTTCTGTGGCAGGCAGCACCTTCTGACTATTTGCTCGTGCCCACTGGGCTTGTTCTGCCCACTTGGCCTGGCAGGTTGTAATCAGCTTACGCTACATGCCCAGGTCCCACACCTGCCAAGCGCAAGCCAGGCACGAAGCGGTGAGGGTTATGTGGGCAAGTGAGAGCGGGTTCCAGTCACTGTGCACAGCCGGGTGGGCATGCTGGCTGCTTAGGGGGGGAAGGCAGCGCCAGGTGCCTGGCACAGGTGACTGCTCTGTGCAGAGTCACAGCTGGACCAGATATACTGCACCTGGCTTCTGCTGCAGGTACCCATGTCTAGACGAAGGGAATGCAGTGGCACCTGGAAGCCTGAAGATGCCAGGAACTGCAAAGACCCAAAAAGGGAGTCACAGCCCTGGCTCACGGAGTCTCTAGGTCTGGACTCCCCAAAGGGCCACAGCTCTTCTCTCCTTCTTGTTGCCTGCAACGTGGCAAGCAGGGATGGGAGCGGGGGGTTGTGGGGTCATGTTTCAGCCTTGTTTGTGTTATAGCTCTTTTAGTCCTGCCATTCAGCAGGCCCCAAGTTCTTGTGCCATGTCCTGGAAGAACGAGGTACACAGACACCTGGAGGACGAGCAAGGTGGAGAAGAGCTTCATTGAGCAGCAGAACAGTTCTCAGGAGACCCAATGTCCATAGCTCCTTTCCACTGGCAGATCATCCCGATGTCTGTGCAGCCCTCAGAGGAGAGGAGAGGAGACCCACAGTGAGTAGCTCCTACCTGAAATCAGGTCATCCCCTTGTCCACCCAAGTCTGGCTGAATCTGGGGGGTTTTATCGGCTTCCAAGGAAAGGAAGTGCACACTGATTGGTCCATGAGCAGCCATGGGCGGCCCAGAAAAAGCACCCTAAGTTCTCACTCCAGTCCACAGAACTGGCAGCCCAGCCCTCAGGCCTCAGGCCAGCACCGGCTTGAAGGTAGGGCTTCACGGGGGACCTGTCCCTTTCTTCCCAGGATACTGTCTGCTTCCTGCCACCATCGACCTGCTCTCCACAGTGCCCATGGTGCCCAGGCTGTTCGTGCCAAGGGGTCCCTGCAGGCCCTTGCCAAGCTTCCCTCAGCCCCGCCTCGGCCTTCCTCCTGTACTTGTCAGTGCCCAAAGTCTGGAGGGGGCCAAGGCAACAGGGGGCTGGTGCCTGAGCACTCAGACTTCTGAGCCTACAGGAGCATGAAAGCTTCCCAGTCCCTGAGAGCACCAGAATGCCAAGGTCCACAGCCTCAGCTGGGCAGCTGCAGCTGTGCCTGGGAGGGTGGGGCTCCCACCCCTCCAGCTCTGAGGTGGAAGGGGCTCCCACCTATTCCTGGCTCCCACTGGATCTGTGGAGTGCTCAGCCCCAGCCGTATCTTCCCCACTGCAGAAGGCATCATGGCAGTGGCTGCTCCAGATGGGCCACCGCTACGATCAACACCAGCAATCACTCTACTAATAACCCAACAAAGAGATTCGGTCAACCCATATATACTGAGTGCTTGCTGTATATGAAGTACTTTTCTGGACATTAAAGTAAGAGAAGCCTCTATGTATTTATGAATCATAAAAACTCACAAATGTTATGTTTAGTATAAGAAATGAGCATCAAACCAGAGAGAGAGGAACATGGTTATGGATCTTTCACTCTGTAGATGTAGGAATTGGGTTTTAGGTTGCTGCATTAAATTTTTAATAAAGAAAAATAAAGCCAGGAGCAGTGGTTCACACCTGTAATCCCAGTAATTTGGGAGTTCAAGATGGACAGATTCCTTGGGCCCAGGAGTTCAAGATGAGCCGGAGCAACATAGTGAAACTCTGTCTCTATAAAAAATATAGAACTCAGGTGGGAGGATCACCTGAGCCTGGGTATGTTGAGGCTGCAGTGAGCCAGGAGTACACCACTGTACTCCACCTTGGGTGACAGACTGAGACCCCGTCTCAAAAAAAAAAAAAAAAAAGAATGTGTTAAAAGGAAAACAGATATGCTGTTAAAACAAAACAGAGAATAATTATACTAATTTCTGGGGCAGTTATTTGGATGAAGAGTTTGAATCTCAAGTGAGAGATGAGGAAAAGTGGAGGATGACAAAGGGCTAGTTTGCACTGAAGCAAAACTCTTCCCTTGCATTATGCAGGCTAGAATGTAAAGCAGAGATATGGAAATGAAATTTTGAAAGATTTTCTTCTACACCCAATTATGGCCAGATCAAACATGTTTCTGCATTAAAAACAGACCATTAGGGATACAACAAAATATTTGGATCATGAGCTTATGGTTATTTGCACCTTATACATTTTTTCATGTCCCAATTGTTCTGCAATAAACAGCAATTACTTCTAAAACCAGAAAAAAGTTAATGAATTATAATATTAACTCTAATAAAAATATATTTGTATTTGCTTTCACATGTTCCAAGGTACATTTAAATGGTATTTTATATTTATGTAAATATATATGCACTTGAATGCACACTTACATACATATATCACCCATATATTATGCCCTCAGCACAGTTATTGGTTTTCACTTCACTGTGCAAGTCAAGGTTCCATTAGCATGGAATCATGCTGTGAAAAATAGCAACTGTTAAGAATGATGAGGACATTAATTTTCACATCTCTGGTCAATGTTGCAGAATGCTTAAAATAATTATATATTATTTCCAAATGTATACATTCTAACTCTATGAATTCTGAAAGTGTGTGTTTTTTCAACATACAGCTAAGGAGAAAAGTTCATATGGCTTTCATGGTCATTAAATGCTAAATAAAAATTTCTGTTAATTTTATATATTGAAGAAACTTCTATTTATTTTTGCATATTGAAGAAACTCCAAATACATGTAAGTTTTTAACTCAGCAGGATATTCAAGAGAAAATATGTTGTGCACTAAAAAATATTGGCCTAGGCCAGGTGTGGTGGCCTGTAATCCCAGTACTTTGGGAGGCTGAAGCGGGTGAATCACAAGGTCAGGAGATCAAGACCATCCTGGCTAACGTGGTGAAACCCCATCTCTACTAAAAACACAAGAAAATTAGCTGGCCATGGTGGCGCATGCCTGTAGTCCCAGCTACTCAGGAGGTTGAGGCAGGAGAATGGCGTGAACCTGGGAGGTGGAACTTGCAGTGAGCCGAGATCGTGCCACTGCACTCCAGTATGGGAGACAGAGCAAGACTCCGTCTCAAAAAATAAATAAATTACACATATGTGTGTGTGTGTGTGTGTGTGTGTGTGTGTGTGTGTAGGCCTAGAGTGAGAGTGTAAGTTTAGGAAAGACCTACAGCAGTTGCCTCCATTTAGAGTAAAAAGGCTTTGCACGTCCATTTAATCATGGGGATTCCATACATTCTGCTATATTTTAGGAAGTGCAATAGGCTGCAGTGGATGTTAGAACATGTAAGACTTCATATAATTCATTCAATAATTACATTTAACTGAGAAACATTTATTGAATACTTATTACCAGTAACCAAAAACGTGCTGGAATTTGTGATCAAATGAGCTACATATATAGGGAATAAATATTAATTAGCCTTTGTTTTTCTATTACATTCCCATTTATATTTTGAATGGATTCTCATTCCACAATCATAGATATATAACCTGTCCTCACATCTCTCCACTAATTGTATCCCATACACACACACACACACACACACACACACACTTTGCTAGATTTGCATGCAAGTTGCTGAAAATTTAAATACAATCAAGGTGTTAAGAGATAAGCAGCTCCATTTGGTCCTCTATCATCATTTATCTTTGCAGCCCTCAAACCTTATCTCATTTGGTATTTGGTTGTCAGTACATTTCTGTTGCTGCTAAGTCACTCCTTTTATAATTCAGAACTCCCTTCCAGGCACTAGACCCTCAGGAGTAATTCCTTGCCACTGAGATATTTTAGTTACGAATTAATTCTCTAACTTCAAACCACGCTGAACTGCAGGTAACTAGAGGAAGTTAAGGTTCTCATCTGCCCACACACACTATACAGTAATTTACTCTTTGTATATCCAGTACCTGAAGATCCCAAAAGAGTAAGCAACAAGTACCTTTTACTCTCATATTCCAGGAGCCTATGTAGGGCTATGTTACCACCATGAAAAGAACTTGTTTCAAGAAAATGGGCCCAGAGCTCCTTCCGTAGGATAATCCTACCAAGGTCTTTTTACTTTTTACCAAATTTTTGCTCCCACATAGCCCAAACAACCTTTACATATCTTTAGAAAACTTGCTCATAATTAGCATGCATTCTTCCTATATTTTGTGTGTGTTGGTGTGTGGCGCGTGATACCATTTTAACTACCTTATAGTTTCAATTGCCCCTGAAATATTCTGCCAGATTATTTGACTTTGACCTAGTACTCAGGGATATTCAATAGCTTCTCATTGCCTCTTAAACTTACATAACAAACATGCATGTCCTGCACATGTATCCAGAACTTAAAATAAAATAAAGTTAAAATTAAAAAAGAAAAACACTGTTCTTATTTTATTTAAATCTCTTGAGAAACATAAATTCATTATAACTTTTCTTCTACTACTTCTTGTAATAGATCACTCTCATGAGACTGATCTCATTGTCTTGTTTTTCTAAGACCAGCCGAGCGGGCGCAAAAGAACCAGCGGGTAGGCAAGTGTAACAGCAAAACTGCACGTTTATTTTAGTAACCTAAGGTGTGTGGGAGAAATCTGTCGGCCTCCGGGGAAGGAGGCCGGCAGAGTCCCCCCGTGGGGCTCTCGGACGGACTTCCCACAGTCCCGACATCCCGACAGGAGTGGGGCTGCAAGAAGGCCGCGTGGCTCAATGGCGGAGAGCGGCTTTTTCTAGGAGTGGGAGGGCAATAGGTGGGGCATGGGCGTGTCAGGGGCGTTCCGCAGGTGCGACCAGGTAAATCTTGGTCTCTTCAGATTGACGTCACCTGGCGCATGCCCAGTTGGTCTGCACCTTCCCGGGCGCCGGCTGCATTTTCGCGCGCGCGGGAAGAGTTGGGGGTGGGGATGAAGAACCCAGAAGTGCACCATCTTGCCTCCGTTCGTCCAAACAGTCCAACCTTTTATTGATAATAGTGATAAAGGGGCGCCGTGGTCTGTCTGGCTACTTCCTGCTGTTAAGGGGCGTCGTTAAGGTCAGGGCCCATGGTTGGTATTTGGATGCACGGATGAAAAATAAAATAAGGCACAGTATTAGTATAGGAATGAGGAATGGAAGCATTTGTTGGAATATGGGCAAAACCCAGAAGGATAGTCCTGGCAAGGTTGGGGAGTATGAGATAGTTAAGAAAATTTAGTAAGTTTGAGGCGAGTGGGGGAAAGCCAAACTGATTTCCACTGATTGCTTTCCGTAGGGGCCCTTTTTAGTTGGGAATGAGGAATGAGTGCGCAAAGTACTTGTTGTTGGCCAGGCAGCAATTAAGGGGTGGAGTTTTTCATGGAGTGGATGGCTTTCCACTTACTCCTACTACAGAGATATTGGATGGAAGGCTAGGTCCAGAGAAGGACGGCAAAACAGAATAGGTAGCCTCGCTGTTGATTTAAAAAGTAATTGTCTTACCCGCTACCAGGAGAGTTACCCGCGGCTTGGCGAAGGTGATGGGGGTCCCCGAGTCTCGGCACCTTCAGTTGTCATCGTCGTCCAGATGTAGGAGCTGGAAGGAGCTCCCAGGATCCTGGGAAAGGGGGTCACGTGGAGGCTTGGCACCTGTTCTCAGGGTGGGGCAATCAGACTTCCAGTTTCCTCCCTGCTGGCAAGCAGGGCAGGGGGGTTGCTGGTGGACGAGGGTTAGGACATTCACTGGCCTAATGTCCTGATGTCTTGCACTTATAGCAAGGCTGCGTTGGGACTCGGGGACCCTGCGGACACCTGTTGGCATAGTGTCCTGCCTTGCTGCACTTATAGCAGGCTCTATGGAGTCTGCGGGGTGTGTGCTCTCTGGTCTGGGGTTACGACTGGGCTGTAAAGCCGCTGCTAGGAGCTGTAACTTCTGTTCAAGGCGAGCCTGCCGTCTCCTCTCTGGAGCTATAGACCTTAAAGGCTAATTTAACCAGGTCTTGTATTGGTGTCTGAGGACCATCCTCTACCTTTTGAAGTTTTTTACGAATGTCAGGAGCCGATTGAGAAATGAAATAAGATGCTCAATTTTGGAAAGATCGGCCAATGAAAAAGGGACATGTACTCTGACTACCCCCTCCGCCCCAGCCACCTCTCGCAAAGGTGCTAACGCTGTAGGAGGGTGTGGGCAGAGATAGGGGACTCAAGACAGCCAGTTGGGCTCCCCGAAGGAGGCACGGGACCCAGTGGATTACTAGTAGATAAGGAGGAGGAAGGAGGAGTCTGGATGGGGGGGAGGAGGAGGAGTCTGGGCAGGAAGGGAGGGGGTCGGGAAAGCGGGGAGAGAAGGAGTATAGGGACGAGAGCCTAAGGCCCAAAAGCCTTGTATGTAAATTAATTTCGGACCACTTGCCTAGCCGCTGGCAGAAATTGCTGAGGTCGATCACGCCACAGTGGAAAGGAAAATTAACCGCTTCCTCCTAAGGTCTTGTTCAAGCTGTAAGGTTTTTAAATTGGCTAGGAGGCACCCTAAGGGGGTGCTCTTTGGAAATTTGGACTGGGGGTTTCCCATTTGTTTCCTCTTTACTTACACAATGGACACAATGGAAATGGAAGTGGATCTCTGCCTGGCTTCAAAGCGTCCTTTGGAACCAGCAGAGACAGACTGGAGGCTCTTGAAGCCAAAGTGGAGGGTACCTTCAGGCGGACGTCTCCATCCTGCAAGGCTCTCCGAAGCCACGTGGTGGCTTCCAAGCCACTTGGTGGCTCAAAATGGACCTCGGACCTGCGCAGGATTTTGGCCGAGGGTGGTAAAGAGGAGACAAGGGCACTTACCCCAGAGAGGCCGTGAGAGTGAGCGAAGCGGGTCTCAGGTCCTGGTCCGTCCGCGGCGTGGAATGAGGAGGAGGAGGCTCCCCGGACCCTGGGGGCCCTGAGGAGGGGTCTCCTCCCGGGTTTCGGCACCATCTGTCTTGTTTTTCTAAGACCAGCCGAGCGGGCGCAAAAGAACCAGCGGGTAGGCAAGTGTAACAGCAAAACTGCACGTTTATTTTAGTAACCTAAGGTGTGTGGGAGAAATCTGTCGGCCTCCGGGGAAGGAGGCCGGCAGAGTCCCCCCGTGGGGCTCTCAGACGGACTTCCCACAGTCCCGACATCCCGACAGGAGTGGGGCTGCAAGAAGGCCGCGTGGCTCAATGGTGGAGAGCGGCTTTTTCTAGGAGTGGGAGGGCAATAGGTGGGGCATGGGCGTGTCAGGGGCGTTCCGCAGGTGCGACCAGGTAAATCTTGGTCTCTTCAGATTGACGTCACCTGGCGCATGCCCAGTTGGTCTGCACCTTCCCGGGCGCCGGCTGCATTTTCGCGCGCGCGGGAAGAGTTGGGGGTGGGGATGAAGAACCCAGAAGTGCACCATCTTGCCTCCGTTCGTCCAAACACTCATTAGAATGGCCTCATCATTACTCCAAACATATGTCACCAAGCTCCAATCTTGTTAATATTGCTCATCAAAACTCAATTCCAGACATCTCTCTTCCATTAAGCATTACCCAATCCTTTGCCCATCTTGATCACTATTTGGTCAGGCAACTGTTAACAATGTATGAATCACTTTCTGTATACTGCCTACTCTTTTTTATATTACACTTATATTCCTTTGGGTATTATGGATTGGAAGCTTCTCACAGAGTCCATGGCAGACAGTATACACTTGGACAAAATGCTATGAATAAATATTTAGCAAATTACTCTAATATGTAAATAGAGTCCTCAAAAGAGAGGGAGAAAAAGAGAGTTTCAGACATTTGTCTATTTTATTGTGACCCAAGTAAATACAAAATACTCCAGTAAATAAATATTGACTTTACTTCTGGCCATGTAGCTATTTAGGGAATTTAATATTGCAAAAACACACTGTATGTTAACACATTGGGTTAATATAAAACTATGCTCTGACACTATCACTTGATTTTTAATGTCTTGAAAATTCTTGACCTAACTCTGCCTTTGTTGGTGCAATGCTTAATGCAATCTCTTGAGAAGAGTTGCTTATTTTTCCATCTTTTAGAAATAAAAATTTCCGTTTGCTTTGGCTGTTTCTTCTTAGGTGCTTTAGACACTAATACATTATTTAAAGTAAAAACACAAGTATGAGCCTACTTCTATCGGATATTTTACGTTCATTTGTTTGCAGAGACAGAAATGCAAGAACACAATCATCATCTTTGAATATGTAAGTAATTTGAATTGCCAGAGGCCCTTTATGTTTACTAAAATAGGGATGGCTTCCAATAATCTGTGAGAGATTATATTAAACTATGGATCTCTAGATACAATTTCCTCCCTATGTTCTATCACTTTTTTCTTTCTGATATTAGATTTTCAAAGATTAGGTGACAATAAGCCTTCAGTGTTGCATCATTTTATTGTGAAGTTTTTATTTCCCATGGGGTAATATTCTTTCTGGAACCACATTTAGAGATCATTTCTAAGGGTTGCCTTCTTTCTTTACCTTGGGAGATCTCAACTAGAAAGTAAGCTCCAGGGACATTTTTTTTTTTTTTACCACGGTTGAATCTACAGCACCTAGACGAGTCTTTGACATTCAATCAATATTTCTTTATGAATGACTGTATCAGAAAAAGATTATTTTCTCTCTATAATTTATCTTTTCTTTTTTTATGCCTTTCTTAAAAGTACCTAACCTCCCCCTAACCCCAGGCTGCACATACCAGTGATATCTTCAGAAGCAAATTGACAGACACACTTTTAAACTGTTCTAAATGATAGTAGAACTCTAGTTGATATGAACTGGGCAAATATTTATGGACATAATTTAATATTTATAGATCTTATGTAAACCTAAATATTATCTATAGGTTATTATAATACCTCCCACAAGGAATGTTGCTGGATTTTCTCAATTTGGAATAAGTTTTCATAAGCATAATATAAATTGTTTAAAGTTATTTTCATATAGGAACCTAGGAGAGAAATAAATGCCACCTCTATTCAGTCTAAATCTACACAGCATTTAATAATAGAATAAAAGGAAGGAAGGTAAGAAGAAAGCTCAATATCGAATCAAAATATGAAATGCATTGAAAAGTCAGCTGTTTTAGATGAGACAGATTTTTAAAAACTAATCATCTTACAGGTATATTTTACTTTCAAACAGAATTTCACTATCAATATAAACACTTGTCTCCTAAGGACTGTGATCACATGAAGATAACATCTGAGTAAAACGTCAAGAAAACCTGGGAGTTCTTAGAAGCTCTGACTTCTTTAATTATACTATGCATTACTAAATTCCTTTATGTAGTGATTGCATTATTAATATTTAAGAAGGGAAGCTGATTCCTATTTAACTTTTGTTGCAGGAGCTCACCATGTGGCAGTAATCCCTTTGTAAGAACAAGGAAGCCATGCACCTCCAGCTGTGATAGAAATAGGATTGGAGAAGAGTTCCTCTGCCAGCTCACCTTTTCATTGTTAGCATGCCATTTATTATAATAAATTACTTTAAGAGGTACATTTTACAGTATCACTTCTGCTTGCTTTACTTGATCTTCACTTTGGATACATATTGATATATTAAAATAGTTTGCACTTTTATGGAAAGCTTTATTTAAAGGTAAACTTGTTTTTATTGTTGAATCACATAACTTAAATTCTATCTTAAAGTATTAAAATTGTGCATATTTTGAATCTAGGAAAATGGAGGCATCAAATAGTAACATAAATGTTTTTTAAAAATCATTTTACTATCTAATCCTTATTATTCTAATTAGATCAGGGCCCTCTAGGTTTGACTTTTTCTTGTCTTTGACATTATTAGTTTGGGGTTTTGTGCAGTTTTTATTATTATTGTGTTAAAAATACTTAGCATGAGATCTACCTTCTTAAAATTTTAAAGCTACAAGTTATTATTGTTTACTATAGGTACAGTGCCTTACAGCAGATCTCTACAGTTATTCATCTTGTTTGACTAAAGCTATTAATATATGCCCTTTGATTACCAATTTCCTATCTCCCACTCCCCACAGAACCCGGTAACCACCATTTCACTCTTTGATTCTATGAATTTGACTATTTTACCCACCTCATATAAGTGGAATCATGCAGTGTTTGTCTTTCTGTAACAGACATTTCAGTTGGCATAATGTCCTCAAGTTTCATCCATGTTGTTGGCAGAATGGCAGAATTTCCTTTATTTTCAGGTTGAATACTATTCTGTTGTATTTATATTTGCTGTTTTATTAAGATCACTTAAGCATATACATATATGCACATGCATATATAGATTCCAGATACATTAAAAGTTACTATATGTTTTTAGAGAAAATAGCTGAATTTCAATTCCCCATGAAAAGACAGCATTATATTTTGATCCATTGAAGAGACACAATATTTATATGATAAATATTCCAAATTGCTTTTCATAGACTATATAGAAGAGGTATAAAATATAAGACACATGTATACATACTCGTACATAAATTCTGCTATTGCTTTTACAATAATTGAAATCATATCCATAGATTTTATGTACTTTGTTTTTCATACTCCAAAACGCATCATGGAAATCTCTCCAGGTTAACTGATGAAGAGTTACTTTATTATTTATTAACAGCAGCATAATATTTCATAGTGTAAATGCCCTAAAGTTTATATCATTTTTCTATTGGTCAGGCTTTCTCTTTATTTCCAACAGTTTTTCCTTTTTTTTTTTTTTTTTTACAAACGTATTAAGTCATGATGTTCTGGTTCTATATGATAGATTCCTATGAATAAAATCTCTAAACAAAAGTTTATCTTTGTTGTAATAGATGTTGCCAGATTACTTTCTCAAACAGCTGTGTTATACTCACTTTCCCTGGTCTGTGAGTTAGCTCTTCTTGATATCCCCACCAGTGATGGGAAATGCAATTCTATTTATTTTTTGACAGGTCTATGAATATAATGCAATACCTTGTTTTCTGTATTTTGGTCGTGTGTGTCTATGTGTGCAAACAAATTTTCTTGACTACTAAATTAGAACATTTTTTCTTAAATGTATTGGCCAATCATTACCCCTACTTCCTTAGAGCATCTAATTCAAGGCAAAGCCCTATTTCCATGAACCCTCTCCAAAATCACTTAATACAAGCTTAAACCTTAAATGTTATCTTTTAACATTCTGAGACACTTAATGGTTTCCCATGACGTTTTTGCTCCTTTGCAACAAACAGCAATAAAATAAATTTGTTTAAATGTGGGTTGTCCCTGGTATTCTGTGGCTGGCAGGCATTGACACCACATGAGAAGATTAACAACACAAATGTATCAATTGTCCCAAAACTAGTATTTGTTTTGTATGTTTTAAGACATTACAACTAGAGTCCTCACTTTGTGTGTGCTGTGAACAGGGATTTGCTCAAAATTATCCTCATCTTCACATAGAAGTAGAAATGCTCAAGAATAGTGCAAAAAAGTATAAAATTAGAACAACAAGAGAGATAAGGGTATGTTTATAAAATCACAATAGAAGGGCCCCTGTGATGATAGAACTGTGGAGTATCTTAACTGTGATGGTAAGTACATAAACCTGCATGTGAGAAAATTGTTTAGAACACACTCATACAAATGAGTGCAGTAAAACAGTAAAACTAGAAAAATCGGAATAAGGTTGGCTGATTGTATCAATATCATAGTTCTGATATTACGCTATAATTTTGCAAAAAGCTACCACTGGGCAAAACTTGGAAAAGGACACAAGGGATATGCCTGTACTAGATCATATAACTGCATGTGAATCTTTAACTACTTCAAGTTTTTCAATGAAAAAAAGGAATAGCAAGGTTTGTAGGAACTTGTATTATCAGAAGGCACATTTTACCTAAAATTAGTGAACATGAACAATAGGTATTGGTATAAAACTAGATAAATCAGCAGACTAGAATATAAAATCTAGATGTATATTCATACATTCATTATTATTTATATCTATGCATATATTTCTTATTTAGAAACTATTGTTTAGATCAATGAAAAGTGTTTCAAACTTCTTGGAAGCCATATATGATGCCATGTAAATAAGTATCATATTATAGTTTAATCAATTATTTGATATATTGAATGTAACCCATAATTCAATGAAAAGCAACACTATTGCTCTATCAGAATAATATACATTCTATTTTTCAATGTTACATATTATATTTGAATTATGTCTTTTCCATAAGAAGTTACACCTCGGGTATATTCCATAAAAGTGCTCCCCTTGGGTATATACAGTAGAAGTGGAAAACATTCTTCAGTATTAAAAATATACATAGTTACTGATATTGTACAAAGCAAAAGAGAACCTCTCAACCCAAGTACACACACAAACTTCCTAAGAAAGATTTCAACTATGGAAGTTTCTCCATTAGGCCAAAGCGTCATTCTTCTAATCTTCGTTAGAGATTTTCAGATAAATCTAATACCTAATGCCTCTTTCCTAAGACTCCCTTATCTCTGGGAAGTAAGTTTCTTGTTCTTGCTCTGTTATCATTTATCTTGATTTCTTTAATTCTTTTTTAGCTGGTCTCCTTAATCCTCTTAATTACAGTGTCTTCAAAACTCACCCCTATGTACTCTACTTGAACTATTATCAGATCATTTCATTATCAATTATCTGTAAAATTAGTTCTTAAATTATTCTTAGTTTTTAATAACTTACTGTTCTCACCCATTAACCTCTCCAGTCTAAGGTAGTATTTTTAGATGTTTCTTATTCTGTTTCTCGGAGCCATTAATCAAAAGCCACACCGATTTTCTTTTCTCACAAATACTGTGAAGTGCCCTACTTCTCCTCAGGATCTAGCGCAAAAAGCAGTGTTTCTCAAAGTTAGTGGGCCGAAGAATCACCTAAGGTGCTTGCCAAATTTCCACCTACATTTCATAAATCCTGACTAGAAGGCCTGGGGTGGGATTTTAAACAAGAACCCCAGGTGTATAGACAATTCTTAAGAAACCCAGAAGTACAAATAGGAAGGATAAATGATTCCCATTTAGGTGTCTAACAGATTCTAAAACATCCCATTGGAAATGTCTCAGTGTTTTGGCCAATAATTGAAAGACTTTAGCACTGCTTCTATTAAATCCTCCAGATAAAACATGGGTAATACTTCAGTCTACTCACACAAGCAGGTGAGACTAAGTTTAGTGATAAGGGAAGGTGGAGGCCCAATGAAATCAAACGATTGCTTTCATATCACTGAGCCTCAGTTTCTTCTTCTGTAATATGAGGATAACATTCTACTCCACAGAATAACTATGAACATTAAATGAGATGTATATAACGTATTTATCTCTAAGTCAAAACTGTTATAAGGGCTAAGTAAATATTTGCTTATATTTTTCTTCTGGGAACTTTTCACACTTTTCTAAGATATTTTTATTCTTAATAACTATTTACATTTCCAAAAGAACATGGACTGATTGAAACATCTTGTACTTTGCTAGGATCCTGAAGGTGCTTAAATGATTATTAGAGCAGAAACTCAACCAAACACATTTTTTTGGTTATCCTTATGTGTTCAATTTTTCTCTCTTCGAAATGATGAAAATTATCAAAAACTAAGAGGAAAATATCATAAGCATAGTTGTGTCTGCTGGGAAAAAAGACACCTCCTTCATGTCACAATATTATTTTGCCTCTACTTGTGTCCTAATATAATGCCCCAAAGTTCCAAGAAACAACATCTTCCTCTGTAGAAAGATAATAGCATCACAACTTATAGCAATAGAACTATTTGTTCTGTAAGCATTATAAATATTTCACATTTTCCATGAAGTTTGAAAAGGGACACAAAGAAAAGCTATGAATGTTGTCTCATAGACAGCCTTATTAGAGAAGCCTGGCCTCATCTTCTACAAGGTCCTAGAGAAAAATTGCTGATGGTTCGTGCTCCTAAAAAGAAAAGGAAAGGCAAACCACCCTCTTGGTTTCGATCAGTGTCCCATCAAAAGGATTTTATAATTCACTATCTTATTTGGGAGCAATGAGTGTTGAGAGAGCACACAGCTGGATAATCCTAAGATGTCTCCTCTTGAGCTCCAGAAAACAATGTGCTGATCATTTCTTCAAAACTCAGCAGGTGCCAGACACTGTGCCTACCACCCTTGAGGAGTTTCTGGTCTGATGATAGAAGGTCTTTGACTAACACTTTCTTCTCCTTTGTTGCACATTTCTCATCAAATATCCATATCTTCATGCCAGAATGGTTCTTCCAGAGACATACTGCTTGGTCTGTACATTTTTTTTTCCATTTTTATTATTTCATCAAAACTGCCCTTTTAGGCTTAGGTGTCTGAGAATATATTATTCTTAACTTCTCCTGGCTGAGATGATGAGATACTGTAGAGACCTAACATAGTCACCTCAATCCTAGTAAACCTTTTTCACTTTAACAAGTACCTCACCTAAAGAAAGACATACTTTAGGACATGCAAGCCTCACAGTGTCTTTAAATGGTCTTGTATACGTAGCCACTAGCTCTACATTCCTGTGTCCAGCTTTGAATAATGTGTATATTCAATAAAATGAAAAAAATGAAAATTTGACATCTAATACATAGTAGGGACTCTCTCAGATTTTAAGCACTTAAAAGTTGATTTTATCTATCAGTATTGAGTATCTACGCAAAACCAAAAAGTGTTTATGCCCTTCACATAGATTAGCTCCCAATAGCCCTACGAATAAAGAACTATTACTCCCATTTTATATATGAGAATGCTGAAAAACAAAGAGGTACAATATATTTGCCAAGGATGAACAGTAGCTAGATATTAGAGCCATGATTGAAACCCAGGCATTTTGGTTCTGGAGCTTACATGCTTAAGCATTATGCTTTATCACTTTAAGAAATTTTTCATGAGAGTCAGAGCTCTCAGTCTAATGGGACCACAGTTGTGGAAAGAATTAGCAATAATAATACACATGAGCTATATAGTAGATGCTGTAGCCTGAAGGATGTATGTTTCAAAATGCTGGGATTCCTCAGGTGTCAATTCTTTTCAAAATTGCTCCGAATGAAAAGAATCACCTTGCCCAAAGTCAGACCTCTCTTTAACCCACAGACCATGAATGATTGATAGGGAGGACTATTCTGAGGGCCTTTCATGTTCACAACATTCCATGGAGCTCACCGAGGTCTTCTTTGAAACTCTATCACAGCCCAGTATTTCCCCCTGCTCAATCCTGCTTCCCTCCCTTGTCTTCCATGGGTGTGAATCCCCAGAACGATCCCTAATAAACAGCCGGCATTTTAATCGCCATCTCTGATAGGACAGTCTGATTCCCATCCTGCATGCTAACCTCCATCTCAGAGTCAGATTCCTGGGAATCTGTTCCTAACACATTATTAAATATAAGCAAAATTTGAGGAAGGTGAGAAAGAGGTTCATTAACTTCTAGAGGAAGTTCTATTGGCATTACCGAGGGGTAAGAGAAGTGTGTCTAATTCAGTTCTTAGTTGTAAACAAGAAAATCCAATCTGCCTAGTTTCCCTTTCAAAACGGTAATTATGAAAGAACATTAAGCATTTCACAGAATCTCTGGGAGGATTGGAGAACAACGTTCTGAAATTATATTTACAGAAACAATGCCCACACACCTGCAGGCATCTCTACCTAAAAGATCACTACCTCAGTCAGACAGCAGTCATCACATCTGTGATTGGGCTCCAAAACACCTGCTACCACCCAGAGAACCTTCACCATCATGCTTATCAGAATACAAATTCCCACGCATGGCCACTTTCAAATGTTGCTAATCTCTGAATCATACTGATTTTACAGAAAGTTGGTCACCTGCTTGCATCCCAGCAACAAAAGCACTAGAGGATATGCATTTGCAGAAGGTGGGACTCACTAGGGAAAGTATCAAAATGTAAGGAGAACATTCCAAGATGATGGCTGGTCACAAACAATCAATGTCCAATATGGGACTAGTTCGATTTTTGTCTTTGTATGAAAGAGTGTCTGTGTAGTCATTCCCGGGTTTGTAGAGTACCACAGCAATGGGAATAGGAAATTCACAGCCAATCTATCTTTCTTAACCAAATGTTAAGGAACCAAATGTTTACTGTTTACTGTTTTTTTTCCTCCTCTATATGCCCACAGAAAGTAGTATTAGATTAATTATGTATATTTATTATGTGTTGAAAGCATTTTGCATTTCCTTTTAACTTGTTCTTAATCAGTTTTTAATGGTTTCAATTCATCTTTACATTTTAAATTCACTATAGAGTTTGTATTGCACAAGAACATGGACCAAGAGCAATTATCAAATAAAATATGACATTCTTAGAAGTAACCATCCAAATGGTTTATGTTTGTGGAAAAAAATTGTAGAATTGTGGTACATATTCACATATTTTACTCAAAATCACAATACAATTCTGTGTCTCACCCATACAGTTTATTTCTGTATTATTTCTGACTTAAATCAAACCACCTTAGTTGAAAAACTATTTGTCATAATTATTTTTAAATTCAGTTTATAATAAACCAATTCCCACTGCCATTTTATAATACAAAATATAATTTAATTTCATAAACTCAGATTACTCTTATGAATGTATCAGTTAAAATCTCCAAAATGTTGATATTCTCTTAATATGACTCTGGTTTAGTTAAATGAAGGGGTGGTTTGGAAAGCTATAATCTCAGATACAGGATCTGTAACAGGGGATAATATCTCATCTGATCACAGCAGCTGGATGTTTCACACCATTTGCCTGTGAACTGTTGATAGGCAAATGAGAGGCTCCATGAAAACAGGAGAATCTGGAATAACCACTTTACATTTTGGCTAAAATTTTTCACATCAAAACAAAAGACACACACACATAACACACACGTGGTATTTTGATGGAGTATTTTATTGGGCTGTTGGTTTTTTAAACGCTATCATACATAAGGTTTGTATCAACGTTTATCACCTATTTGTCACTCAATCTTTTTTGGACCCCACTCAAAGCAAAATTACATATGCTATAGCAATAGCATTCACAGTTTCTCTTAATGATAATTAAGAGAAAAACAATTCCAGGACTTATAAATCCTACTTATATCCTACTTATAAAGTTATTTTATTTCCTACTTATAAAGTTATTTTAATGTGTAGGGCATTTGCCTAAATACAGAAGACAAAATCTTTGTGGCTGTCTTCTGAGTCTGAACTTTTCCTTAGATGTAAAATTCTGATGTGCTTCTTAGTACTTGAAGGGATTAAATGTAATTTGCATCTGATAGCTTTGTTTCTGATAGTAATTATGTATCTAGAAAAATGAAAGAATGTGGTTTCTGATAAACTAGGTGTTGGATTCAAGAAGAGAAAGAATTATTTTTTAATTAATAAGTGATATGAAAAGGAAAATATTTGACTATTGAACTGTCTATGCAAAAAAAAAAGTATCGACAAACAGATTAATTGAAAACGTTGTTCCAACCGCATTAGGGACCTGGTTTGGAAGAAGAAACAAAGACATGATTGACATTTTTGCTTTTTAGCTAATTACTTTGGCACTGTATTCAAACAAATGTGGTTTCATGGCTTTATTCTTTCTCTGGCACTCTTGAGGAATTCACCATCATCTAACACAGGTAGAAAACAATGTAAAATAGAGGCGTGCCCAAGATGGCGGAATAGGAACAGCTCCAGCCTCCAGCTCCCAGCGTGAGTGACACAGAAGATAGGTGATTTCTGCATTTTCAACTGAGGTACCGAGT
Organism: Piliocolobus tephrosceles; assembly: GCF_002776525.5. Taxonomy (NCBI): domain Eukaryota; kingdom Metazoa; phylum Chordata; class Mammalia; order Primates; family Cercopithecidae; genus Piliocolobus; species Piliocolobus tephrosceles. Next base: position 81,213,386 of record NC_045444.1, read on the forward strand.
TCATCTCACTGGGTTGTGTCAGACAGTTGGCGCTGATCCGCGGGTGCAGCCCCACTAGCAAAAGCTGAAGCAGGGCAACACATCGCCTCACCTGGGAAGTGCAAGGGGGAAGGGAATTCCTTTTCCTAGCCAAAGGAAATTGAGACACACAAAACCTGGAAAATCGGGCAACTCCCACCCTAATACTGTACTTTACCAAGGGTCTTAGCAAAGGGCACACCAGGAGATTATATCCCACACCTGGCCCAGAGGATCCCATGCCCACGGAGCCTCCCTCACTGCTAGCACAGCAGTCTGAGATCTAACTGCAAGGCACAGCGATGCTGGGGGAGGGGCGCCCATCATTGCTGAGGCTTAAGTAGGTAAACAAAGCCGCAGGGAAGCTCGAATTGGGTGGAGCCCACCACACCTCAAGGAGGCCGGCCTGCCACTGTAGACTCCTCCTCTGGGGACAGGGCATAGCTAAAAAAAAAAAAGCAGTAGAAACCACAGCAGAGGTAAATGCCCCCGTCTGACAGCTTTGAAGAGAGCAGTGGATCTCCCAGCATGGAGGCTGAGATCTGAGAATGGACAGTATGCCTGATCAAGTGGGTCCCTGACCCCCAAGTAGCCTAACTGGGAGACATCCCCCACTAGGTGCAGACTGACACCTCACACCTCACATGGCGGGGTACACCCCTGTGATGAAGTTTCCAGAGCAAGAATCAGACAGCAACACTCACTGTAGCAATATTCTGTCTTCTGCAGCCTCCGCTGCTGATACCCAGGCAAACAGAGTCTGGAGTGGACCTCAAGCAAATTCCAACAGACCTATGGCAGAGGGTCCTGATTGTTTGAAGGAAAACTAACAAACAGAAAGGACACCCACACCAAAACCCCATCAGTACGTCACCATCACCAAAGACCAAAGGCAGGTGAAACCACAAAGACGGGGAAAAAGCAGTGCAGAAAAGCTGGAAATTCAAAAAATCAGAGTGCATCTCCCAAAGGAACGCAGCTCATCGCCAGCAATGGAACAAAGCTGGACGGAGAATGACTTTGACAGGTTGAGAGAAGAAGGCTTCAGTCGATCAAACTTCTCAGAGCTAAAGGAGGAACTCCGTAACTAGCGCAAAGAAACTAAAAATCTTGAAAAAAAATTTGATGAGTGGCTAACTAGAATAACAAACATAGAGAAGTCTTTAAAAGAACTGATAGAGATTAAAACCATAACATGAGAACTACATGACAAATGCACAAGCTTCAGTAACTGACTCGATCAACTGGAAGAAAGAGTATCAGTGATTGAAGATCAAATGAATGAAACGAAGCGAGAAGAGAAGTGTAGAGAAAAAAGAGTAAAAAGAAACGAACAAAGCCTCCAAGAAATACAGGATTATGTGAAAAGACCAAATCTATGCCTGATTGGGGTGCCTGAAAGTGAGGGGGAAAATGGAACCAAGTTGGAAAACATTCTGCAGGATATCATCCAGGAGAACTTTCCCAACCTAGTAAGGCAGGCCAACATTCAAATTCAGGAAATACAGAGAACGCCACAAAGATATTCCTCGAGAAGAGCAACTCCAAGATACATAATTGTCAGATTCACCAAAGTTGAAAGGAAGGAAAAAATGTTAAGGGCAGCCAGAGAGAAAGGTCAGGTTATACACAAAGGGAAGCCCATCAGACTAATAGCAGATCTCTCAGCAGAAACTCTACAAGCCAGAAGAGAGTGGGGGCCGATATTCAACATTCTTAAAGAAAATAATTTTCAAACCAGAATTTCAATCCAGCCAAACTAAGTTTAATAAGTGAAAGAGAAATAAAATCCTTTACAGACAAGCAAATGCTTAGAGATTTTGTCACCACCAGGCCTGCTCTACAAGAGATCCTGAAGGAAGCACTAAACATGGAAAGGAAAAACAGGCACCAGCCATTGAAAAAACATGTCAAAATGTAAAGTCCATCAATGCTAGGAAGAAATTGCATCAACTAGTGAGCAAAATAACCAGCTAATATCATCATGACAGGATCAAGTTCACACACAACAATATTAACCTTAAACGTAAATGGACCAAATGGTCAAATTAGAAGACACAGACTGGCAAACTGGATAAAGAGTCAAGACCCATCAGTTTGTTGTATTCAGGAGACCCATCTCACATGCAGAGACACACACAGGTTCAAAATAAAGAGATGGAGGAAGATCTACCAAGCAAATGGAAAACAAAAAAAAGCAGGGGTTGCAATCTCAGTCTCTGATGAAAGAGACTTTAAACCATAAAAGATCAAAAGAGACAAAGAAGGCCATTACAGAATGGTAAAGGGATCAATTCATCGGGAAGAGCTAACTATCCTAAATATATATGCACCCCATACAGGAGCATCCAGATTCATAAAGCAAGTCCTTAGAGACTTACAAAGAGACTTAGACTCCCATACAATAATAATGGGAGACTTTAACACTCCACTGTCAACATTAGACAGATCAACGAGACAGAAAGTCAACAAGGATATCCAGAAATTGAACTCAACTCTGCACCAAGCAGACCTAATAGACATCTACAGAACTCTCCACCCCAAATCAACAGAATATATATTCTTCTCAGTACCATATCACACTTATTCCAAAATTGACCACATAGTTGGAAGTAAAGCCCTCCTCAGCAAATGTAAAAGAACAGAAATTATAACAACCTGTCTCTCAGACCATAGTGCAATCAAACTAGAACTCAGGACTAAGAAACTCAATCAAAACTGCTCAACTACATGGAAACTGAACAACCTGCTCCTGAATGACTACTGGGTATATAACGAAATAAAGGCAGAAATAAAGATGTTCTTTGAAACCAATGAGAACAAAGATACAACATACCAGAATCTCTGGGACACATTTAAAGCAGTGTGTAGAGGAAAATTTATAGCACTAAATGCCCACAAGAGAAAGCAGGAAAGATCTAAAATTGACATCCTAGCATCACAATTAAAAGAACTAGAGAAGCAAGAGCAAACACATTCAAAAGCTAGCAGAAGGCAAGAAATAACTAAGATCAGAGCAGAACTGAAGGAGATAGAGACACGAAAAACCCTCCAAAAAATCAATGAATCCAGGAGCTGGTTTTTTGAAAAGATCAACAAAATTGATAGACCACTAGCAAGACCAGTAAAGAAGAAGAGAGAGAAGAATCAAATAGACATAATAAAAAATGATAAAGGGGATATCACCACTGACCCCACAGAAATACAAACTACCATCAGAGAATACTATAAACACATCTACACAAATAAACTAGAAAACCTAGAGGAAATGGATAATTTCCTGGACACTTGCACTCTCCCAAGACTAAACCAGGAAGAAGTTGAATCCCTGAATAAACCAATAGCAGGCTCTGAAACTGAAGCAATAATTAAGAGCCTACCAACCAAAAAAAGTCCAGGACCAAACGGATACACAGCCAAATTCTACCAGAGGTACAAGGAGGAGTTGGTACCATTCCTTCTGAAACTATTCCAATCAATAGAAAAAGAGGGAAAGCTCCCTAACTCATTTTATGAGGCCAACATCATCTGATACCGAAGCCTGATAGAGATACAACAAAAAAAGAATTTTAGACCAATATCCCTGATGAACATTGATGCAAAACTCCTCAATAAAATACTGGCAAACCAAATCCAGCAGCACATCAAAAAGCTTATCCACCATGATCAAGTGGGCTTCATCCCTGGGATGCAAGGCTGGATCAACATACGCAAATCAATAAATGTAATCCAGCATATAAACAGAACCAAAGACAAAAACCACATGATTATCTCAATAGATGCAGAAAAGGCCTTTGACAAAATTCAACAGCCTTTCATGCTAAAAACTCTCAATAAATTTGGTATTGATGGAACATATCTCAAAATAATAAGAGATATTTATGACAAACCCACAGCCAATATCATACTGAATTGGCAAAAACTGGAAGCATTCCCTTTGAAAACTGGCAAAAGACAAGGATGCCCTCTCTCACCACTCCTATTCAACATAGTATTGGAAGTTCTGGCTAGGGCAATCAGGCAAGAGAAAGAAATCAAGGGTATTCATTTAGGAAAAGAAGAAGTCAAATTGTCCCTCTTTGCAGACGACATGATTGTATATTTAGAAAACACCATCATCTCAGCCCAAAATCTCGTTAAGCTGATAAGCAACTTCAACAAAGTCTCAGGAAACAAAATTGACGTGCGAAAACCACAAGCATTCTTATACATCAGTAACAGACAAACAGAGAACCAAATCATGAATGAACTCCCATTCACAATCGCTTCAAAGAGAATAAAATACCTAGGAATCCAACTTACAAGGGATGTAAAGGAACTCTTCAAGGAGAACTACAAATCACTGCTCAGTTAAATCAAAGAGGACACAAACAAATGGAAGAACATACCATGCTCATGGATAGGAAGAATCAATATTGTGAAAATGGCCATACTGCCCAAGGTAATTTACAGATTCAATGCCATCCCCATTAAGCTACCAATGACTTTCTTCATAAAATTGGAAAAAAACTGCTTTAAAGTTCATATGGAACCAAAAAAGACCCCGCATTGCCAAGAGAATCCTAAGCCAAAAGAACAAAGCTGGAGGCATCACACTACATGACTTCAAACTATACTACAAGGCTACAGTAACCAAAACAGCATGGTGCTGGTACCAAAACAGAGATATAGACCAATGGAACAGAACAGAGCCCTCAGAAATAATACCACACATCTACAGCCATCTGATCTTTGATAAACCTGAGAAAAACAAGAAATGAGGAAAGGATTCCCTATTTAATAAATGGTGCTGGGAAAATTGGCTAGCCATAAGTAGAAAGCTGAAACTGGATCCCTTCCTTACTCCTCATACGAAAATTAATTCAAGATGGATTAGAGACTTAAATGTTAGACGTAAAACCATAAAAAATCTAGAAGAAAACCTAGGTGGTACCATTCAGGACATAGGCATGGGCAAGGACTTCATGTCTAAAACACCAAAAGTAACAGCAACAAAAGCCAAAATTGACAAATGGGATCTAATTAAACTAAAGAGCTTCTGCACAGCAAAAGAAACTATCATCAGAGTGAACAGGCAACCTACAGAATGGGAGAAAATTTTTGCAATCTACTCATCTGACAAAGGGCTGATATCCAGAACCTATAAAGAACTCAATCAAATTTACAAGAAAAAAACAAACAACCCCATCAAAAAGTGGGCAAAGGATATGAACAGACACTTCTCAAAAGAAGATATTCATACAGCCAACAGACACATGAAAAAATGCTCATCATCACTCGCCATCAGAGAAATGCAAATCAAAACCACAATGACATACCATCTCACACCAGTTAGAATGGCAATCATTAAAAAGTCAGGAAACAACAGGTGCTGGACAGGATGTGGAGAAATAGGAACACTTTTACACTGTTGGTGGGACTGTAAACTACTTCAACCATTGTGGAAAACAGTGTGGCGATTCCTCAAGGATCTAAAACTAGAGATACCATTGGACCCAGTCATCCCATTACTGGGGATATACCCAAAGGATTATAAGTCATGTTGCTATAAAGACACATGCACACGTATGTTTATTGCGGCACTATTCACAATAGCAAAGACTTGGAATCAACCCAGATGTCCATCAGTGACAGACTGGATTAAGAAAATGTGGCACATATATACCATGGAGTACTATGCAGCCATAAAAAAGGATGAGTCCTTTGTAGGGACATGGATGCAGCTGGAAACCATCATTCTCAGCAAATTATCGCAAGAACAGAAAACCAAATACCGAATGTTCTCACTCATAGATGGGAATTGAACAATGAGATTACTTGGATACAGGAAGGGGAACATCACACACCAGGTCCTATTGTGGGGAGGGGGGAGGGGGGAGGGATAGCATTAGGAGATAAACCTAATGTAAATGACGAGTTAATGGGTGCAACACACCAACATGGCACATGTATACATGTGTAACAAACCTGCACGTTGTGCACATGTACCCTAGAACTTAAAGTATAATAATAAAAAAAAAGTAAAATAAATAAGAAATAATGATACATTTTTTCACATTAATATAATAAATATATAAGTATACTTGACGTCAGAATTGTTTGTAGGATGATTTCCTCCAACGTTTGCTGAACAATTGGAAATTTCAGCCAAACAGATAAATTGCAAAACTCAAAGCTTACTGGAAATGTGGCTAGACAGAAACAAGATCAGATGACAACACAGATGAAATACAAAGAAAAGATCTACTACATTTACTGAGTGTGTTAGAGGAAAAATAAATAGCTGTTTATTTGGAACAAAGATGGAAGAAGACTTAGGCCAAAAAAATGTAATTCTAATTGTTAGTAGGCAACAAGGGGAAGAGTTAATGAGATCAAGGCTTGAATCCTATCTCTAACCACTTCCTAGCTGGGTGACTTGCAGGAAGTTGCGTTCATTTAGCTTGAGTTTCTTCATCAACCAAATAAGGCAAATGCTAATATCTACCTGATAGACAGGTGTTAGAATGAAATTCTCTTTGGTAGAAAATAGCCAATACCTATTTTTTTCAGAGACAAACATAATTCATCCTAATATTGAATTCCTCTCAAAGATAACAAAAGTGAAGATGAAACATCAAAAATAGTAGACTAATTAATAGAACTTGAATGTATATATGACAATACATAGCATACTCTGAGAGAAATAGCCTATTGAGAGTTTTATAAGGGCACCAGGTACTCTGATTGTGCCCACTCTGGGCATGTTCACTATCTAATGTATTAATAATTTTCAAACTGTATCCAACAAGTTCAGGTATTGATATGCTATAAGACCTATGGTGGTTTCCAACTAAGGTGGTGTTTGGAAGAAAACAAAGGTTTTTTCGTCTGTTTTTTAAAAAGAATAGAATAACAATATGGTTAGAAATGTAAACATTTTATTGTATATTCATGGTAGTATGACTTTAAAACTATCAAAGATACAGAGAGTTTTAACAGCAACATTTTTAGACTCTGACTTGAATGTTGGCCAACTATTTTGAGTGAAGGAACAGTTTAATATAATCCAGGAATCTCTAGCTTCAGATGATATCGAGACAGGCCTGTTTCCCAGTCATTCCACATGTAGCCAGCCATCTTCCTGGTAATGAGTTGGAGTCGGCCTATCAGCTATTCCTGACACTTTATTTTTACCTGAGGACTAAGATTTTAAGGGGCTCAGCAACCCATTGCAGCTCACCAGATTTATTTTTAAAGAAAGGGGTCAGTGTGTGTTATATAAAAATCAGACACAGGCTCGTTCTCCTGCCCACCCCTTCTTCATCTCTAATGTTTCCTCTGTCAACTTTCTTCCCTGGTCTCATATGCTGAGATGATTTTGGTGCTCTTGTTGCAATTTACAGAAAGTGATCAGAGTGAAGCTAACTGTTCTCTTGAACAAGTATCAGTCCCAGGAATCTGTCCACATATATAAGCCTCTGGTAGTGCAAGGTGGATGGGCATTAGGCAAATGAACTAGGACTACATGCACAGAAAAAAGCAGGATAACAGAGTCAATGTAAAGGAAGTATCCAGGCCAAAAAAATCAAGACCAATTAATGAAAACTATATCCCAGGCAAAGGGGCTGAAACCAGAAATGGCAAAATAGAAGATGGGTGATTACCCGAGACTCCATAAAAAATGATCTTTAAGAGTTCTGTGAGAACTCTGCTTTGGGTAAGTAACAGACTGAATTTGGTCAATAAATCTTGGCATTTGCAGTAAAATCTTTCCATTCAATATACTCCTAGAAATGGCGGCCGTTGTCGTTACTTATAAACCTTCAGGTGTTTGTATTCTGCTGAGCTCTGCTCAACCTGATAATTATTTGCATGTATTCTGTTGCAATTGGTTTTCTCTGACACAATGGAGTGATTGCAATGGTAATATTCTACTTCCTTTACCTGAAAGAATCTCTATCAGTTTGAAACATGAGAGAAAAATAGATTCACAACTGGACAGAAATATTGTTGACATAATGTTTCTTTGTAACACCACTAAATATCAGTTCCTGTGACAGCAACAAGGATGTTCCTGTTTCAATATTTCAAACCCAATTGAAAGAGATTTCAAAAACACATGACGGGTGGGGCAGAGCCTTTCCATGGGAAAGTACTAATATTCTGTACTTCTAAAGGATTAACATCTTTTTCCCCCACAAAAGAATTCATGCATCTATTTTCAATAATACCAATTCTTATCCCTGTTATTTGGTTATTCCTAATAATAAAAAATTATAATTATTTAGAAACCTGTAGGAAAAAAATGTATTTCCCAGATACCAAACTTAAATTATGAATTTTAGGCTTGATACTGTAACTGTCCAACAAGTTTACCTTACCCTCTGCCTAGACAGAGCCGATTTATCAAGACAGGAGAATTGCAATACAGAAAGAGTTTAATTCACATAGAGCCAGCTGCACAGGAGACCAGAGTTTTATTGTCACTAAACTCAATCTCCCTGAGAATTCAGGGACTGGGGTTTTTAAGGATAATCTGGTGGATAGGGGTCCAGTGAGTTGGGAGTGCTGATTGGTTGGGTCAGAGATAAAATTACAGGGACTTGAAGCTGTCCTCTTGCACTGAGTCAGTTCCTGAGTGGGGGTCACAAGGCAAGATGAGCCAGTTTATCAATCTAGGTGGTGCCAGCTGATCATTTGAGTGCACAGTCTGCAAAATATCTCCAGCACTGTATATAATACCTTAAGTTCTAGAGTACCTGTGCACAACGTGCAAGGTTGTTACATATGCACACATGTGCCGTTAAGTTTTACAATAGTGATGTTATCCTCAGGGGCAGTTTGTGGAGGGTCCAAATCTTGTAGCCTCAAACCACATGATTCCCAAACTACAATTTCTAAACTGTGGCTACTTTGTTAGTCCTACAAAGGCAGTCTAGTTCCCTGGCAGGAAGAGTATTTTTTTGTTGGGGGTAGGGGAGAGGAAAGGGCTTTATCGACTTTGTTTCAAAGTTAAACTATAAACAAAGTTCCTCCCAAAGTTAGTTTGGCCCATGCCCAGGAATGAACAAGGACAGGTTGGAGGTTAGAAGCAAGATGGAGTTGGTTAGGTCAGATTTCCTTCACTGTAATAATTTTCTGTTATAATTTTGCAATGGCAATTTCAATACTCCTGACATTTTCCAGAGATTTTAACATAATGTCTAAAGTCTAGTATAATGACTTCCACTATCACCACTACATAGATAGACACATGACCAGTGGTGTGTCCAGCCCTATATTCATGAGCTACCATTCTTCATTCCCAACTTCTTACCAAGCATTTTCACCTCATGTCACCAACTGAAACCTCTAAGTTATATTCAAGACTAACACTACCTTCTCCCCAAAATCTGTTCCTTATACTATGTTCCCCATTCCAGCTAAGTTGAACTATTTACTTGTTCTCTTTGTTCAAAAGATGTATTTATTTCACAAATTCTTCTCTATCTGTATTAAATGGATGGTCACGTTCTACAGATGACTGTGTTTTATTTCTATTTATACTTTCTATGGTTGTCATTATTATCTCTAACTTATCATTTATGTACTCTGTGTAAGCTATCCAAAAGGTATTTCTGGAGTAAGGCAGAGCAGACAAACTTCTCTCATAGGACCTTAATTATATTCCATTCAAACTAAAATTATTACTGAGACAGTATATTTCCCTTGACCTTCACCAATCCTTGGGGGCAGGAACTGGAGTGGCTCATTTCACTCAGCTTACTGCTGGCCACTCCTTGTGAGAGGGAGTGTGTCAACAGGCGAGTGTGGGAACCAGAGGGAACAAACACTGATGGGAGCTCTGATGGGTGCAGGCTCTGTGTGGTCCCCGCAGCAGCATTCAAGCCCCTGCCTCTCAGGACCCAGGTTCTTGTCCAGGCTGTTCAGGAAGAATCAGGTTACTCAAATGGATTGAAGGGTTGTGTATGCAGAGATTTTCACTGGGCAATGGATGTGGCTCTCAGTGGAATGGGGAGTTAGAGAGGGTATAGTGTGGGAAGATGATGATCTTTCCCTGAAACCATGCCATCTGAAGTTAGCCGCATCCATCCATAGTCTCCAAGGCTCAGCCACTTGCACTCATGATGTTCAGCAGCTTGTATCCTCAATGACACTCAGCAACTTGCACCCCTGAGTCCTTGCATCAGCCACTTGTGTTGCTCTGACCCCTAAAGTGTTTTTATGGGCACAGGATAGGGGTGTGACAGGCCAAAAAAGCAAGATTGGGTGGAAAAACGGGGTCTGCTGTTTTCACTTAGGGTCACAGTTCCACACTTAAGGGTGGGGTTTATCCTGGAGCCCAGTCATTCTGTATCATTATTATGATTATTATTATTTTGCTCCATATAATGCACACAGCTATGTTTTGATTATACACTTACTTTGTTCCTGTCCTTTCTCAGCATGTTGAAACAGACCTGACCTAGTCACTGTTTACATGCCTGTGAAGGCTAAGTCACTCCATCTTGGGTGCTAAGCTCCAGGTGCTTAACTCCAGTTCCAGGAATGCATCAAGATTTCTACTTTCAAGTACTTACTGTAAATCCTGCCCTTAGGTTAAAACTATCTTGATGTTATTATAAACATAGTCATAGCATAAATCCTGTCCTTAGGCAAATTCCCTATTCAAACTAAAATTATTATTGAGATAGGATAGTTACTATTGTATATAAGCCTGGGGTTTGAGGAGTAACTGCCTGGGAATCCACCTTCTTGTCTCATGGTGATCCGAGATATAGCTTCTGTTCATGGATCTCTATTAAATGTTTCTTTCTCAGAAACTCAATTTGTCAGCCTCTTTCTTCTGCCTCTCACCTTTCTTGGTTTGGGGGGGATAGGTTTTGATAGACCTGCTGATATGGTTTGGCTCTGTCCCTGGCCAAATCTTATCTTGAATTTCCACATGTCATGGGAGGGACCTGGTGGGAGGTAATTGAATCATGGGGGTAGGTCTTTCGTGTGCTGTTCTTGTGATAGTGAGTGAGTATCATGAGATCTGATGGTTTTAAAATCAGGAGTTTCCCTGCACAAGCTCTCTCTCTGCCTGCTGCCAACCATGTAAAACGTGACCTGCTTCTCCTCATCTTCCACCATGATTATGAGGCCTTCCCAGCCACATGGAACTGTAAGTCCATTAAACCCTTTTTCCCATATAAATTGTCCAGTCTCAGGTATGTCTTTATCAGCAGCATGAAAATGGATTAACACACCTGCCCACCAAGGAACAATGCCTCTAGGACATCTCCAAGTTCTTATCTCTTATTGCTGCATTCCTATTTATTATTCCCTGCTAGTATTTTTCACATGACTCCATGCCTGACTCACCTCCAATGCTTTCCTCAAGTTCTTTGCTGTGAGTCTTCTCCAGCTTACCTTTCCAACACTTCCCCACAGGCTTAGAACTGATGCTTGTCTCTCAACCTAGGTAGCCACACTCAAGAACGTGAAGAACCAGAGCCACCCAGTAGAAAGGCAAGATCAGCTATTCTCATCATACCTAAAAGGCTTTTGCTATCATTTACATGTTTCTAAATCCTAATCATTCTTCAATTTCTTGTGATCATCTCTTACCTATAGCCCTTCATAACCCCCTCTTCTCCTATGACCAAACAGCTTTATTCTGAAATATGTAACACTTAAATTCATTTTAAACAAAATTCTTACCTCTTACTATTTTAACGACAAATATAAATTTCTCAAAGAGGCTAAATTCTCTCTTTAAAGAAAAGGAAGGAGATTTTCCCACTCCTTTTTCAGCATTTACTTTAGAAAACTTGTAATTTTAAGTACTTTCTTCTCTCTTTGACATGTATATAAATCCTCTTGAAGACTAGATCGGCCATTTGCCAGCTTTATGACCTAGGAATGTCTTTTTCAAAGGCCTAGGAGCCATCTCTTAGAAATGTAAACATCAAGGGAGAAAGCACCATTATTTCCCAGTTTCTGTGGAAGGGTAGGAGTCTAAAGGGGGCAACTTTCCTCAAACTGCAAAACTACTTCCTGTCATTAAGTTTTAAGTTTGCTTTCCCTCTCAGTAAAGCCAGTTGGCTAACACAGATGATTACCCCCAATTACCAGGTAAAGTTAGGATGAATGATGTGCAACAATGATGCTATCAAGTATTCTTACTTGAAGACAAGTTACTGTTTATCTTGGGAAGATGTATATAACAGGTTGCATCTGCTTGACTATAAGAAAGTCTGTCTTTGCAATCTCTTAGTCAATTGCCACTGTTGTGCATCACATTTTGAATTAATGATTATTCAGTATTAAAAGTCTTCTTATACCTCAAAAAACCATTGAAAACGGGAGTTTGGGGGGAGAAGTTACATGTATTTTTATTATTTTTTATTTTCTCTACTAACTTCATGGAGGGGATTTCTGGTTGGGAGGAGATTTCATTTTCAAATATATTTCCCCAACACTCTATACCATTGATATTTGGGGTATTTTATATCCCTTACAATCTACTATAATAGGTCTGAACACCTATGATAGTGGATGTTCAAGTAACACAATATTACAAACTAATTGATATAGTTTAGCTCTGTGTCCCCACCCAAATCTCATCTCAAATTGTAATCTCCACTTGTTGAGGAAGGGATCTGGTGGGAGGTGATTGGATCGTGGGGGTGGTTTGCCCTATGCTATTCTTGTGCTAGGCAGGGAGTTCTCACTACATCTGGTTGTTTGACAAGTGTCTGACATTTCTCCTGTGCTCTCTCTCTCTCTCCTGCCTCCCTGCAAAGAAGGTGCTTGCTTCCCCTTCATCTTCAGCCATGATTTTAAGTTTCCAGAGGCCTCCCCAGCCATGTGGAACTGTGAGTTAATCAAATTACCCAGTCTCAGGTAGTATCTTTATGGCAGTATGAAACAGATTAATATAGTAATCTACAATTATACACTGTTATCATAATTAAGTTCTTTGGATAGGTGTCAGTATAGTCTCTAAAGGTTAAAGGAATAAAGGGTACATGTACACAGACATGCCCACACACACACCCCTTACTGTCAGGCCATATGTTATAATGAAAGCCAGTATCTGAGGGAAGCCAGTATCCGACTTTATTCTGTCACTTTACAAATACTGTTTATCACACAAACACAAAATGCTTTACAACCTACATGGTAACAAGATACAGTCCAAGCTCTTCCCTTTTAAGTACTCCAAAAAGTACCTTACCCAGAATTTCATTCAAGACAGTTTCTACAATAAATCTAGATTCAAATAACTAGTAAAGTGTCAGATGACAAAATACTCCATGTCCTTGAACAGAGTTTAGATGGAAATCTTAAATCTAGAATACATTTCTGAAGGGCATAAACTATTACAATTATTGGATTATTTTATGTGATTCCTAAAAAGTAGAAGTATATTTCCAGTGAATCCACATTTCTTGACTACTACTCATTTCACTTTAAAAAAAACAACAACACTTCAGTTTGATGGAAAACTTCAGTTGTCCGTTAGCTACAGGGCACACCTGCTGGGTTAATGGGAATTCAGATAGCTGGACCACTTCCATAGTGCAAGCTTTTGATGGGCCTCTCAAATGCTGATTGCCCTTAAAGTGTGTATTCCTGATCACTGTAGTTCAAAAGGAACTAACCACCCTAGGGTGTAGATCAAAACTGAATAACAAAAGCATCATTTATCAAGTTTCTGCTAAAGTATTTTAAAGTAAATTATAGGCAATATAACATTTATGCATTCAAATTTAATTAGAGCTGCCTTGAAACTTCACACAGACATTAGCAGGAAGTCTCCTCCTTCAGACCCTGGAAGAACCTTGTATACCAACATTACAGTCCTCCAAACAGCCCAGGCCTAGATGTTTTTTCTTTGCAATCTGGACTCTCTCCCTTGGTGAGCTCATCAGGTCTCGAGGCTTTAAATGTCATCTATAACCCAACACTTCCAAATTTATGTCTCCAGCCTGGACCTCTCATGTAACCTCTGGGCTTGTTCATCTCATTGCCTCCTTGACATCTCCACTTGGTTATTTAATAGACATCTTACATTTATTATGCCAATAATTGGGCACATGTATTATTCATCTTTTTTATGCCAGCAGTGTTTAGCTTAGTGTCTAACATACAGTAAATGGTCATTTAACATTTTTTATTGATTGAACTTGTAACTTTTAACTTCACACACAACTAAACATTGCAGAAAAATAAAGTAATTTTATCCCAATTGCATTTAGTGTCAAATCTTATTGAGAATATGTTCTGGGGGCATAAATATTACAGGTAATAATTCCATTGAAATTTCTGACCTAATCCCATTTTAACTTTGACAAAAGAAAAGTGAAGTCAGTATGCAGAGATATCTGGTGTTAATTTGCTAGCAATATGTTGCTACAAGTCATGAGAAAATATCTGTCAACTGCATCAAAACTATCATATTATCACAAGCTATGTCATTACCCCTAAACAAAGAAAAATATTGTGGAATTTGTTAGGTTCCTCTCTAAGATTTAGCAAAGTTGAAAAATGCAGTATAATTCAATAAACACATATTGAGGGCCTCCTGTGTACCAGATACTACTGCTGGCACTCTGGAAAGCATGATGATGCAGTTTTCTGCAGAGACATAGGTCATTTACCGTCATGAATCTAGGTATTTTCTCATCTGCTTCTCTGAAGTTGTGCTGTTTATGAAATCAACCCATAGTGAAGTACATAATTAACACACCCTAGTGAAAATGAATCTGATGTGGAGGACGGTGGCATATTCAGTGGAGTGTTACGTGTGAGAAGATTGGAGGACCTAAACAAAGAAGCATCATTTACAGACAAGACTTCCTAAGTAATCCAGGGAAAGAACAGAGATAAAGGACTGTGGCTAAGACAAACTGAAATTTGTATGAATAATTGTTGCTATTATTATTACCAGCCTTTTACATGCAAGAAACTGTTCAAAGTACTTTAGATATAGTCAAGTCATTAGTTAGCACAAGAGCTCTGTAAGATTGATAGCATTTACCATCAGATTTTACAGACAAATAAACTAAGGCAAAGGGAGGTTAAGCAATTTACCCAAGGTCAGAATTCTTTATATTTAAATACAACACATGAATAATTGTATCTACATTTTCCCCGTTTTTAGAAACACCAATGGCAGGTTTATAGCTATAAGAATAAAAGCAGACAAAGTTTACTTACCTAAAAGATACAGAGCTGAATTTCCATGATAAAGATATAAGAATAAGAAATCAGCTACACTTTTTCAGGAAAGGCAGAAATACAAGCTTTCCTGCCCCAAAATGCTCACGGGGGAACACCTAGCTAAGAATGAAACACATGAGTGAATGAGTGAGACTTGTATGAATCTAGAGGAACTGTATATCTCAATTCCCACAGAAAAGTTTTGGTTTAAAACTGCTATCCCTACATAATTGCTGCCAGTGTCCTTCAAAAATTTCCTGTTTGCACAGTGCATTAAGTGATCACTCTCAAAACCAATCTTCAGAAAATGTAACTGGTCTCTCAGTTGTATGTGCATACAATGAGACCAAATGTATATGTGCTACCTGAGCATGTGAGAGCGGAGGGAGGCAGGGTCACCTCATCTAGGCAGGGTACCCCTCACCAATCTCAAGGTTATACATGCCCGGCATTACACCTGAGACCAGAGGGTGCAAGACACTCAGAAATGTGCACCTTCCTCTATTAGGCTTTCATTTCTAACAAAGCTTGATCCAAGAATCTTTCTGTATTCAGTGATGAACCAAAAAAAAAAAAGTCAGTCACCTAAACATCTCTGACCGGCTGGGAGGCTCATTGGTCAGTTACAAGGCATATCTTGTAAGATCACTTGCATACTATTTTGTTAATTACCTTCTTAATATAGTCTTCTGCCAGAGTATTTTTTAAAAATATATACTGGAGGAAAAAATGAAACTAAAAATCAAAATATGTGTGCATGCACACACACACTAGTACACAAATATTGCTGAGAGAAACACGTATCAATCAAAAAAGTGTCCTTGAAACTCATATTCAGGTCATTATAGGACAATGAGAAGTACCAGAGAAGCCCTATCTCTCATAGAACTATTATTGCCTAGTAGAAGCTCAAAAACCAAACCAAGAAACAAAGTTCCTATTAAAGTAATATAGAAATATGTACAAAAATATCTAAATGAATATTATCTATACTATATGTGTATGCTTTAGGAGGTGAGTAATGGAAGCATGGCAGCAGTTACATGTTTTGATAAAGCACAGATCAAACATGTCTCCCTCTTAAATTTATGAATTTCAAGGCAAATTCATTTCACTGATCCAATAACCGAACTGTGGACAATTCTCAGACACCAAAAGAAGTAGCCAATTTAAAATGTTTTCCTGAAGCATATGTACTTAATGTGTTATTTTGATGGTGTCACATTCAATTGTAAACATTCTAATTGGAATTTTTTTATATTTCAGTTTTCTTTTGTAAAATGTCCTGTGGTTTTATTGTTACAAATAAATGCACTGTTTGGAGACAGGCAAAGAAAAAAAGGTTTTGAAAAGAGAAAAAAATATCACAGGAATTCATGCTTTTAACTTACAAATCCCTTACCACGTAGACAAGACTCCTCCATGTCTTATCTCTGCTTATCTTTCTAGCCCTACCTTGCTGTCTAACCACCCACACCATTCTAACAGTTAAATCTCCCTTGCCGTTTGACCCTGTTCCTGGAAGCATCTTGCCTAAATCTCTAAATGGTTATACAAATCACAACTTGTAGACAACTTGAAGATAGCAAATTCGTTTCCTCATCTCTCTCTTCAGCACAGAGCATGCTACCAAGCACATAGTGGTTTCTTAATGAATATTTGTAACACGAATAAGTGAAAAGTTACACTCAGTGTTTTTGCTTAAAACCCAGGCCAGGTGCAGTGGCTTATGCCTAATCCCAGCACTTTGGGAGGCTGAGGCAGTAGTATTGCTTGAGCCCAGGAGTTTGAGACCCGACTAGGCAACATGATGAGATCCTATCTCTACAAAAAAGAAAAAAGTTAGCCAGCTATGGTGGCACTCACCTGTGATCCCAGCTACTGGGAAGGCTGAGGTGGGGAGGATCACCTGAGCCCAAGAGGTCAAGACTGCAGTGAGCCATGTTCTCAACACTGCACTCCAGCCTAAATAACACAGCAAGACCCAGTCTCAAAATAAAAATTATATTTAGTCATCTTAACATAGTCAAATAAGTTTGAGGGATTTTTTTAAACCTTGGGTCTGAATTTCTAACAAAATTATGTTTTGTGAGTAACAACTGTAGTTTTGCACTCTAGATACAAAACAGTTTTTTAGTAATCATTAAATAATTTAAAAGACTTAGAAAAAGTCTAGACATAGATAATCTCAGAATCTCATAATAATAAATTCTATCCCTTATTTTTCCAACTTATCTTTATCTTTTAATAAGGACTGCTATATCAGCAGCAATACACGCGCACGCGCATGCGCGCGCGCGCACACACACACACACACACACACACACACAGAGGCACGCTTATGTTTTCCTTTTTTTCCTTATTCTCCCCCCTATAGAGTAAGATGTGGCTATTAGTCAGTCAATCAGTCAACCTATGAAATGCAAATAGCAGTTCACAGTGATTTTTTTCAGCCTTCCTAGTCCAGGTAGCAAAAATAAGATATATTTCTCAGAGAAAAATCAAATGAACCTCATGTGAATAAATGGTTTTCTTTACCATTTTCATTTTAAAAAAAAAAAAAAAGAAATGCTTTTAGCTGGAAAGTACTTTCTTTGACTAAGTTAGTATCATGCCGACTGACCTTTACTTTATTGTTCCACCAGCTCGCTGGCATTTTAATGTTTTGGCCTGTAATAATAGCCTTGAAGAAAGGAATGGGCTTGCTGAAATGATTTTCTCCCTAAGGATTTAAAAAGCAGTCTTTATTTTTCACATACTCAAAACAAAGTACTTAAAAAAATAAAATGGAAATACAGTTAGAGTATAAAGTGGGCTTACATATGTATTTTATCTTTAAGTACTGAATGAAAAAGAACACTGCATATAGACTTTAAAATTTTCCTTTTAAGCTTAAGTGATTTCTGGATTTAGGATCAAATGCAATATATCATAAGAACATGATCTTTTCCTTGCAGCACTTTCTGGGATGAAGAATTCTAGGATAGTGCAATAAGAGGTCAGACTTTTTCATGTGTGTGTACATTTTGCTCTCTTGGAAACATCCTTCTGCCTGGCTCTAACCTGACTGTGTTTATCATCTGTCTTCAAAAACCTGACTTTCTCTGGTTCCACAATTTCCTTTGGTATAGACTTTCAGCTGTTCTCCAAATAAACAACGAATGAAAAAGAAAATAAAAGCCTTTTCCTACTTGCAAAACAACCTTTTCCTGCTGAGCTAACAGATTTCTCTCTCTTGTTGTAGAGATGAAACCAAAAATACTCATAAATTCTCTATCCCCAAATGTTTGCAGATGTTCTTTTCTCAAAGATTTGTGACTGTAATAGTCTCCCCAAATTCTTATTTTTTATAATTTAAAATATTATATTTTTATATTTAAAATTTTTAATAACAATTCAAATAAAATGTATCAATATTAAATGTTAAACTGTTTTTGCCAATTTTTAAATTTACCAATATGTACCCATCAATAGATTACCTAAGAAAGATTTTGTTTAACACCACTTATAAAAATGACAAATTTGTTGAAAAAGATCATGTTCTTAGTAGATATTTGATCATAAGTATATTTTCTAAACAATCATGAGTGTACTATTCAATAAGACCATTTTGAGCTTTTGTGATGGATTAAATATTCAGAATATGATCTTTAGTTAACTAATCAGTAAGTACTGTGTTTTTATAAAAAAGCATAGCATTCAAGAAACTGTCTTAGGCACAAGCTTAGAGTTTGGTTTTTTTTTTTAAATCATAATACACAAAATTCCCACCCAAAGAAAAGATCACACTCTATTTGTGAGATGAAATAATAAGAGAAACAGCAAATAAAATAGAACTGTCTACAGGTCCTAGCCAGACTGTACACATCACCCACATAAAAGAACAGTATAGCAAAAATAGAAAGTGAAGAACGAATCTAAGAATGAGATTATCATGAGCCAAGGGCAATAGAGAAAGGTCATAATGAATCCCCCAACTCTTGTTGGATTCCTCTCTTCACTAGTGGTCTTTGACAAGCTTCTGGATTGTGGTTGCTCAGTTCTCATTTTTGTTTCTCTCATGACCAAAGACTAATAATTTCCCGCAATTGTCAAAGCCTTTATGTTCTATTTATTCAACACCCAAGCACATAGTCTCACAACCTTTTAAAGGTTTCAAACTGAAACCATCCCCATTAACACCTTCACCAAACCCCTGATGGTCACTCTCTAGAATTTATTGTCTTTATTGAAAATACATAATTCTATAATATCCTTCTTCTTTACTACAGTTTTCTATATCAATATCTCTCCACTTATATGCACTCCTTGACCACATCCACTTCAGCTTCTTGTTCCCCATCCACTCACACGAATTATTTTCTTCTTTTCTCAGTGTCTGCCTAATCTTGTTTTCTTCCCCATGGCCAATGCCTTCAACTCCCCACAGCCCGGTCCTTTCTTCATGTCTCTCTTGAAAATCATCACCACTTCTTTTACTAGTCCAGGACTTAGATACCTAAGTGCTATTATAGAACATCCCCAACTCTTGTGTATTCTTAGTACTAAAACTACTGTTTAATGAAAGAACATAGACTGTGAAGAAGACAAGCATAACATACTTGTTTATTCCAAGCTTTGAATGGAGTGCCATGAAATTGATGTGCTCGTTAACATCATAGAATAGACTTTGACTGTGACTTTTGGCAGAAAATATTCAGAGGAGCAATTGTTGCCAAATTAAAGTAGATGAGGAGATGAATCTGGGGTGGCAAATAGGTAAGAATGATCATACTATATATTTCCATGAGGATTGGCAGTGAGGAAATGAAAGATAAATTGGTAGAGAGACAGGTGAGGTCAAGGAAATTCTTCCTGTAAATATGGGTGGTATTTAACCATTCAGGATAGTGAGGAGAAGCTAATACAGAGAGAAATGTTGACACTAATGGAGAGAAAAAGCATCAATTGATATACTAAAATATCAAGTAAATTGGTAAGAAATGAGATCAAGAGTCCAGTTAAGAAAGAATACCTTTTATTCTAGAAAACTGAGGAAAGGAGATTTAGTAAATGAAGATTTAGAGGAGCTTTTAGATAAAAGAGATAAAGTTGAAGAAGTTCCCAGCTGAGGGTCTGGTGTGTGTGTGTGTGTGTGTGTGTGTGTGTGTGTGTGTGTGTCAGAGAGAGAGAACTAGAATCTAAGAGAAACATAGAAAAACTGTCAAGCATCACTCAGGGTACAAATGAGACTAAAACGCACTCATTCATGGTATCAAGAATACACACAGTTGTGTGTTTTTCTGTAATAACTTTCTATGATGTATCAGGTACTATGCTAACAGCTATATTCAGGTCACTTTACTTCAACTTCAACTTCAACCTTCACTTTACTTCAGGTCACTTCAACTTCAACCTTATGCTTCTTTCCAAACTCTTTGTTCCCACCATGTTTCCTGTGAAAAGATTCACGAGGTCCCCTCTTATCTAATGCTTTGTACCACTTCTGTAATCTTGACTGCTGGCTTGATTCAAATGTATCCTTTGGTTGCCTTGTTTCTATTAAATCTTTTAACCCATAGCCTGTACCAGCTCTGTCTCTTGAATCCTATATGACATAAGCTCATCAGATGCTCTACATGCCCTTGAAAATGAAACAGAAGAGCAATGAACATTCTTTGGGCTTTGTTTGATTTGAGTCTCTATAGCATTTGCTGCTCTAATATTTTCTATTCCTAGGTTTCATTCATCTATCTGTAGTGTCTCCCTAATGCCGATGACAGATATAAGACAGATATTATTGAAAGTCACCATCTAAGATTATCTAAAATGCTTGATTTACCTCCTCAGTAGTAAAACAGCAGAAGACTATTTGTGAATCCCACTAGCCAGAAGGGAAAGAGTTATTAATGTGCACTGAATAGTAGGATGCTTAAGATTTGAGAACACAGTAAGAAAAAGATGAATGAATGAACAAAATGGAATCAAAAAATGATATGAGTAGAAAACTAACAATAAAATGGTAGACTTAAATATGTCAGCTTTTTCTGGGTTTACCATCACACCCTTTAACTTAAATAGTAATCAAGGTTCAGGCATGGTATGCTAAGAAAACAACTGAAACTCAAAAACCATTAAATAGGCAAGGAACAGTGGTTAATGCCTATAATCTCAGCACTTTGGGAGGCTGAGGTAGGACGATAACTTGAGCCCAGGAGTTCGACGTTGCCACGAGCTATGATCATGCCACTGCACCCTAGCCTCACCAACAGAGTGAGACCCTGTCTATTAAATAAACAAATAATAGCCATTTAACTCACTTTCTCTTTATGAAATATAAACAACTTTAATAACACCAAACTGAGTAAATTGTTAATTACACAAAGATTTAAAATTTATGTAATAAAAATTAGCTGACATAATCTGTGAAATTTCTATGTGAGTTCCTCAAATGGAAATAGAACTGTTAGGTGGTACATCGTGTGAAGGAAGAACTTGAGGTAAATGCAAAAGAGTAAATGATGAATTAGGAAACAACTTTCTTTGGAGTTGTTTGTTCATTCATTTATTGTTATTAGGAGGAAATATATGGCATAGCACAAGAACACACTCCTTAAAGTCAATTAGGCATGCACTGAAACTCAACTAGGACTGTTCCTAGCTGTATCACACTAAAGCAAGTTTTTCAAATTTGGTGCATTTTCTCATGTGAAAACCAGACAAATACAATCTGTAAACCATGGATTACAATCTTTTTCACAAGGTAGTGAAGATTAAAACAAATAATATAGGCATAAAGTTATTGGCACATAATTATTATTCATAGACACAAGCTCCTTGTTCCTTTTTGCCCAGTCTAAAGTGACAATCTACCTTAATTTTTTTGGCTTTGTATTTATTGAGAAAGACAGCTGTTTTTCCTGTAATTAATTATTAGAGAAGTAACTGCCCCTCTCCACATCCTGCTCCACCCCACAACCATAGGGCTACTATGATATAGTGACTTTTACTCCCATTATTCTAATGTGTTCTTTTTTATTGTTCTGTGTTGTACCTATAAACAAAGCTATTATACTTATGTTAGACTATATGATTGAATGTGTGAGGAGAGACTAAGACACAGTCAGAGACTAAAGGCAAGAAGGCCAATTAGCAATTAACCATTTTGGGGAAATAAAGATATAAATTTGTGTAATAGCAGTAGAATAAAAAGCATGTATCTTTTTTTTTTTTTTTTTTTTTTTTGAGGCGGAGTCTCGCTCTGTCGCCCGGACTGGAGTGCAGTGGCCGGATCTCAGCTCACTGCAAGCTCTGCCTCCCGGGTTTATGCCATTCTCCTGCCTCAGCCTCCGGAGTAGCTGGGACTACAGGCGCCCGCCACCTTGCCCGGCTAGTTTTTGTATTTTTAGTAGAGACGGGGTTTCACCGTGTTAGCCAGGATGGTCTCGATCTCCTGACCTCGTGATCCGCCCGTCTCGGCCTCCCAAAGTGCTGGGATTACAGGCTTGAGCCAGCGCGCCCGGCTCTTTTTTTTTTTTTTTTGAGACGGAGTCTAGCTCTGTGGTCCAGGCTGGAGTGCAGTGGCCGGATCTCAGCTCACTGCAAGCTCCGCCTCCCGGGTTTACGCCATTCTCCTGCCTCAGCCTCCGGAGTAGCTGGGACTACAGGCGCCCGCCACCTCACCTGGCTAGTTTTTGTATTTTTTCGTAGCGACGGGGTTTCACCGTGTTAGCCAGGATGGTCTCGATCTCCTGACCTCGCGATCCGCCCGTCTCGGCCTCCCAAAGTGCTGGGATTACAGGCTTGAGCCACCGCGCCCGGCCAAAAGCATGTATCTTTGAATAAATACAGAACTATAAATAAAGTTTTTAAAAAATTAAGACAAGTGGCTCATCTTTATTATAAAGAGCAGCAATTGTCTATTTACCAAGTCACAGAGTCTTTACACAGATTAACATATTTTATTAAACCCAATAAATCTTGACTATTTTGCAATTGAACAGAGAGTTTAGCACTATTATATATCCTCTCATCTATGCATACATCTTGTATTGAAAGTTTTTTTGCTTTTTCTTTAATAATTTCTTGTTTAATTTAAAATATAATTATTAACAGTTATTAGTATTTGATTAGTGAGTAATGATGGACAAGTCAAGGCCTTGAAAATTAGACAACATGTAAAAAATTCTGATTAAAGGCGTCAGTGGACTAACAAGGTAAAAAGTCATAAAGCTCACTATGTATGAGAAGGAAACCTAGAGTGGTGAGCCAAGTATCTGGGATCACTTTTTCAATGCCAGAATCTTTAATTACTGAAGAGACAGCTGAAAGTTTAAAAGCTTAGCACAGACTTTTTTTGTTAGCCTCTCAGAGGCTGACTAGAGGGAAAAATATAAAAGAGGTAGCCTTGCTAAACGCTCCTCTTTTTGACACCCTGTAATAATAGTAAGAGAAAAAAACAGACCTGCCCTGTGGGACCTGCTGTCAAGTTTCAAAAATTTCCTCTTCTCAATTGGATTAAAGGCATTCGAAATTGCTGCATCTCTAAGTCATCTGCCAAAAGAAAACTCAGACTCTCTATTGACACACAAACTCTTACCTCAGTTTCAGATTATTGCTATTATATTTTATTTATAATATCTGCCACAAAATAAATAATAAGACACATGAGTAAAAAGGATAATTGCAAAACAGCAGAAGAAAAAGACATAAAAACAGAACCATACAGTATACAGATAATGGTGGTATCAAAGATTTTTAAATAACTATATGTAACATATTCAGAGATATTTTTTAAAGCTTGATAGTTTTAGCGAGTAATTTAGAGTGATTAAAACAACTGAATGAAAATTTGATAACTGAAAAATATAGTAATCAAAATTAAAAACTCAATG
Source organism: Piliocolobus tephrosceles (assembly GCF_002776525.5). Taxonomy (NCBI): domain Eukaryota; kingdom Metazoa; phylum Chordata; class Mammalia; order Primates; family Cercopithecidae; genus Piliocolobus; species Piliocolobus tephrosceles. The sequence continues at coordinate 81,237,472 of NC_045444.1, forward strand.
GATGGATTAACATCAGGTTAGACAAGGTATCTAAAGAGTGAATTAGTAACCTGGAATATAGCTCTGAAGACAATATTTACAATAGAACCCATAAAACAAAATGGTGGGAAAAAAAGACAAAATGATAAGAAACATAAGAGCTAGAATAAGAAGTCACTGTATATGTAACTGATACCACCAAAGAGTGAAAAATCAGAAGAGTATAGAAAAAATAAATCTAATAGCTAAAAATTTTTCAAAACAACCAAAAAGCATTATGCTTCAAGCCCCAAGATTCTACAGGCACTACAAACCCCAAGCAGGGTAAATCAAAAGACAACTACAGCTAAGTATATCATAGTAAAACTGCTGAAAACCAAAGACAAAAATAAAACTTTTAAAAAAGCAGCCAGAAAGGGGGGAAAAGGGCCACATGGAGCAACAACTCGATTGACAGCTGACTTCCTAACCAAAACAAAGTCAGAAGAAAATGCAAGTGCATTTTCAAAATGCTGCAGGAAAATAACTGCCAGCCTGATATTCAAACACCAATACAAATATTGTTCTTGGATAAAGATAAAGTAAAAGTCCCCAGTGGGGACTTTTTGCATGTACATTTTGTACGTGTGTTTCCCAGCGGACTCACAATGTAAGAAATGTTAAAAGATCTTCAGTCAAAATGAAAATAATTCAACACTGAGATCAGTAATTAAAGGAAAAACACAAAACAATAAAAATGGTAAGTATTTAGAGAAAGCTAAATTACTCTTGACTACTTAAAACAATAATGATTTTGTGGGTTAAAATGTATGAAGAATTAGAATATGCAATTGTACTAGAAAACAATAGTGATTTTCTAATAGCTACTGTTTTCTAGCATAATTGCATGGAGTGCAACAGAAATTGTGCCAAGAGACTAATGAATAGCCACATATATTAAAAATAGGAAGAGCTGAAAGCAAATGGCCTAAATATCAAAAAGTTAATGATAGAACAGAGTTATAAATACAAACAGCATAGACAAAAGGAAATAATATGAATAATGTAGAAATTAAAGAAATTTAGGGCAAATCTACAATAGATGAAATCAATAAAACCAAATTATGGTAATATCAATTATAAACATATATGCAAAATTTTCTAAATAAATATTAACAAACAAAATTTAGAAAAATATAGAAAAAGTTAATATACTATAACCAGTTCATATTTGGTCCTGGAATAAAAAGCTGATTTAATATTAAAAAACTGCTCAATATAATTTACCCCATTAACTGAATGAAAAAGAAAGAAAATCATATAATCATCTCAATAGTTGTAGTGGAAGTATTTAATAAAAATAAACATCCAATTATGATATAACCCCCCAGCAAAAGAGAAATATAAGATCGTATATTTAAACTTATAGAGGGTGCTTACAAAAGAATCTTTACCAAACATCACATTTAGTAATAAAATGTTTACAGCTTTGTCCCTAATGAAAACGATAAGAGAATGTCTTCCATCACCACCATTTTTAACATTTTACTAGAGATCCAACCAGTGCCATCAGACAGAAAAGAATTAAAATTTTATGTATTGGAAATAAAAATAAAAAATTTTTCATTATTTGCAGGCAATCTGATTATATAGGAAAACTTCCCAAAGGAAATTACAATACGTTATTAGAATTAATAAATGATTTTAGTAAGATCAATATTCAATAGTCAATTGTATGTCTGTAAACTAAAACAAAGATTGTAAAAAGCATTATTTATAACTCTATCAAAAATACCAAACACATATAGAACATTTTTGTTTAAAAGGTGCATAATTTCTGCATGGAAACTATAGAACATTAGATTTAAAAATTTAGGAAACCTGTTTAAAGGGATTAATAGACTTAGACATTTCACAAAATAGAATATCCAAATGGCTGAGTACAGGAATAGGTGACAAGGCTCTTTAGTAACCGTGGAATAACATATACCCAACAAAAGAGATAATATTATAAAAATATGCAACAGCAAGTATTGCCGAAGCTATGGAACAATGAACCTCTGATAGAATACTGGTGATATGTAAATTGGTACAACCACTCTGGAAAACATTTCAATGTTATTATTAAAGTTGAACATGTGCATGAACTCTTACCCAGTAATTCTACTCCTGGTTATAAACCCAACACAAATCTGTAAACATGATGAACCAAAAGACTTGTTTGAGACTGTCCACAGCATGATTGCCAAAAACTGAAAACAACCCAAAGACCATTAACATTAGAATGCATAAGTTGTCATATATTTAACAATAAAATGGTGAGCAAAAGAAGCCAGACATAGGAGTATATGTGCAAAATTACACATATCTAAAGTTAAAAATACACTCTGCTATTAGGTTGGATGTGAGGACAGTGGTTGCCTTTGGGGAGGATGGAGAAGATAACGATTGAGAAGGGAAATTAAGGATATGGGGTTTGGGTTGGGCTGCCATCAATGTTCTGTTCTAGACCTGGAAATGGTAACATATGTGTGTGATGTTTATATTCAATGGGCTATACTCATATTTTGCATCCTATTTTGCACTTATATTTGAATAAAAATTTTTAAGTTTTTAATGCTCAATAAACAATAATTCAGTTTACTTTATGTATTAGGCATACACATTGAAAGGATAATGGTATTAAATATATTAATTTAGTTTTTTAAATCCCATGGTCCTAGTACCAATAAAATCATTACATAGCAAAGCTTATAATTTTATTTTTTCAATTATTTTTAGTACCTCGCGATTTGGTACCAATTAAGACTTTAAAGCATACAGAATTTCATAGATGGTGCAACCAATGAATCTCCCTGTAGCAAACTGTAGTTTGTAAAACATCATTCTAACCATAACACAAAAAGAAGGCTATTTTCTGTTTTCTGTTTTGTAGCCAAATCTATAAAAGATTTAGCTAATATTCACAGCTCTCTAGGTTATCATAAAATTACACACTTCCCCAAAAACTAGCAATTTAGTGGAATCTTATGTTGTCAAATATAAAGAAAAAAAATGTAAGGAAATCAGGGAGTGTTCCTGAAAAATAATCAGGACTTTAGCTTCACGTTAGATCTCTCTGAAGCTTTGGTGCCACACAGAGGAAGAAAAACACCTAGACTGATTGAGAAGATCACAAGTTGAAATCTACATAATGGAGCAGATAAAGTATTTCATGTGATGTTTGTCAAAAAAGACTATGTATAAGCCAAATTCCACATCAGCCTCATTTTCATTATTGGTCAACTCTATCTATGAACTGTTTGTGTCAGTTTCCAAGGACAATTACTAAGCGCTTTCTTGAAAATGGGTGGAGCCCAACATCTGGACCACTCCTAAACTTTAAAATCATGTCCCTCCACTGATCTCTGCTTCACCATGGATTCAAAACTTTCAAAAATATTACATTGCCTTAAAAATTCTGAGTTGTTTTTTCACTACCAAAGATTTTACATCCAAATATAAGGTCTTGATACAGGCCTTAGTGTTATATCATCTAGCCTGGATCTCATTAAATAATAAAAATGTTCTTTTTTAAAAAATCTTCTATTTTGTTCGTTAGCCATTTCCGACAGCTTTAAAGTACCTTAAGAAGCTTAAAACTATGGTTGTTATGTACAATATCAGCAAAATTAAGGAAATTTGGAAAGGAAGCTTATTGAGGGAAGAGAATGAGTTATCCAGCTCACTAGATTTTGTGCTGGTTATTCTCCATTTGTACCTCCATACCTACTCTCTGCTCTTCTCTAGCCCTACCTGTGCTCCAGGAGGAGGCTGAATGATGATTTGCAACACTTGGTGCTCCCTTACTCTCTGATTCCTGTTAGATTTAGCTAATGAGAGGCCCAGAGGCGAGACAGTGAGAGGAAATAAGAGACCAGGTAGAAATAGAGGCCAGTATTATGTCCCCCACCCCAACCTGCTTCCCACAAGTTGAACCGTAGTATAGCAAGGGCTGCATCCTTCACCCATGACCACAGATTTTCTCAGGAAGTCCTTCTTTCATATCTTTTGCTCTCTCCAGGTTCTGGCAACCAGTCTCTTCTCCAGACATTCGGACTTTGGAGTGGTAAAGTTTCTTGATATTGCTAGTCCCTGGATGTATCACTATTTTTTTAATTTCTTTAATCTGGCCTGTATTTTTGTGGATAGTTTATTCATTAAATGTCTTCAATTAACTGCCATCTGTTACCTGCCTGAACCCTTACTGATACTAAAGTGTTTTCTTTGAAATGATACAGAACATGCAAACGAGATGGTAGCATTTAACTAAAGATACTGCATGAGAAAAATGGAGTGAATTCAAAACTGAAAATGCATATTTAGAAAAATGTCTGCACAAATGTGATAATGGAATCCACAGCAGAGGGCAAAATCTCTGAAGAGTGACATGGACAGAAAGTACAAAGTAAAGAACTAAATATAAGCCATGAGATGTAGCCACATTTATTTCTATCTTCTAAGCATACAGTATGTATAGGGGTGTGTGTAATTATCTTTTCCAAACATATTTCAACAGACTGTTTGCTTTTGTCCTCATAAACCCAGCTATCTGTGTGTGTATATTTATACAACTTTGTCTGGTTAAGCATGTTCTTTTATATACAAATAAAATAGTCTCATATAATGTGAAATAACTTGCCGAAGCATGGGAATTTATCAAGTGATCCATGATCAACTCTGGTTTTGTTTTGTTTTTTATTCCATTCCCACTTTTATTTTAGATTCAAGAAGTACATGTGCAGGTTTGTTACATGGGTAAATTGTGTGTCACGGGGTTTGGTGTACAGATAATTTTGTCACCCAGGAAATCAGCATAATATCCAATAGGTAGTTTATCAGTCCTCACCCTCCTCCCACCCTCTGATTTCAAGAAGGCCCCGGTGTCTATTGTTTCTTTCTTTGTATCAATTTGTACTCAATGTTTACCTCCCACTTATAAGTAAGAACTTCCTGCATTAGTTTGCTTAGTATAATGGCCTCCAGTTGCATACATGTTGTGGCAAAGAACATGATTTTGCTATGTTTTTATGGCTGTATGGTATCCCATGGTGTATATATGCCACATTTTCTTTATCCAATCCACCATCGATAGGCATTTAGGTTGATTATATGTCTTTGCTATTGTGAATAGTGCTATGATAAACATATGTGTGCATGTATCTTTATGGTAGAATGATTTATATTCCTTTGGGTATATACCAAGTTATGGGATTACTGTGTCAAATAATAGTTTTATTTCAAGTTCCTTGAGAAATTTCCAGACTGCTTTCCACAGTGGCTGAAGTAATCTACATTCCCACTAGTAGTGTATGTATTCCCTTTGCTCTGCAACCTCAACAGCATATAATATTTTTTGACTTTTTAATAATAGCCATTCTGACTATTGTGAGATGGTATCTTGTGGTTTTGTTGCATTTTCCCAAAGATAAGTGATACTGAGCATTTTTTCATATGCTTGTTGGCCACATGTATGTCTTCTTTTGATAAGTTTCTGTTCATGTCCTTTGTCCACTTTTTATTGTGACTGTTTGTTTTTTGCTTTTTGATTTTTTAAGTTTCTTATAGATTCTGGATATTAGACTTTTGGTGAATGCATAGTTTGCAAACATTTTCTCCCATTCTGTAGACCGTCTGTCTGTTTACTATGCTGATAGTTTCTTTTGCTCTGCAGAAGCTCTTTAGATGAATTATATCCCAATTGTCAATTTTTGTTCTTGTTGCAATTGCTTTTGGAGTCTTCATTGTGAAGTCTCCAATGTTCTGAATGGTATTTCCTAGGTTTTCTTCTAGAGTGCTTACAGTTTGGGGTTTTACATTTAAGTCTTTAATCTATCTTGCATTGATTTTTGTATCTGGTGAATAAAAAGGGTTCAGTTTCAAATCTGCATTTGGGTAGTCAGTTATCCCAGCACCATTTATTGAATAGGGAGTCCTTTCTCTATTGCTTGTTATTATGGACTTTTATCAAAGGTTTATCAAAACAGGTTTGTTTTTGTTTTGAACAGAAATAGCCCTTAAGATTACAAATAACGTTTACCCATATAAAGAAAATGTTATGGTATGGGAGGTGTTTGAAGCATTGTTTTTTCTTGTTCTGTTCTGTTTGAAGCTAGGGACTAGAGTCAAAGGTAGGGAAGATGTCTGCAGGAAGTTACAGAGACCAAGTTGACAAGTCAATTCGTTGTGGGATACAGAGACCAAGTTGACAAGTCAATTCGTTATGGGAGTTATCACCTATTTTCAAAATTTGTCTTTCCAATGAAGTGAAAATTAGTCAATGTATTTGAGGATGCAGTTCAAATACAGAATAAAGCCAATTTAGCATGTGAGAAAAATGTGCAGTACTCTTTTCTCAATTCTCCCTGTTTTGGATTTTCAGTGGACATCTCTATCAGTGCAGGGTCTGCCGGCCTTCACATTCATTCCTTGCTCTTCTGCTGCTCTCTCGGTGTCCTAGTGGGGGCTGATCCCTGCAGTTTGCATTTACCAGGCTCCCTGTCAGAAGATTCTAGGAAATCACTAATGGGAGATTGGAGCTAAGGAAGAAGAGAAAATCCAGGATGTTTTCCCTCTCTATCTGTATTATAAATATCTCTGGCAGATGCTGTGTTCCTTCCACGGTTTTAGCCCCTGCCAGACCAGCTCTCTATGATTCTATCTTCCACCCAACAGCCCAATAACTGAGTTAAGTTTCTGGGCTCCAGTACCACTGTTTATTTTTGTCCCTCCAGCCCAGAGTTGGTAGCAGCTTTTAGTTCTTGCCGATCTCTGGATTGCTTCATTGTCCCTGAGTTAGCTTCTCAGTCTCTTTCATCAACTGGATAACCAGTTTCTTTCATTAAATTCCCTCTGTCTTAAATACCTAGAGTGTTTTCTATTTTCTTCATTGGTCCTTGACTAATAAATAGTCTATATTCATCTCTGTTATATTAATTTGCACAGTTTATTCATTTTCTCCATTGATCTTTGAGATTATTCCCTGTAATGCCTGTCACAGTGCCTAGCAGAAAGTATTTCACAGATACGTAGAATTGCATTTCTGAAGAGAATTTTGTGAAGTTTACTATTTAATGGAAAATTAGAACAGAATCAGGAACCTTAATCAGAGATATAGTCTTTCACAGTAAATGTAAAAGCAGCTATTAAAATTATCCAATAATGACTTATCTCACCATGACAGTAATTGAGGGGAAGACCACAGCATAACCGACCTACTCCTACACCAAACTACCACAAATCCTTTTGGAATTAATAGCAGTCATAACCCTTGTCATAGGTGAAAATGCAGCACTCTTAAGAGAACAGTAACATAATAATTGTAATGGTCTGTAATTTATACCATGATTTGTAAAATGCAGGCATTTTGTGATGGTTTCCATGGCTACATGCATAGAGAGAAGAGTGAAATTACAGATGAAAATAAGCTATGACTGAACTGTAAAAAGTATAAAGAATGACTCTCAGAATGAGGGGGAAATGTTTTAAAAAGTGAAGTGTTACGATTGAAGCCACATAATAAAACATGTGATTGTTATTACAACTTGACAGTGTTGTGATTAACAGGGAAATACTATCAGATAAAGTAAAAAGAAACGAGTTACTTAATGCAAGTGAAAGATAAGTCTACAATTCATAGAAAGCAATCAGAGCTAGATATTCAGCAGCACTCCCAGGTGGAAAGGCAAGCTTCCCTACTTTCAAGATTCTACCAAAGCACCCAGATTCTGATACTACTGTTCCTCTCAACTGTTCTGAAGACTTAATTCTGCAAGTGACAGCCCCATCACATTCTGTGGTGATTACTACAAACTTGGGAGAATTAAAGATTAATTCCACAGGGTCAGTTTTCCAGGATTTATTTCCATCTCATACCATCTTCATGCTAAGAAGCTCGGGCTTCAGTGCTGCCTGAATTCTTATGCTGCATAAGATAAGGATTCGAAAGATGAAATAAAAATATGCATATTAATCTAAATCAATTAAAACTTTTTAGGAGTTTTTGCTAGTTTTAATATATTAGTACTAGAACAAACTTAGCAATAGATGACAATCACCATATTAAATGAGCAGCTATGAAAGAAAATTTAGAATAAGAACAGAAAATGGACAAGGTAACTCTCATTTATTGTTACATGATTGATATGCAGTTATTTAAAATTTGACTCCTCATCACGAAACTCTAACCCCTAAATAGAATTTATCTTACCATACAAATAATTGAGACTATGACAAGAGAATCTAACTACATTACAAATATATGAAATGAAGGAGGTGGGAGGGAAGAGATGCTGATCTAAGTAACTTTGAAAATGGGTATAGTCTATTAAGATGAGAGCCAAAAGTAACTGCAATTAAGCATTAAACTCAAGGTGTTAAAGCTGTTTCTCATGTAAATGTTAACAATTCTAATACTTCTGTACATGCATACTGGAATTCAACATGTAAGTATATGGACGGTGAATGGTGAGAGCCATTTTCTCACTACTAGAGTGGGAATTTATAGATAAGCAAGTGAAGGAGGCCAGAATGATCCATGTGGAAATGGATTCCAGTTGGAGACATCAATAAGACCCATGTCTAAATTTATATGGATACAGATGGTTTATATATATATAATATTTTATTATATATAATAAAAATATATATATTTATATATGTAAAGATGTGTGTACATACATGGGCTAGTACACAAACATTTCTTGCTTTGGTCAACTGAGAGTACCTAAAAGAAATAACACACCAGTAACACTGAGCACCTCTAGTACATTACCCAAATCTTGGTTTCCATTATCACTGTCCAACAAAAGGAACTAGGACTTCTTAGAGAAATGGCTGATTCCAGGACTGAGATAAAAAAAAATATAAAATGAGCATGGAGCAACTTATAGTGCCAGAAAGTAAGAAAGTGCTCAACAAACAAGCAAGCAAACAAAAATACTACCAGATTGAGAGGGTATGTCAAAGGGGCACAGAACCCATTGAAACAGCTTCCAGGAAACAAAGCTGAAATAACTGAAGCAAAAAAAACAATTATAAGGTAGTACTGGATTATATAGCCTAAAATATAAAATATATATCCATTAGTGCATACTAACATAAACAAATGAATTATTGAATAAATAAATAAATGAGGGAGAGGAGCTAAAGTTTCCATACATAATAATTTCAAATATCTAAATATTTCATTCTTAAGGAAGATATTACTTCTAAAGTGTAGATTGTGCATAGTAATTTTCTTCCAAATAGTACATAGTATGGAAAGAGTGTAGAGAGTAGGGGAGGGAAGAATGAACTCTACAATGGAGAAATCTGAAAAGCATTACTTCCTCAGATGACTAAAGTCAATGTAAGCAGTGCTAAGTCATGTTGGTGGTATGTACCCTGGATATGATGTGATAAAAATGTCACTTTACATTTGTGATCTTCCTCCCCAAAACTCATAACTCCAGACTAATTATAAGAAAAACATCAGGTAAATTCCAGTACAGGGACATCCTAACATGTCATCAAAAACAAGAGAAATCTAAAAAACTGTCACAACCAAGAGGGGCCTAAAGGGATGTGGCAACTAAATACAATGTGGTAACCTAATGGGACCAAAACAGAAAGGGAAAAAAAAAAAAAAAAATTAGGTTAAAAACTAATAAAAACTGAATAAACTAGAGACTTCAGTTAATAATAAGGTATCCACATTTGCTTATTAATTGATAACAAATGTATTTTACTAACGTAAAATGTTAATAAGGAAAACTGTGGGTGAGCATATATAGAAATCTTCAGTACTATCTTCTCAATTTTTCTGTAAAACTGTTCTACAAAGTAAAGTCTATTTAAAAAGTGGTCACCATAAATATCTCAAAATATAATCATTTTTAAGAAATACTCCACTGCATTATTTTAAATCCTAAAAATGATCATAAAATGTATTCAAATATCTTTAAGCCATGACACTAAAAATAATAGTATTTTATAACACTACACATTGAATTTAGGTCTTCAATATTCTAATTAACATTTTTAATTCACTGAAGAAAACAACTCTAAGTTATGCAATGATGATGGAATGGTTTTTTTACTTAGACTTAACTTGCAGCTATGACTTTCTATCAAAGCCGTCATCAAAATCAATTTATGTATTGTCATGATCACACTATAGTGTTTAAGAATGAGACTCTGAAACTGCTATAAGTCGGCACTCTGATTGCACTACTTAATACATTAATGACCTTGGCCAAATAATTTAATTCGTATGTGCTTCAGCTTTTCGGCATATAAGGTTACACTCACTGCATGAAATTGATGTGATGATTAAATGAGTTAATATACATACATAACTTAAAACAATGTCTAGCATATAGCAATGTATTAGTATTTTACTTTATTACCAAATCTTCTAACACACTAGAATTTAAGCTCCATGAACTCTATGAACTCAGAGCTTTTTGTTTGTTAGTGTGACTGATAGTTCACATGCCTGGAATCATGCCTGGCATATGGAAGGTGTTCAATAAGTAGTTGTTGCATTATCATCGTAGATCCAAATCCATATACCAAGGTACTCAATTGCATAAAAAAAATTAGGCAGAGCAGTTTAGCTGTAAAGTTTCTGAAAAAAAAAAAAAATTCTGCTGCAGTGGGTATACAGTCAAGAAGTTAAAACAGATAGTCCCAATTCTGCCAGTTTTTCCTCAGAGCCTCTGCAAATCGCTGTTGATAAATGGTTAGCCCTACATTTTTGTGGGAGGAACTTCCAATTAAGGAAGTAAAATCAAGCTCTTTTTTAGTCTACTTTCCTCCCTTCAAATTCACCAAAACTACCCAAAAATGAAAAAAAAAAAAAAACTGGGAGGAGCAGACTAAAATCAGGGAGAGGCTCTGAGGGAAAAACTAGCTTAATCGAGACTGTTAAACTTCTTGACTGTTTCTAAGAGTGAGTTGGGGATGGCAAAATTTAGCCCCCCTTCCCATTTTTTATCAACAACCTTCAATTTACATCACATTAAAAAAAAGTTTCTTTGCTTACTTTCCTTCCTTTTTCCAAGTCATTTGACACAAAACTTTTAGTATAACAATTCTGGGGCTTCTGCTGCCTTAAAATGCAAACTATATCTGTCAAATCCTATTGCAAATGATATTAAATTTGACATTTAACTCAAGGGACTCAGATATTACCAACAATGACATGTTAAAATGAGGCAGGTGATCAACACCTTAAAAACTGTTACATGACTCTTAAATTCCTCGTATCCTTCCAGGTTACAGCAGGCTAAAAAAAAAAAAAATAGTAAAGAAGCTCTAACCTACAAGCTAATAGAGGGTGAATGGAATTATAAAAAAAAAAAATCAGATTAATCAAAAAGAAAACAAAAGAAAGAACACATGAAATGAACAGACAAAATAGCAAGATAGCTAATACAAACTCAAATATATGCAGCTTATAAAAGATATATCTTAAATATAAGAACACAGAAAGGTTGAAAGTAAGAGAAAAGAAAATGATACACCATGCAAACACTAAACAAATGATAGCTAGTATTTCTATATTAACGTCAAACAAAATGGACTTTTACGCAGGTGGGACTCTTAGAAACAAAGAATAACGTAACATAATGATAAAGTTGTCAAACCACCAGGAAGAAAAACAGCTCTATATTTATGTGCATTGTCAACATAAAGAAAATATAGAGACAAGAATCTCTAAGTAAGACATGTTTTGTTTGTGGGTAATATATAAGAACAACTATAATCCGGGACGTATATACAGACCAGGTGGTCTCTAGTATGTCTGGAGGACAAGGGAAAAGTCAGAGTTTATTGAGGATACAGGGGCTTACATCAGTTGTTTTGAAAGAGAGTTTTTTGGTGCTGGCAGTGTTTTAAAAGAGCTGGCAAGCTCAGATTAGCAGGTGCCAGTAGTTGTTAGACAGAATTTGTAATCTTAGAGTTATGATTAGGCCCTTTTAGTTAGGAATTGGGCTTGGGAGACCGTTTTCGAGACAGGCAAGTGTTCTTGTGTGAGTGACTAGCTATCCTTGTGCTACCAGCTGCTATTTGGAAAGATTTCTTGTGATAGTTTCTGTTATCAGGCAAATCATCCATAAGATCCCTCCTTTCATGGCCTTTCCTGGCTCCATTTACCAGAGTTTGACACAAATGACTCTATTTTGAATCTTACAACTGTCACAATACCTTATTATCTGAAAGTATATGAAGCTAATATTATTGAAAATACAGGAGAAACAGCAATTATATTAGGAGGTCTTAACTCATTTCTCTCAGAAACTGCTAGAAGTAGCAGACAAAAAATCAGGTGAAAGGTATAAAATTTTAACAACACAATTTGTAACATTGACTATAGAACACTATGTAACACAGAAGAATATACATTATTTTCTGGTACTCACAGAACATTTACAAAACTTGACATTCGTGTACTTTTCGGGGACATGGATGAAGCTGGAAACCATCATTCTCAGCAAACTATGACAAGAACAGAAAACCAAACACCACCTGTTCTCACTCATAAGTGGGAGCTGAACAATGAGAACACATGGACACAGGAAGGGGAACATCACACACCAGAACCTGTTAGAGGTTGGGAGGCTAGGGGAGGGATAACATTAGGAGAAATATCTAATGTAGGTGACGGGTTGATGGGTGCAGCAAACCATCATGGAACGTGTATACCTATGCAACAAAACTGCACGTTCTGCACATGTACTCCAGAACTTAAAAGTATAATTTTTAAAAATCAAACCAAAAAAAAAAAAACCTTGACATTATGCTGGCCATGAAAGAAGTTTTGACAAAATTCAAGGATTGGAAACACACTCTGCATGTTGACAGCAAAACTTGACAAGGGCATAGGAAGAAAGAAAAATTACAGGATACTCTCTCTCAAAACAATTTTGAATCAGTTTCATACTGTCTCCACATATTTTGAAGGATAGACCAGGAATTTCCCTTCTACAGGACATGGAAGTCTGAACACTGTTGAGGCTTAAAAGATGTCTTGCTACTTTACATCTAAGCCACTAGCTTTTCAGTTATAGCCTGTGTCTCCTTTATAGGCTGTGTTCCAACCTTTTGGATTGTTGCTTTTTCTCTTTGTTCTCCACTCCCACCCCTGGCTTTCTGCATTTCAGAATCTCTTTCTCTCTCCGTTTGCTCTCTTGCCCCTAACCTTGTGAATGTGCATGCCTTACTTTCAGTGAAGGTCCAGAATGCCTCAGTGGGATTTTTCTCATTCCTTCTCTCTCACTTTCAGAATTTCTGAAATTCTGAAATGTCTCATGTGGATTTCCCTCAGCTCTCTTGGCATGCCTCCAGTCTGGGAGTCTAAAGTTCCTTGGATAAATTTCTCTTTACATTTCTACATGTTCCCACCATCAGAAGGAAACTGGGATTTCAGAGAAGCTCTGCATGGCTGAGAACAGACAGCTCTCCTACTTTGTTCCCAGCCTTTGGCATACTACCCCCAAGACTGAGAGGTTCATGTTGCAGTTAGAAGGCAGGTGCAGATTAGGTCTGTGTCTAGGCCTCCTCATAGTTCTAATCTGTATGCAGCCCATATGTAGTTATTACAAACCTTTTAAAATTTTTCTGGTTTCTCTTTAACCCTCTCCAAGGCAGATTTCTTCTTCAACTATCATTCCACCTGGAATGAGAGCAGTGTGGATCTCTTCTCCCCTGCATAGTTCCTACCATTTTCTGGAATTCTATTCAGTCAGGTTTCTTCTCTTTCCAACTCTCTAACAGATTTTTTAAATGATATTATAGTTTATCTGGCTTGCTCAGTTCTTAGGCTTAGAGTGACAGAACCTTAAGATTTTTAACAACTCAACCAGAAGTAGAAGCAACCCTCCTATTTTCTTTATTTTTCAGTTTAAACTATTTTCAAATTTTCACTTGATTTCTTCTTTGACCTATTTAGTATCCAGAATTTTATTAATTTCCAAAATTAAGTGGACTGTCTACTATAAAACATACAGAATATGCATGAATTTCAAGAAGTTGGATGCAAGAAGAGTTGAAGAGAAACACAGATAAAAACAGAATTTAATAAAACAGAAGAAAAACACAGTCAAGAAAATGAAAAGTCAAAAGTTTGTTCTCTGAAAGGACTAACGAGTTTGATAAACATCTAGTAAAATTTTAAAAAGAGAAAAAGCAGGAATATCAGGAATGAGCAAGAAGGTATTATTTAAGAGCCAAAGGGAAAAAAAAAAAAAACAGCAAGGAGACCTTAATAAAGCATTTGAAGGACTGTGCCAAACGATAGAAAACCTAGATAAATTGGACAAATTTTGGAATAAGAAAATCTGCCAAAACTGACAGAAGAAAAAAATTTTAAATTGAGTAGTCTTTTATTTATTAAGGGAATTAAGTCCTTCATTAATTCTTCCAAAAAATATTTCCCAATGATTTCAGTGGAGAATTTTTTTTGGCTTTTTTAATTATTATTATACTTTAAGTTCTAGGGTACATGTACACAACGTGCAGGTTTGTTACATATGCATACATGTGCCATGTTGGTGTGCTGTACCCATTAATTCGTCATTTACATTGGTTATATCTCCTAATGCTATCCCACCCCCCTTCCCCCATCCCACGACAGACCCTGTTGTGAGATGTTCCCCTTCCTGTGTCCAAGTGTCCTCATTGTTCATTTCCTACCTATGAGTGAAAACATGCAGTGTTTGGTTTTCTGTCTTTGCAATAGTTTGCTGAGAATGATGGTTTCCAGCTTCATCCATGTCCCCACGAAGGACATGAACTCATCCTTTTTTATGGCTGCATAGTATTCCATGGTGTATATGTGCCACATTTTCTTAATCCAGTCTATCATTGATGGACATTTGGGTTGGTTCCAAGTGTTTGATATTGTGAATAGTGCCACAATAAACATACACGTGCATGTGTCTTTATAGCAGCACGATTTATAATCCTTTGGGTATATACTCAGTAAAGGGATGGCTGGGTCAAATGGTATTTCTAGTTCTAGATCCTTGAGAGATCGCCACACTGTCTTCCACAATGGTTGAACTAGTTTACAGTCCCACCAACAGTGTATCAGTGGAGAATTTTTTAAATGACTGAAAGAAAAATAGCAATTGAATATAAAGTCTTCTAAAGAATGAAAAAGAAAACAAATGTTAGAAAGTAGTTCTATGAAGCCAGTATAACTGGTATCCCAACCTGAAAAATGCGTTAGAAGAAAGAAGAATTATAGGACAATCTCTCTCATCAATATAAGTGAAAAAAATTTAAACATCATATTAACAAATAAGAAACTATGAACCCCACGGTCATGGTCTCAGGACACTGTCAGCCAGACATACAACACTTCTCTCTTAACCCAAGGTGGAGATCACATGATTCTTCATTGAAAAAAGCACAAAAAATTTTCAGAAGATTTTAATATTTTCTAACAAAAAGGCTGGCTTAATAACATAATTATACAGTAAAATCCATCAGCAGATAAGCTCTGCTACGCCAAAACTTCCATATAGTTTTTATATATAACTTTTAAATTTAAATGAACAAGAAAAGAATCATCAGATAGAGGAGGAAAAAATCATTAAAAAGTAGAGAAAAAAACAAATCAAGAGAAATAAGGGAGAACAGAAAATGCAGTGATCAGAACAAAACTTGTTAAAGAGCTACAATTAACATACTTGAGGAAATAACAGAATGCTGTGTATGAAACAATAATATGCTATACAAAGAGGAGAAATAGTAAAGAATTTGAATGCTAAAAATATGGCAATTAAAATTTAAAAATTAATAGGAAGTTTGGAAAAGTCAGAAAAATAACAATATAAGACAAAAATTTTTTAAAAAATCAGAAATTTAAAGTATTAACACAGAAAGCTCCGTATCTAATTAACAATATTTATAATAAATTACTAATAAGTTGTTATTCAATAAGACAAAGAGTAGAAAGTAGGGAATTATGTCAGGAAACAATGGGGAAAAAAATCTCCTAGATAAATTGCTCAGTATTATAAAGGAAAAGTTTTTTAAATCTAGAGCAAGGCTTATAACCATGGAAATGCAGAGCACAAAGGATAAAGGAAAAATATTGAGCAATTAGACAAAATAACTTAGCTCTCTTTTACTCCTGCTTAGAAAATCTACTGGAGGATGTGCTTCAAAAAAAATGAATATGTAAACGATTAAAAAAGAAACATACGGGATCCTGTATACATAGATGAGGCAGAAGCCCTAGAGTGACAAATATGACCGAGGCCTTGGAAACAGCTGATCCAAACATTAGGCTATTTGTGGATGGGAAAAGGAAATCAATCATGTGATACATTTGGCCTTGTAGAAAATAATAGTAAAGGATTACAGATCTCTGTGTTGATTTGAGAAGAATTTTAAAAATAAATGACAAGGTTAGGCAACTGTTAATTCTTAAAAAACTAAAAGTTGTATACGAAAGTAAATTTAATTATAATGTGCCACTTGACTGAACTATGAACAATATGTTACTAGTTGTCGTACTATATACTCTAATTCAGGATTCTAATACAGCAGTTTTTGGAGGGGAAAAGCAATTAGGCACATGAGATAGTCAAGAACTATGATGTGAGAATTAAATGTTCCTGAATCATAGCCATCAGTCAACACATAATGTCTGAAACACAGAAATAAATAAATAGCAGGTTGGGTTCCCTGGCAAGTTAACTTTAATGAACTTGTAGCTTATTAAAGAGTGTTTTTAGGCTCCAATTTATGGATAGGAAAGAGAGGAACCACATTTGAGCAAAAGGAAAAATTAAGCAGCAATACAATTTCAATCTAATGCCTCAGCTAACTCTGCTCTGAAGATGAGATGTGTACTCAGAGCAGTTTGGAGTAGCAAGTTCTTTGGAACAGTCCTGAGGATTAGGAAGAAAATAAGGCCTTTATGCTGCTCTCCACTACTGCAGATTAAACAGTGCTTGTGGGCTAACCAGGGAAGAAGGCAATATATCCTGATATTAGTGGAGATAACTTTTAAATGAGGCAGTTTCTGGAAAACAGTGGTGACTGAGGACTGTCTGCCAGTGACACACCCAGCATGTGGGTAATAAGTCCTGCAATAACGAAGGAGCAGTCTGCACAACACATCTCAGTATCCACCCCAGCAGTATAAGTGTATTACAGGCAGACCTCACTTAATTACACTTCACTTTGTTGGGCTTTGCAGATATTGCAATTTTTTTTACAAATTTAAAGTTTGAGGTAACTTTTTCAAGCAAGTCTATAGGTGCCATTTTCCAACAGCATGGACTCACTTCTTATCTCTGTGTCACATTTAGGAAATTATCACAATATTTCAAATTTTTCATTATTATTATTATATCTGTTATAGTAATCTTTGATCAGTGATCTTTGATGTTACTATTGTAATTGTTCTGGGGTGACACAAACCACACCCATATAAGACAGCCAATGTAATCAGTAAATGTTGTGTGTGTTTTGACTGCTCCACCAACCAGACACTTCCCCGTCTCTTTTTCTCTTCTCAAACCACCCTATTTCCTGAGAAACAACTGTATTGACATTAGGCTAATTAATAATCCTAAAATGGCCTGTATGTGTTCAACTGAATGGAAGAATCTCACATTTCTCACTTTAAATCAGAAGCCAGAATGATTAACCCTAGTGAGGAAGGCATGTCAAAAGCCAAGATAGGATGATAGATAGGCCTTTTGTGACAAATAGGACAAATAGCCAAGTTGTAAAAGCAAGGGAAAAGTTTTTGAAGAATATTAAAAGTGCCAGTGCAGTGAACACACAGATGATAAGAAAGTAAAACAGCCATACTGTTGATATGAAGAAATGTTCATGGCCTGGATAGAGCAAACCAATCACAACCTTCCCCAAAGCCAAAGCCTACTCCAGAGCAAGGCCCCAACTCTTTAATTCTATGAAGGCTGAGAGTGATGAGGAAGCTGCAGAAGTTGAAAGCTAATAGAGGTTGGCTCATAACAGTTAAGGAAAGAGGTCGTCTCCACAACATAAAAGTGCAAGGTGAAGGAGCAAGTGCTGATGTAGAAGATGCAGCAAGTTGTCTAGAAGACCTCACTAACATCATTGATGAAGATGGGTACACTAAACAATAGATGTTTAATGTAGATTAAACAGCTCTGTATTGAAGGAAGATTTCGTAGACTTTCACAGTTGGAGAGAAGTCAATATCTGATTTCAAAGCTTCAAAGGACAGGCTGACTTTCTTATTAGGAGCTAATGCAGCTAATGACTTTAAGTTGAAGACATTGTTCATTTACCATTCCAAAAACCCTGGGGGCCATAAGAATTATGCTAAATCTACTCTGCCTGTGCTCTATAAGTAGAAAAAAAGCCTGAATGATAGCACATCTGTTTACAGCAGAGATGTCCAATCTTTTGGCTGCCCTGGGCCACATTGCAAGAATTGTCTTGGGTCACATATAAAATACACTAACACTAACAACAGCTGATGAGCTAAAAAAAATCTCATAATGTTTTTTAGAACTTTACAAATTTGTGTTGTGCTGCATTCAAAGCCATCTTGGGCCACATGCAGCCCATGGGGTCGTGGGTTGGACAAGCTTGGTTTACTGCATGGTTTACTGAATATTTTAAGCCCACTGTTGAGACCTACTACTCAAAAATAAAAAGATTCCCTCCAAAATACTACTGCTCATTGACAATGCACCTGGTCACCCAAATGCTCTGCTGCAGAAGTACAAAGATAATAACACTGTTTTCATGCCTGCTAAAACATTATCCATTCTGCAACCCATGGATAAAAGAATAATTTCAACTTTCAAGTCTGGTTGTTTAAGAAATACATTTCCTTAGGCAATAGCTGTCAGAGGTAGTTATTCCTCTGATGAATATATGCAAAGTAAATTGAAAACCTGGAAAGAATTCACCATTCTGGATTCCATTAAGAACATTCATTCATGGAAGGAATTCAAAATAACATTAACAGGAGTTTAGAAGAAGTTGATTCCAACCCTCATGTATTACTTTGCAGAGTTCAAGACTTCAGTAGAGGAAGTCACTGTAGATATGGTGAAAATAGCAAGAGAACTATAATTAGAAGTGGATATTGAAGATGTGACTAAATTGCTGCAATCTCATGATAACACTTGAATGAATGTCGACTTGCTTCTTACGAAAGTCCTTTCTTGAGAAGAGAAATATTCCTAATGAAGATGCTGTAAACATTGTTGTAATGACAACAGAATATTTAGAATATCACATAAATTTAGTTCATAAAGCAGTGGCAGGGTGTAAGAGGACTGACTCTAATTTTGAAAGTTCTACTGTGTGAAAAATGCTATCAAACTGCATTGCACTCTACAGAGAAATGCTTTATGAAAGAAGAGTCAATTGATGGGGCAAACCTCATTGTTGTTTCCTTTTAAGAAATTGCCACAGCCACTCCAGTCTTCAGCAACCACCATCCTGGTCAATCAACAGCCATCAACATTGAGACAAGGCCCTCCACCAGCAAAATGATTACAAATCACTGAAGTCTCAGAGATTGTTAGCAACTTTTTTAGCAATAAAGTATTTCAAATTAAGGAATGTGCATTATTTTTTAGACATAGTACTATTGCCCACTTAGTAGCATTAAGTGTTTATAGTGTAAACGTGACTTTTATATGCACTGAGAAACCATGAAGTTTGTGTGCTCACTTTATGGTGATACTTGCATTATTGCAGTGGTCTGGAACCAAATCCACAATATCTCTGTAGTATGCCTGTATTTGGAAATATTAAGTTAAGAAGCACTTAAAAGACCTGACCTAGACTCAGAGACCTAGTTGTCTCTGAGAAGCTAGTCTTATGATGTGAGGAACGGTCAAAGAGAACTGCTATGTGCCATTTTAAACCTATTGGTTTAAGAAGCCTACTGATAGCTTTTTAATTTTATTTATTAGTTGACAAAGATAAAAATAATTTTTAAAAGCAAGAGACAAAAACTATTTAAATGTAAATCTATACGTATAAGAATAAATAAAAACAAAGACTTCAAATTTCTTTGTTATGTTAACATGGAGAGAATATCATTAGATATATATGTAGGAATAAAGGTAAGCTATATGTAGATATCCAATGTTTAAACATTCTATAAAGTCATTTATTATATTTTTAATTTTAAAAGATAATGAATTAATTTTATGAATAAATCAATTAACTTGTGAAATTTTACTACTTCAAAGAACTTATTGAATTGTTTATTAAAATAGAATCATCAACATTTGTTGTATCAAGTTGGATTTTCATATGGGACTGAAAAATATCTATCTATATCCATCTATCTATCTCTGTTAACACACCGCTAATCGTAAGAGATTCTGTTGGAGGCATATATACCTCCACCTGTCTATATTATATACATAATCTGTAGCATATCACAAAAAATTAGAGATCGGATAGCTCAGCACAGGAAATCCATTTTATTTTTGCTAACATCAAGCAGTAAAATATCTCTCTGAAAAAAGCTATTACCAAAACCTCTCACTTTACTACTTAGCAAATTTTTATTCAGCTATCAAGATCAAATATAAAAGCCACTTTCTTTCCAAAGCATTCATGTACATTCCTCTCTCCTCTACCCAGATGAAATCTATTTCACATTCATAATAAGCAGAGTATATGCTTATATTCAAAGTATCTAAAACTTGCTTGATGTATAAAATGTTAGAGGTGTTTCTAAAAATATAGATTCTCCATCTCCTGCCCTAGAGGAGCTGAATTAGTACCTCTGGTGTTACGACTACCAATATGTATTTCAAGACATTTCCAAGCTGATTTGTTATAATCAGGCAAATGTTGTAAACATTGCTCAAGTATAAAAAGCAAATGCTTTGAAAGATGAGAGATTTTAGTTGTAATCACAGCTAGACTCACTAGCTACATGGCACCAAACAAACATCCTCAACCTCTCAGTTTTCTCCTCTGTAAAATGGAGATAAACCTAATTGCATTAGTCAAATAATATAATATTAGGACCTAGTACAGTTACCAGCACTAAATAGTCTTGTCTTTCTTTTTAATCCCCACTGACTCATTAAAGCACTCACGATCTTGCATTATACTCAGTTATTTATGGCTACATTTATTGGTGCCACAAGGACAGGCACATTTTTTATCGTACCTACCAGGTACAGTAGTAGGTACATAAAACACTTTACCATGTACCAAGTACATGGTTGGCGCACAAAAACTATTTACAAAATAAATTAATTCATGACAATCTCCTAATCCCAAATTCTAGTTCTTTCCCCCGATTTATTCCCTCATCTAATCTCTTCCACTTCTTCCCACTCTCAACAGATTGTATGTAACAAAGAAGTATATTCCTGATAATAAAAAAGATAAAATAATACCCTTGAAATATAAATAAAAATTAAATTGGTGATGAGAAATAGAAGAAAATTCATTTAAAACTTAAAGGGATGAAAGGAGTTTGAAATGATTCTCCGTATTTTTCCTGTGCCATAAAAATGTGTGGATTTCATTGTTTTAATATGACATATTTCTGAGAAACACAGTTCACTTAGGTTCCTAGAATAGAAATGATCATTAGTGTGAGTCTAATTTAATTCCCGCTAAAGGTGATAAAGGCAGCTCATTTATCCTTCCTAGTAAAGAAGTCCTTTTATTGTTTCAAAGTCTTCTCATGATCTTAAAGGTGCAGCCAAATGATGGTATTCAGTGATGACACAGGGGCAGGCAAAATTAGAAAGACTATTTTTCAAGTATCATGTAATCCATTTTGGGGGAAAAATTATATTTTTCAGTAAAGTAAAAATGAACTGGTTCATTATTTATTATTAGCAGCTGATGGATGTAGGAGGATTACTTGACAGCTAGATTTTTAATATCTAAAGATGAAAATTAAGCATTTTTATAATAATGATGTGCTTGTAAAAATGTATTTTCATAACCACCTTTCATTAGTAGTATTGTTATCTCAGGAGGCTGTTGAAGAAAAAGATCACAGAGAGCAAGACTGCAGCCTCACACTCAGAGAAAGAGCAGCACCCAAACACTGTTGCTGTTATTTCTGTAGAACCTCACTGATAAGTCATTTTCCCTGGTACTTCCTCTTGGATTTGGAAGTTGCTCAGCAAAATAGTTAATTGCTAAATGTCAGAGTAGCTTGCATGTATCTGAAATACAATCTCACCATTTAAGTTAGAATTTGAACAAGTATTTAGTAACCTTCCAATCTTCTGTTACTTATGAAATAAAGATACTAATATCAATGTCATAGGATTAGTTCGAGAAGGAAGTTAGCTAATGAACTTATAGCATGTCAATGTCTGGTTATTGTCATTAATGTTAGAGTGAACTAGGTAATTCATAAATCAACACTTATATTTCTGATGGACATTTCTGGTTGTCCATATTTCCATGTACAAAACTCTTAGTACTACTTTGTATTTTCCAAACTCTGTAATAAATTTTTATATTTATTTTTCACAACCAAGCCATGAGATACATTATCTTCACAATATAAGGGAAAAACTGAACCATAGAGAGGTGAAATATTCTGTCCAGAGGCAGCAGCTTGTAAGTGGCAAGCTGGGATTTGCACCCAGACAAGTCAGTCTGCGCTAGAGGATTTTCTCTAAACTACAACATTCACTGCACCTTGCTTAGTACAACCTGACCAAGAACGGGAAGAACCACCAACATAAACTAAATTTATACCAATTTAAAATTAGAGGAGAGAAAAATCATACTGAGATGAAATAACTTCCACAAAGCTTCAAAGAAAAACTGCATCAAAGGCTTGCTTAAACTCTGATGTACCAGTGCCTTGGGTTTTTTGCACTTTCTTGCAAAGTTTGCCCTTGATTTACAAGCGAGAAATGGGAACTAACTACTCTAAAAACTCATGTCATAAGTATCTGGCTGAACTTAAGGAGATTTTCTTTCATTTATTTTTCCTTTCTCTGAAAAAAAAAATGCTAATAGCAATAATTTTCTAAGTACTTTAAAATATATATATTTTAGTTTCCTAGCAGAATGCTGTTGGAACTGAGGACTTCACCTCAAAAATTATGTCTAATTATGATTATAAGTAAATGTTATTTCATGACTCTGAAAATTTTATTTCTTTGCTTTGACTTCTTCAAGAACTACAGACATTTTCATTCCTACTTTACAGATAACCAAACGAGAACAGCAAGGTTAGGGAACTTGATGAAACAGTTGAATATAAAAATACTACCAGCTCTGACGTTTCTGTACCTGAAAAGGGATGACAAACATTAATCTCTGTGCCTTGGTTGTAGACCTCCAAGTGTGTCTAAAAGACATTTGGAATTATCTGTTCAATCTGTCTTCAAAGAATTATCTTTGTTTATGATATTTTAGCTCACAATAAAATGTAGATTTTTGATTAACTGATCAAGAAGCTCAACCAAATAAGAAAAACATTCATATCTCACTTATACAATTACAAGTGTACTTAAATGTTTAAATACCATAAATATTTCAGCAACCATAAAAACAATAGAAAACCAAGAATGGAATATTTCCCAGTAAGATTGCCAGAGCTAACCTAGGATGTCCACTGGTAGTCATGGCAAACATAACCCTCAAGAATGATAAGATTAAAAGGTATTTTTAAAAGCTATTAAATCATTCACTCAGTATTCAAACACATGCTGTTATCTAAAATAGGATTCAGGTTTAATTCCTTCTCTTCTTTCAAAATTGGATTCTATCCTATAAACTTTATCTTAAAATAATATATTTTCCTTTTTATTTCCTTTCAGTTGTCAAGACCTTCAATTCAGACACTTCACGTAATTCCTCAGTGTTGGAATATTCTCCAAATTGATTCATGGTTTCCATTTCTTACCAGCATTAATCACATTATTGCTTCTTGAACATACCATTGATTTAATTAAAAATCTTCACTATTTAAGAACAGTGTTCTCCTCCTTGTATTCAATATCCTTCATAAATATTTCCAACCTGCCTTTTTTTAACCTTATCTTCACTACTCATTTAATTTTACTCTATCCAGTCAGCCCTTCATTTCTCTGGGTTCCACATCCATGGATTCAATCCACAGCAGACCAAACATTTTTTAAATGGATGATTGCACAATGAGATACCATATCACATCAGTCAGAATGGCTATTACTAAAAAGTCAGAAAACAACAGATGCTGACACGGCTGCAGGGGAAAGGGAATGTTTACACACTGCTGGTGGGAACATAAATTAGTTCACCCACTGTGGAAAGCAGTTTGCAGGTTTCTCAAAGACCTTAAAACAGAACTACCATTTAACCCAGCAACCTCATTACCAGGTAAACATCCAAAACAAATCATTCTTCCAAAAAGACACAGGCACTTGTATGTTCATCTCAGCACTAGTTACATTAGCAAAGATGTGGAATCAACCTAGGTGCCCATCAATGGTGGACTGAATAAAGAAAACGTAGTACATACACTCCATGGAATACTATGCAGTCATAAAAAATTGAAACCATGTCCTTTGCAGCGATGTGGATGGAGCTGGAGGTTATTATCCTAGGCGAATTAATACAGAACATAAAATCAAATATTGCATGTTCTCAGTTACAAGTGGGAGCTAAACACTGGGCACTCATGGACACAAAAATGCCAAGAACAGATACTGGAGACTACTACAGGAAGGAGACAGGGAGGTAGGCAAGGGTTTAAAAACTATTCCATACTATGCTCACTACCTGGGTGACAAGAACATTGATACCACAAACCTCACCATCATGCAATATACTCATGTAACAAACCTCCACATGTATCCCTAAATCAAAAATAAAAGTTGAAATCATATGTTTTAAAAAAATGAATGGATGTAATGAATGCGTACAGACCTTTTCTTGTCATTATTTTCTAAAAATTACAATATAGCAACTACTTACATAGTCATTTACATTGTATTAAGTATGACAAGTAAACTAACAATAATAATATTACTGGTTATATCACAATTAAATTTTAAGTCAATTTTTAGTAAATCAATTTCTTTCTGTTGAAATTTTTAAATTGAGTCTTTTTTCTACTTTGTGTTTTATATACCTAGTAATTATCTACCCCCAAACTTTCCACAGAAATATGTGTCATCTCAGCATTGTTAAATGCATCAATCTATCTTTATTTCACCCTCAAACTTACTTGAGAGCTCTAATGAATATAGAATCCTAAGTTAGAACTTATTTTGTTGAGATATTTAAAGGCATTTGGGTCTTCATCTTCTAACTTTTAGGTGTGCTCTTTATGAAGTTCAGTGACATTCTGATTGTCAGTCTATTTTGATCCCCAATCCTTGGAAAACTTTTAGGATCCTTTTTTTTTTAAATCACTCCTATCCTGATATTTCAAAAGTTGGGCCTTGATTTGGGCCTTTTAACTGTGGTAGGCATTTTCCATCTGTAAAATCATGTTATGTTCTGTGAAATACTCTTGCATCATTTGTTAATAAATTTACCCCCTACTTTTTCACGGTTCTTCCATTACAAAATTCTCATTTGAGAAATGTGGATCTCTAAATTAATCTTGCATTTTTACCTTTTTATTTTCTATCTCTGCATCCTTTTATTTTTCTCTAGCTGATATACTCAACTATATCTTACAATCTATCTATAGGTTTTCAAAATTCAATTCCTAATTTTTAACTTCTAAGGGCTCTTTCTTGTTCTAAGAATATTCTCTTTTTTAAACTGAACTATTGTTGTTTTATGGGTGCAATATCTATTCCTCTCTAAGACTATCCAACACGACATTTTGGATTTTTTTCTGCTTTCTGCATTGCCTTTGTTTTCTTTGAGTTCCTTCTCATCTTACTTTCCTTACACACCCCCTTGTCTTTCATGTCATCTATTCATTAAAAGTGAAATAATAAAAATCTGATTTTTATTCAGGTTTGCTAAATAAACAAAACAATATTGAGAATAACAAAATTTAGGAGATCATGCTTCCATTTCAAAACATATTACAAAACTACAATCATTAAAACTGTGGTACTAGCACAAGGATACGTATATAGATCATTGGAATAGAATTGAGAGTGCAGAAACAAACCCACACAACTATAGCCAACTGATTTCAATGAGGCTGCCAAGATTATTTAATAAAGAAAGAACAATCTCTTCAACAAATGATTCTGGGACAACAGGATATCCACATGTAAAAAATAAAGTTCAACTTCTACCTCATACCACATACAAAAAAAAATCCAAAACAGATAAATGACCTAAATAGAAGAGATAAAACTATTAAACTTTTAGAAGAAAACAAAGGGGTAAATCTTCATTATATTGGTTCTTAGATTTGACACCAAAAGCACAAACAAAAGAAGAAAAAAAGATAAGTTGGACCTTGAGAAAACTGAAAAATTTCTGTTCAGCAAAGGATGCTATCAAGTACATAAAAATGACAGCCAACAGAATGGGAGAAGATATTTGTAAAAAATATATCTGATAATGGTAGTCTAGTATCAAAAATATAAAAAGGACACTTACAACTCAATAACACACAGAAAAATAATGAATTAAAAAATGATCAAAAGACTTGAGTTGACATTATTCCAAAGACAATATATAAATGCGCAACAAATACATGAAAAGATGCTCAACATCATTAAGGTAAATCCAAGTCAAACTAATGTGATATCACTTCATACCCACTAGCATGACCATAATCAAAATACAGAAAATAGCAATTGTTGGTGATGTGGACAAATTAAAATATTACTCACACATAAAAAGGAATTAAGCACTGACACATACTACAATGAGGATGAACCTCAAAAATATTATGCTAAGTGACGTAAACCAGACACAAAAGGTCAAGTAATATGATTCCATTTATATGAAATATTCAGAATAGGTAAATCAATAAAGACAGAAAGCAGTTTAGTGGTTAACAGGGATTGGGTTCCACAGGTTTCGCAGGTCTGCACATTTTGTTTTATCATTGTTTGTTAAGCTAAAAAAGTAATAAAAATATAAACATGTTCTAGAATATCTCAACTATCAGCTTTTTTTTCCTTTAAGTTCTAGGGTACATGTGCACAACGTGCAGGTTTGTTACATATGTACACATGTGCCGTGTTGGTGTGCTGCACCCATTAACTCGTCATTTACATTAGGTATTTCTCTTAACGCTATCCCTCCCCTCTCCTCCCATCCCACAACAGGCCCTGGTGTATGATGTTCCCTGCCCTGTGTCTAAGTGTTCTCATTGTTCAATTTCCACCTATGAGTGAGCACATGTGGTGTTTGGTTTTCTGTCTTTGCTATGGTTTGCTCAGCATGATAGTTTCCAGCTTCATCCATGTCCCTACAAAGGAAAAGAACTCATCCTTTTTTTATGGCTGCATAGTATTCCATGGTGTATATGTGCCACATTTTCTTAATCCAGTCTATCATTGATGAACATTTGGGTTGGTTCCAAGTCTTTGCTATTGTGAATAGTGCTGCAATAAACGTATGTGTGCATGCATCTTTATAGTAGCACGATTTCTAATCCTTTGGGTATATACCCAGTAATGGGATCACTGGGTCAAATGGTATTTCTAGTTCTAGATCCTTGAGCAATCGCCACACTGTCTTCCACAATGGTTGAACTAGTTTACAGTCCCACCAACAGTGTAAAATGTTCCTATTTCTCCACATCCTCTCCAGCACCTGTTGTTTCCCGACTTTTTAATGATCGCCATTCTAACGAGTGTGAGATGATATCTCATTGTGATTTTGATTTGCATTTCTCTGATGACCAGTGATGATGAGCATTTTTCACATGTCTGTTGGCTGCATAAATGTCTTCTTTTGAGAAGTGTCTGTTCATATCCTTTGTCCACTTTTTGATGGGGTTGTTTGATGTTTTCTTGTAAATTTGTTTAAGTTCTTTGCAGATTCTGGATATTAGCCCTTTGTCAGATGGGTAGATTGCAAAAATTTTCTCTCATTCTGTAGGTTCCTGTTCACTCTGATGGTAGTTTCTTTTACTGTGCAGAAGCTCTTTAGTTTAGTTAGAGCCCATTTGTCTATTTTGGCTTTTGTTGCCATTGCTTTTGGTGATTTAGTCATGAAGTCCTTGCCCATGCCTATGTCCTGAATGGTATTGCCTAGGTTTTCCTCTAGGGTTTTTATGGTTTTAGGAACTATCAGCTTTAAGCATGGAATTTCAATGCCTGGGTTTGCATTTTGTTTTACTAAGATTTCATTGGCATTAGGTAGCAAAAACTGTATTGTCAAGGATGATGAAAGACTCAACAAAGTAGGTTTATTAAAGATGCATTGTACATTAGCTTATGGCCAAGTGATATCAAGGCACATTCCTGAAATAAAAATTTTCACAGTAGTTCAAAGAGAGAAGAGACCAAATCCATTCAACACTAAAGCCTCAGCACCTAATTCACATGACTAATATAACAGCATAGAGTTCCTACAAAAATTACATCATCAGCCCATCAAATTAAGGTAGTTTATTTGGATCTTATTAGCACTGAAGTTTTGTTGGCAATTAATTTGCAAATTGATTTTGTAACTTGTAAGAATAATAAGCATAAAAATTGACATTAGTTTTACGTACACATATTTTAAGTTAACACCTTTATAATAAAAATAACTTAAGTTGGCCCGGATAGGGGAATCTGTGAGAATTGTTTTCCACATCATCCGTTTTAATAAGAAGAAGAAAAAATTTAAAGAAATTTTGACTAGGAAAATATTTTTGTTTTATGGGTTACATAAGAATAATAAATAAGTCAATGATACACACTGAATATTTACAAAGGTATGTCACAGGAAAGAAGCTGCATGATATTTTAAAGGAATTCTGTAGAGTTGCTTTATTATGCTGAAAACTGTTGTATCATTTATACATTCCTATTAACAGGATGGGGTGCAGGGATTAAATTTTCTGAAAAGCAAAGACTTTGTGAACTAGACAGTTTGGAGTAACTACATTTGGCATTTGAGA
The DNA here is from genome assembly GCF_002776525.5 of Piliocolobus tephrosceles. Lineage (NCBI taxonomy): Eukaryota > Metazoa > Chordata > Mammalia > Primates > Cercopithecidae > Piliocolobus > Piliocolobus tephrosceles. Next base: position 81,266,456 of record NC_045444.1, read on the forward strand.
TTATTTTGGTGAAATTCATATACTTGTGCAGTTTAATTTTAATAAAATATATCAGCCTCCAACTATCCTAAATGGATTTCAATTATCTTATTCTTTTTTATCTTATTTGTAAAATGTATTCAAAAAATGCAATATTAAGTCAGTTCACAAAGACACTAGCTTTTCAAAGCCACAAATACTGAATGTGATGCTTATTTTTGGCATATCCTGTGGAAAACACAGAGTAGAAATATTATTATGACAGCTTATATACTTGCAAAATATTCATTGACACTGTTCTTCAGGCTTAGGTACTAACGTTCTTCTTCTGCCATTATATTTTATAGACCTAGCATCACATCTGATTCTCTGATTTGCATATTACATGGTTAATGATCGTTGCTGGGATATTTTTAATTTATGATTTTATTATTATTTATATATAACACCTTTTCTTATTAGCTATACCTCGAATCATATGTATAAGATGAGATAATAGTATTATTCAGGTGGGTTTTCTCACACATTACACACACAAATATACTAAGTGAAATCGTGAGTGTGCTTGCAAATGTAGTGCTATTTTCTCATTTTTAAAACTTTTTGTTTTTCAGGAATGAGGGCAATAACAGGTTGCTGCATTAAAAGTATTTCATTAGATTCTAATTGTGATTAAGGAGTATATTTGCAGCTCACCTTATGGGCATAGATTAAAGATGTGAAGTAGCCCACAAGGGACCTCATTAGCATGGTGATTACAAGTTAATCAGTAATACAAAGAACAGAGAAATAATGAAACAGAAAAACAAATTTTTTGATGCATTCATTATTAGATTTTCTTGGCTTTTAAAGGTTTAAAAACTATCAGGCTAATGTTTGGTGCTTTCATCTTTTTAGATTATGCTATCCTGAGGGAATAGTTTAGTGCTGCCGGGTAAAACCACTGAGGGAGAGGCGTCATTGGGTCATTTATTTTATTTTATTTTATTTTTTCAAGACAATAAGCATTTAGTAAATGACTACTAGCAGCAAGGCACGCTACTAGGTTCTGTGATGAATACAAATGCAAGCAAGAATGAAACTTGAATATAAGAAAAACACAAACAACAAAGTAAAGTGTAAGTTCTCGGTGAAAAGAGAAAATTTTGATGGGGATATCAGAGAAGGATACGAAAAATATTAGGATTCAATCTAAATCTTGAAGAACAGGGTTCTAAAGTGGTAGACAGCATAAATTGGCATTCAAGGAAGAAGAAATAAGATAAGCAAAAACAGGATAAAAATTGTTCATTTATATTTGAAAAAACACAAAGTAGAATGAAATTTTTTACAGAGCAAAGTACCTATAGAACAGTGACACAGAATTGTTAAAGAAAAAATGGGCCCAGATGCAAGAAGGTATGACTAAATACAATATTAAGGAGTTTGAGTTTTTAATCTCTAAGCAGTGGGGGGTCTGTATTAGTCCATTTTCACACTGCTATAAAGAAATACCCAAGACTGGGTAATTTATAAAGGAAAGAGGTTTTAGTGACTCCCAGTTACACATGGCTGGGGAGGCTTCAGGAAACTTACAATCATGGCGGGAGGCAAACTGGAAGCCTGCACCTTCTTCACTAGACAGAGGAGAGAGAAGGGCAAGCAAACAAGGAAGTGCCATGCTTTTAAACCCATCAGATCTCGTGAGAACTCCCTCACTATCACAAGAACAGCGTTGGGGAATCCTTCCCCATGATCCAATTACCTCCCTCCCTCCACACGTGAGGATTACAATTTGAGATGAGATTTGGGTGGGAACACAGGGCCAAACCACATCAGGATCCAATAGATGGGGGGAAAAATGGTCATTTTTGAAAATTCGAAAAGCAGAATTAAAGTATACCACCTAAAGTCATTTAAGGTTTTTTTGTTAATGGAAATGATAGATGAGCAGAGATATAAATGAATCACACTAGGGTTTTGAAAATATGCTGTAAGTTGCCAATGTGAAGAGTATGTTTGCTGCATGCATCTTTCTTCTCTTTTTTTCTTTGAATGAAAAACAGGCCTATGAATTTTTCATCATTTGCACGTACCTTTTCTATATTTCCCGAGGTAGTTTTGAGAGGTCACAGCGTGCTGGCAGCCCTCGCAGCCGTCGCTGGCTCTTGGCGCCTCCTAGGCCTCGGCGCCCACTCTGGCCGCGCTTGAGCCTTTCAGCCCGCCGCTGCACTTGGGATCCCCTCTCTGGGCTGGCCCAGACCGGAGCCGGCTCCCTCTGCTTGTGGGAGGTGTGGAGGGAGAGGCGCGGGCGGGAACCGGGGCTGGGGGCAGCGCTCTCCAGCCAGCGCGAGTTCCAGGTAGGCGTGGGCTCTGCGGGCCACCGCACTCGGAGTGGCCGGCGGGCCGGCGCCGCCGGCCCGGACAGTGAGGGGGTTGGCACTGGAACCAGCATCTGCGAAGGATGCGCCGGGTCCCCCAGCAGTGCTGGCCCGCTGGCGCTGCACTCAAATTCTCGCCAGGCCTCAGCTGCCTCGCAGCGCGGAAAGGCACGGGACCTGCAGCCTGTCAGGCCGAGGCTCCCCGAAGAGCGCCGCCCCCTGCTCCCCCGCGCACGGTCCCATCAACCGCCAAAGGGCTGAGGAGTGCGGGGCGCACCGCGCAAGACTGGCGGTCAGCTCTGCCTGCCGCCCGGTGCCGGATCTACAAAGTGAAGCCAGCTGAGCTCCTGAGCCTAGTGGGGACTTGGAGAACCTTTCTAACTCAGGGATTGTAAACGCACCAATCAGCACCCTGTGTCTAGCTCAAGGTTTGTAAATACACCAATCAGTACTCTGTATCTGGCTAATCTAGTGGGGACTTAGAGAACTTTTCTGTCCAGTACCCTGTGTCTAGCTAAAGGATTGTAAATGCATCAATCAGCACTCTGTCAAAACAGACCAATCAGTTGGATGTGGGTGGGGTCAGATAAGGGAATACAAGCAGGCTGCCCAAGCCAGCAGTGGCAACCCGCTTGGGTCCCCTTCCCCAGTGTGGAAGCTTTGTTCTTTAGCTCTTTACAATAAATCTTGCTGCTGCTGACTCTGTGGGTCCACGCCACCTTTATGACCTGTAACACCACGAAGGTCTGCAGCTTCACTCCTGAAGCCAGCAAGACCACGAACCCACCAGGAAGAGCGAACAACTCCAGACGCACTGCCTTTAAGAGCTGTAACACTCACTGCAAAGATCTGCAGCTTCACTCCTGTCAGTGAGACCACGAACCCGCCAGAAGGAGGAAGCTCCAGACACATATGAATATCTGAAGGAACAAACTCCGGACTCATCATCTTTAAGAACTACAGCACTCACCACGTGGGTCAGCAGCTTCATTCTTGAAGTCAGCAAGACCAAGAACCCACCAATCCCGGACACACTTTTACATCCACTCCTTTGTCTTATTTCTGTAAAACATGTAGCAGGGATATTATTAGTATCATATTTTAGTGAAAATATTAAGTGACTTGTCCAAGGTCAACCAACCAGCTTGAGATAGAGTCAAAATTAGAATTCAGAATTCTCAGAACATGTTTCAGTGTTCTTACCACTGTATTTATTCAAACCACCAGAATCAAGGCATGGAATAGCAGTGTTCTGTATAGTATTCCTTCACATATTCACCCACTCTTCCAGAACATTTATTAGTGCCGAATGGCAAGGTATTATAAGGATAAGAGGTAAATAAGATATAATCTTGACTTCCAGGTTGTTAGCCTTTCATGAAACATTCATAGTGAAAATAAGATGGAACATTCAGCAGAAACTTCTGCTATGCATGGTACTGACCTCCATTTTATGAAAAACTTTCTTCTGGAGAAAATTCAGAGTAGATCATTATTTCTAATTCCTCTTTGTATTGCTTGTTCATGCCAAGGAGGAGAAATGACGTCTCTAATAGGTGAGTTTTGAAAAGATGACGCTGAAGGCCATCCAGGCTTGTTTAGGAGCCAGTCTGCCAGGCAGATGGGGCACTCTGGACTGCCCCGTGCTATGCAGTGCCCCTTCAGGGGAAGCCTATGGTAACTCTGTTGCACTAGTGACTGGGTTAGTAAGTCTGATTGAGCCTAAAGTACTGTTAAACACACTTAGCTGTAGGTCTAAAGTCAGGCCTTCCAACTACCTTTCTCATAATGCAGCTGACATCTTCACTTCCTTATGCCTCATTATGCCTATCTCAATTGGATCTATACTCAGAATGGGAAGGTAACCATGATTTAATGACCATCCAAACATGTGTGCCTATTATCATCTTATCAACAGCCATAGAGGAATTGATTATAATCCTATTACTGTTTTCACAATGATGAAAATGAGGCATAAAAGATTAAGTAACTTATCCACATTCACACAGCTAGTTAGTGACAGAGCAGGGCCATGAGCTAATTCTCTGTAATTGGCCACCCCAACCGTAATGCAAGGTGAACAGTAACAAATTCCTTAAAAGACTCATACCATGTTATTACATATTCAATTCCATAAACAATCATAATTTGTCTTTTAATAGTGGATCATCTCAAAGAAGGGGCAAAAATCCTTTCGAGAGCCATGTTGTTCATTAATATGACCCAGCAGAGTAATCTTTTAAACACCAAAAAAAAATATTTTATTTATAAGTCAGATGCCATAATTCACCCAATTCTGTTCTATATGACCTCACTCTCAGCTCCTATTCCAGTTTCTACTAGGTAGCACTAAATATAAATTCTAGTTAGGGCAATAAAATAACGTAGTTTCCCATGGTCTGTCGCCAATACCTAAATTACTTTTCAATAAGAAGAACCTGGCTTCTGGTTTCTCAACCAAACCAAAGACTCAGTCTAATTAGATTCAGGGAGTGTGTATTTTACCTGGAGTCTGATTATACTTGGAGATTCTCTCTCTGAGAATAAGTTAAGTACAAGAGCACCATCAAGAGAGGTATGCTATAGATTCATTATTGAATATTATGGAGGAGATACAATATATCTTAATCATAATATAGCTACAATAAATATGTGAAAGACAGGCTAGAGATCTTACTCTGTATGTTAGCTTCTGTGTCAGGGAGTCCTCAAGACCACCCAGAGGTTTAATGATTTGTCTCAGGATTCAGCATAAATTGAACCCAGGATTATGATTTTTTGTAGCAAAAGGATATAAAGCAATATCAGCAAAGGAAAGAGGTAGATGCAGTGAAATCTGGAGGAAACCAGGCACAAGCTTTCAAGAGTCCTCTCCTAGTGGAATAACACAGGATGCTCTTAATTTCCCAAAAATCAGTGATGATATATGTGAAATGTTTTCAACTAGGGAAGTTCATTAGGGACTCAGTGCCCTGGGTGTTTACTAGGAGTTGGTCATATAGGCAGTTTCTGCCTCGCATATGCCAAAAATTCCAAACACTTTAAAATAAAGCAGTTGTTCAGCATAAACCATTTGTTGAAGTTTAGGCAGAACCTATTGTAAGGTTTAGGCAGAACAGTTTAGGCAGAGTAAATCTCTCTTATAAGTTAATGTTGGGAAATCTAAGTTCCCAGACAGCAACCAAGGGCTAAGCTTCTCTTTCTAAGAACATGAAGTCTCAGACCTGCTATGTTAAAGATTTTCTGTACAGCTTCCAATGGGGAAAGAAAAAGCATTAAAATAGAGCTCAGTGGGCACTTTATTTAGGAATCACAGACAGAGCAGAGTTTGGTCTTTTTAATTTCTAAAAAGAAGAAGAAAAAGAAGAAATCTCAAAAAGTTTTACTTTCTTTGGATTCTATTCACACTAAAAGACATTGTGTCATTGAAGAATTACACATTTTTTTTTGTTGTTGTTAGGAGTTCAAAATTGTTCTCTTGATTTATGAATGGGCTAGTCCTTAAAAATAGGATGATACCAAAGGTCTATTCGCTACTTTTTATACCAAACTACTCTTTCTTCAGCAAAGCTGTTTTGAACATCCTATTTGGTTTCCAGTTATAAAAATAATTTAACTAAATTGAAAAGGAGGAAAAAAAGTCACCAGCTTTTCCATCACGCTAAGATTACCATTTTAACTCATTGGTGTGTATATTTCAGAGCTTTTAGTAAGAATATATATGCTCATTTTCTTCTTTACAAAAAGGAATCATGCTTTCTTGACCCAACAATATGCCTTCCTTACTGCTAAGTATCTTTCTATATGACTGTACCTTCCTTGTACAGAGGCACTGCAGTATATTTAGCTAAGCATTGTTATTTTCACATTCATCAGTTTTACACAGTATTCTAGGTAAAATAGGCTGAGAGTAATCCTACTCTCAAGGAGATGACATTCTACTGGGGAAAGAAAGACAAAAAGAAATGAGGTAGTTACAAGAAGTAGCAAGTACTATGAAAAAACAGACAATGTGATAGAGTAGGGAGGAGAAACTGCTTTAATTTGAATGGCAACTGAATATCTCAGGAAGACAAAACACGTGTTTTTACACCCGAATGATAAAAGTAAGGTCATCATGGGAAGATCTGGAGGGAGAGCATTTCAAGCAGAGTAACAGCCGTTGCAAAGACCTTGAGCCAAGAATAGTGGCCATATGCAGAGAAAAACCTTTGGAGATTTCTGAACAAGGTAATGATGAGCTAAATTTTTGTTGTTGTTGTTGTTGTTGTTGTTGTTGTTGTTGTTGTTGAGACAGTCTTGCTCTGTCGCCAGGCTGAAGTGCAGTGTCTTGATCTCGGTTCACTGCAGCCTCCACCTCCCAGGTTCAAGCAACTCTCCTGCCTCAGCCTCCAGAGTAGCTGGGACTTCAGGTGTGCACCACCACGCCCAGCTAATTTTTATATTTTTAGTGGAGACAGGGTTTTGTCATGTTGGCCAGGCTGGTCTCCAACTCTTGGCCTCAAGGGGTCCGCCCACCTCAGTCTCACAAAGTGCTGGGATTACAGGCATAAGCCACAGCACCCAGCTGAGTTAAACTTTTAAAAGCTCATTCTGGGTATCAAGGGTCATCAATTTTACGAAGGGAAGAGTGACATCAGAAGCTGTTATAAGAATGTGAGTAATAGGAAATGGGGGCTTAATATAGAGGTGTAGTAGCAGAGATGGAATTAACTCATCATAGTTGGAAAATGCTTTGTAGCTAGAGCAAGCGATATACTTGTTGATGCATTGGATGTGAAGTGTTAGAACAAGATGTAAAGTTTGGCCCATTAATTTTTTGCTTGACCACTCATTTGAAGAAGCATTTTCATAATTTTGGAATCATGCTATTTGTCATATGTAACGAAAAATATTTTTCAATCTTTGTAGTTTATCCTATAATTTTGTTCATGCTGTTTTCAATATATAGTGCTGCTATATTTAATTTTATGAAGTTCAGTGAATCGATCTATTCCTTATCTTTATTTCTTTCAATAATAAGCTTATAAAGTAATTCTCTACCTCCAAAATTTGTCACCTATTATTTCCTACTGAAGTTTTTTTCATTTTTACATGTTTGTAATGTATCTAAAATATATTTGTGAGATGTGAATAATGAATATCCTTTCCTTTTCCATGAGTGGCTGCCTAATTATCCCAACATCATTAGTTAGATAATTCATCTTTTATCCTCTGATTAAGATGCCACTTTGATACTATACTTAGCCTTATTTTATTTAGGTCTATTTCTGTACTCCATTTATCTGCCTAAACTTGGTCTAGTACCTAATTATTTTCTCAATTATTAGATTTTTATTATATACTTTAATATCTAATAAGAAAAGTCTGTCCTCATTACTCTTATTTTTCAAAATTACCTAGGTTATTCTCACATTCTTTCTTCCAGATGAACTGAGAATCATATTGTCACATTTGAGGAACAAAAAAGCAGTTTAATATGTGGTAAATTACCAAGATGTCAGCTCTATATTTGATTGGAAGTAATGTAAATTTCTGGAATATGGCATGCTAAATCTAAAAAATGGCCTAATCACATAATGAAGAAAAGAAACAATCATTATCTTCTCCTTTCTTTATGCCCTTAAGGTAAGTTCAATTTCTTGCCATTTTTAAGGAAACCAAACTTTAGACATCCATCATGTTTTGTAATAGAAATGATATTGCAACAGTTTCTTTAATTATAAACATTTACATTTTACAGTACCACATGATTCATAGTAGAGCATTTGTACATGTTTAGCTCATTATTTTAAACTTTGAGATCACATTTTTGTTTCTTCAAAGGAAGAAAATAATCTGATGTTATTGCTTTTATATTATATTTTAAGCCTGACCCAGAACTCAACATTTAAATACTTCTTCATTGCCAGGTATCCCATACAAACTTTTTGAGTTTTCCAAGCAAGATACTTTCTGAAAATGCAATTGTATGGTTTTGATTCCGTTTTTCATATTTTAGTCTTCATTTGCCTATAAATCACACTCACTCTTTGAATATCTTATTATTCTGAATGTCTTATTACTTCCTACATATGACAGAGACATTACTTAGAAAGTAAAAAATAAGAATGAGATTCAAAAATCTTGCTTTGATTCATTGGAGGAAATTGCAGCATCGTGTATATATGCATAATTGTAGCTGCAAAACAGTTTGGCCAGCCTGAAGTAGAGTGAAGTAAGAAGTCAAAACTACAATACCAAGAAAGGGATGGAAACTTGGGTTCAGTTCAGACTTAATAATATTAAAGAAGTTAAAATGCACTGGTGATGCTTACAAGCAGTAAGGTGTTATCTTCATACCTCCATGTTATGTTTTTATGCCAATTGGACACAGCCACAGGCCTCATGCTTACTGACCCATTAAAACAAACCAGAGGTATGAAATAGAGTTCAGAGCAATTGTCCATTGTTTCTCCTGCTTTTCCTGCTTCAGTCCATGCCCATCATCTACCAGACTCTTGATTTCATCTGTTATTTATTTAAAGACATAGCTCCTCCTATTTGGAGTTAGTTTCAACAATGAGTTCCTCCAGCTTCTAAAATGTCCTGTCATTCCTCATCTTTCATCTTTGTCTTGCGCAGATGCCTTCCATTTTCCCACTCATTTCATGCAATCTAAGATAGGATTCCACATCCTGACTGACTCCTCAGAACTCAATTACTGACCCTAAGGCCTCCACCAAATGGTTATTATGAAAATTAGATGATGTAATTTTAATAAATATGAAGCATTTTTCACTATGTAAAGAACATCAAAGACATGCAATTAATGGCAACTGCTACTAGATACAGTGTCTTACAACAACCAGTTGTAAAGTAAAAGCAAACTGATGCAAGTAATTGCTTTGTTGACCAACAACTTAAAAAATAACTTGACTGTTTTATTTATATTTAATTAGCTAAACATTTAGTGTCACAAACAGAATCAATATCCATGTGTGACAGCTGATGGTCACCCTTATGTTCATTATGTTTTTATATAGGAACAATTTTCACATCTGCAGACAAAAAAGGAGCCATTAGAGAGAAAAGTTGAATCTAAGTAGGGTGAGCATATGTTCTCGTTATTTGTGACAGTACCAGTGAATACCTGTTATCCTAGCATTATTATTAATAGTGGCCAGTTTCACTCTCCATCATAGCATTATCCAATTGAATTTTGTGTGGTGATAAAAATGCTCTCTATCCAGGCTACCCAATATGGTAGCTACTAGTCAATGTGGCTATTGAGCCTTCAAAATGTGACTAATGCGACTCAATTAATTGTATTCAATTTAAATTTAATTAGCCACATATACCTACTGACTATTATATTGAACAGTGTAGCTCTAAAGTATCATGGATTGGATGATATGTTCTACAATCATACTAACGATGAAGTGTATTTGGTGAACTGAAGTCCTTAAGGCCATTAGAGGAATATAATCCAGGTGGAAGGATTAGTCTTAGAAAAGCAAATTGCCCTTCCCACCTCATCAGCAAGAGGGACTGGGAGACCACACATCGAAAGTTTCTGGGTGAAAGAATGGATAAGTTAGAAAGGTCATGTCAAATAATCTTAAGAGATTCAATAAAATGGCCGGGCGCGGTGGCTCAAGCCTGTAATCCCAGCACTTTGGGAGGCCGAGACAGGTGGATCACGAGGTCAGGAGATCAAGACCATCCTGGCTAACATAGTGAAACCCTGTCTCTACTAAAAAATACAAAAAACTAGCTGGGCGTGGTGGCGGGCGCCTGTAGTCCCAGCTGCTCGGGAGGCTGAGGCAGGAGAATGGCATGAACCCGGGAGGCGGAGCTTGCAGTGAGCCGAGATCCCACCACTGCACTCCAGCCTGGGCGACAGAGGGAGACTCCGTCTCAAAAAGAAAAAAAAGAGAGAGAGATTCAATAAAATAAGATGTCTTCAGAAAGTGAAGAGCAGGTATTTCGTAACCACAAATTACCACACGTCGGAGAAGAGAGCCAAAACTTCAAGGGGGAGCTAAACCGTCCTAGCTGTGATAGTGGGACCTCATGTTCTTGCTATGTTCCTCATTCCTTATAGGTTTCTATTATTTCTTACCTACCACAGTCCAATTCACCTCACAAGCTGCACTTTGTGTTCCTGACTAATTAACATGCAACTGGCACAAAAAGAAGTGACCTTTTCTTGACTAATTTTCTTTCTTCAATTCAACAAGAGCCTGTGAAGTACTGTGCAATTAACAAGAGTGTAGGGAGAAGTAAAGGTCTCATTTTATGGTTTAAAAAGAATTAATTTCACAAAGAGGAAACTAGTTAAAATTCTAATAGTAGTTAGTATGCATTCTGTAGCACAGAACCTAATTGAGCCATTTTCCATGTTTTACAAGAATAACAGAACAAGTGGTTGTTTAACTTTTTTCTGTATTGCATTATATTTGAATGTAGTTTTTCATTAAATCATAATTAGGAGTGACATACAGACCCAATTCATTACCATAGCACTTGCTGGCACTCAACATGTGACTTGTTAATATTTGTTCTTATTTAAGGGCAAACAGAATTATTTCATTTCAGATACAAAAAGTTATTTTAAATACTTGAACAAACTGAGATTGCTCTATTATTACTTAAATTTACTTTCCTTCTGCTAAATATCCGCAGAAGGAATGCAAATTACAATATTAATTTGGCTTTTTTCTATTTATGTGGATTTCCCATGAGAATTAGCTATATATAGATATAGATATAGATATAGATACACACACACACACACACACATACACACACACACACACATACACATATATATTTTATTACTGCCTCTAGAAAATATGACTTTGCAGCAGAGGGGGAAAACACTTTTTGCTTTTTTATTTTTTACCTTTCTGAATCTCCAAACAGGCTAATAAAAATAATATTGCTTTCAGTGTCTCTTATTTAAAAAAAAAAAAAATACTGGGCCTAAAAACCACACAGCTGGTCTTTTCAATTTTCTTAACTACTGAATTGGATTAACTGCATGATCTGAGTCAACTGATTCTGCAGAAATCAATGGCTGAGAAGGCAAGATCTTCTCTCCTGGTTGGCCTCATTCCTAAGCCTCTGAGCATGTGATATTCACTCAGTGCACCATCAACTTTTAAAATAATTGCTTTCTAAATGCCCAAGTTACAAACTTCGATGAATGATATTTGTCTCAGTAGTATCCCGTAGATGAGTAACAAATATAATTTAGAAATTTACATTAAAAATAGCATTTATTAATTTTTCTAGTTGTACTTATTATAGAAAATCTAGATGGTAGAGATATGAAGAAAATATAATCAGCATAATTCAGTCCCCTACTATTAATATTGGGACACGTATCTTTCAAATCTTTTTTCACATGTATGTATATATATATGTATGTGGTGTGTGTGTGTGTGTGTGTGTGTGTGTGTGTGTGTGTATGCCCCTTTTAGGGGGTGAAGGTCGATAGAATAATGCCACCCCATCAAAGATTTCCACATCCTAATGCCTGGAACCTGCAAATAAAATGGGTTACATGACAAAGGGGAATTAACATTGCAGGTGGAATTAAGATTGCTAATCAGCTGACCTTAACATAGAGAGATCAGCCTGGATTAACTAGGTGGGCTCTGTAAAATGAGTAAGAGTTCTTAAAAGTGAAAGATGAAGGCAGATGTAATGTAAGGAGGACTCATCTCATTGTTGATGGCTTTAAAAATGGAGAAAGGGGACCAAAAGCCAAGCATTGCAGATACCCTTGCTAAGCTGACAAAAGACTAAAACTGGCCTTGACCAAATGGACCTAGTAGATATTACAAACATTCTACCAAACAACTGAAGAATATACATTTTTCTTATCTGTACATGGAACATTCTCCAAAATAGACCATATGCTTGGTTATAAAGCAAGTCTCAATAAATTTTTAAAAAATCAAAATCATATCAAGTATCTTCTCAGACCAGAGTTGAATAAAATCAGAAGTCAATACCAAAGGAAAATCTCAAAACTACACAAAGACTTGGAAACTAAATAACTTTTCCTGAACGATCTTTGGCTAAACAATGAAACTAAGGTAGAAATCAAAACGTTTTTTGAAATGAATAAAAATAGAGACAAAACATACCAAAACCTCTAGGATACACCAAAAGTAGTGCTAAGAAGAAACTTTATAATGTCAAATGCCTATATCCAAAAGATAGAAAGATTTCAAATTAGCAACCTAACGTTGCATCTCAAGGAACTAGAAATACAAGAAAAAACTAAACCCAAAGCTAGAAGAAGAAAAGAAATAACAAAGATCAGAGCAAAACAAAAGGACATTGACAGCAAAAAAAGATACAAAAAAATCAACAAAAGTTATGTCTTTCAAGGATAAATTTATAAAATTGATAAATTAATAAAATTGATAAACTGCTAGCTAGATTAACCAAAAAAAAAAAAGAGAGGGAGAGAGAGAAAGTATTCAAACAAGCACAAAGCACAATCAGAAATGATAAAGGAGACATTGCAACTGACACCACTGAAATACGAAAGATTATGAGGGACTACTAGATTTTTAAATGTGTTATTCCCTACTGGAAATCCTAATATAATCAGAGAATCTTTACACCATGCAAGTTTCACTGATGCCTAGTCTGGTCTTATTTTATAAATAATGAAACTCAAGAACACAAAATTACCAAGGTCAAATCACTATTCAGTGACCATCTCATTACAAAGATTTTGATGCTTTACGAATCTCTTTCTTCATAACGTGCTATAATAAAGAATGAAATGAAGCAAAAAAGTAATGTGAGTAAGGTGCTTTGAAATATTTAAAAGAGGAAATACTGATTTTTGTAGTCCTGAGCATAAAATCAGCTAAGGAATGTAATATGGTCATTTGATCTCATATGTAGATGGATTAAAGTGTCTGGTTGGTGGCCTAGACGTTTTGATCTGAAAAGTCTAGGAAACACCTCCTCAATCCCTCCTTCAGTTAACTCCTAAAACAAAACAAGGATTTGAGACACTTCCAGAAATCCATGTCCTACAGAAGCAGTAATTCAATTATATAGCCAATTAATTATTTGCCTTTATATTTTTGTGCCAATCTAATTATTATTTATAATAAATATTCTGTCTTCATTTGGCCATTAGTAGGTAGAGATATGTTTGTAATTTTTTTTTTTTTTGAGACAGGATCTCACTCTGTCACCCAAGCTGGAGTGCAGTGGCACAATCTCAGCTCACTGCAACCTCCAACTCCTGGGCTCAAGTGATCCTGTCACCTCAGCCTCCAGAGCAGCTGGGAACACAGATGTATGCCCCAACGTCTGGTTTTTGTTTTGTTTTGTTTTTCTTTTTCTTTTTGTACTTTTGGTAGCGATGGAGTTTCACCATGTTGCCCAAGCTGTTCTCAAACTCCTGAGCTCAAGTGATCCGCCTGCCTTGGCTTCCCAGTATGCTGAGATTACAGGCATGAGTCACTACCCCTGACCATGTTTGTAATTTCAAATGTTCCTAAAATTCATAAAAAATACATTTCATACACTGAGTCATGGGCTTAGCCAACACATTCATGTGTACACATAAAGCTCAAATGCTTAAAACTTAGGAGTAGAAAAACAAACACCATCATTGGCAATTGTAGAATTTGACTAGTTATTGCTGCACTATGATATGTTACTGCATGCTGGTGTTATTTAAACACAATCTATAAAATACTCATAAAAGGTTTCGGAAGGTTTTTTTCAATATTAGGAAGAGAGACAAATTTTTAACATTGTTTGATACAAACACACAGAGACAGATATACGAATAGTATATTTTTATGTAAAAATGTCAGAATATTTATATAAAATGTATATAATATAAGCCTTTATGTATATAAATAACAATAAATATATGCATGTGTTTCATGTCAAGACAATGGATGTATAAAAATAACTATATAAGAATTTGATGATTAAAATTATAATCACACACACACACACACAAAATAAGGTTCAAATGAAATGTATTCTACTGTAGCTAATATGCCATCCCCGCCAACTACTTGAGACTCTTCTATCTCAAAAGCTTAATGGCTAAACCTTAGAGATTTAATATGCCACCATGTCTTGAGAAATGAGCAAGACATGCTTGATTAGTTTCAAAATGAAGTGTGCATTTCTATGAGACTATTTAGCAGGCTGTGGCTTGCGTGTATAAAATGTCAGGATTATTAAGTTTGATATGAAGTCACTGTCTTGGGATCAATTAATTTAAAGTTTATTAAGAAAAGAAGAAATCTGTCATTAGGTATATTTTGAAACACACAAAAAGTATTGAATGAGGATGACAACATGTTTAATTCAATATGCATCTTCATAGAGGCTGTCAAATGGCTCTAAAAGATCTGATACATCATAGGTCCTGTAGGTGTCTTTGTCAGCTTCGCATACCTCTTCTTTTACCACATTGTGACAATCCAGGAGTTGTGTTCTGACTGCCTTGAAGTTTAATGTACTTCTATTTTGAGGCATTTACTGAATCATATTCAGAACCATGGAGCTTGAGGTATATGAGCACTATCATTTTTCTTTATTCTATTAAAAAGGTCTCTCATCTTCTTCCTATATATTTTCCCTAGCCAGAAAAGAAAATATTGCTGTCACTTTCAGTGGGGTTTGCCTTTCATCTCACAGTAGCATTTCAGGTCTCTAAGTGGTGTCCAATTTATTTGTATTCCAATGCCACTTCCCTGAAGCATGCCTCTCTGTCAGCTGAGCACAAGATTCAGGTGCTCCATACTTGGAAGCCATGCTATGAAGAAATTGACAATATCAACTGCAGCCAGTCGTCTTGCAAGCAATTTTCACTATCTGCAGGAGAGGAGTTCTCAAAATTATTTAGTAGCTCTATCTATAATATTTTTGAAGGTATTCCAAGTTTGCTTTCCTTGACTTTCTCAAAGTATGATGTTTTTGTTTTCAAATCTCTTTTATCATATTGAAGATGCATTTTAGTATAATTTTTATTCTCCTAAAACTAGTCTTTAATATCTTCACATTTTTACAATTTACTATTAAGATCACACTTTAATTATTCCTTGTAATTTAGACCATATGTCAATAGGATTATTATTTCACAATTTTATGATGTCTAAAATCTGAAGGATGGTCCAGAATTACAACATGTGTAACATAGCATAGTGTAATATTACAGAACAACATATTTTCCTGTTCCCTTTTTGCATCATTCACTATATACTCATTCACTTCAAAAGGATGCAATAATTACAGCTCATTGCGTGACTAGTATATTATGTGTAAAATATTCCTTCTCATTTATGCTGGATTAACTGCAAATTTTTCACTCTTTCCTTGCAATGTTCCTTTACAGTATCTCCCATCATGGCCTAGAGCCTGCTTCAGTGCTCCTTTGAATCTGGGCTGGCTTTGTGGCTTGCTTCTCACACTAAAATGCAATGAAAGTGACAGACTGCCAGGCTGCAAAAGCCTTTGTGCTCCTCCACTCTCTCGGGATTCGTACATCTACCATGAGATCAAGCTCAGGTTCACATTCTGGAGAATGAGACACCACTTGGAGCAGAACCATTTTTTCAGCAGATTTATGTAAATCAACCTGTCATCACCCAACCCTAGGTGACCACAGATGATGAGTAAACCTAGCCAAAGTCACCTGAGCCCAGTGCAGCCAACCTATAGAATCATAATAAATAATAAATAATTCAAATTTGTGTTTAGATAGAGTGCAAAAAAATGTGGCCTTACACTGGGCTAAGACACATCAAATAGGCCAAGGAGAAGGCATGACTTCTAGATATTTGCAGGAAAACTAAAGACATGTCTAACCATATACTTTCATTTTCTCCAAAAAATAAGATATTTAAATTTTTATTTAATTTTCAAAATTAATATCTTGTGTTTAGGCACCACTGAGGAATTGAAGAATGCAACATAAAGAAACCAATATTTAAGCTGGGTTTTGAAGAAGGAAGATCATTTGTAAGACAAAGAGGGAATACAGTAGTCTCAACAACAGAATGAAACACTTGAGCAATGGTGAAGAAGTGGGCACAGCTAGAATAAAGTTGCACATAGAGGTTAGTGGAAGAAGAGACTGAAAAATGGGTTTAGACTATATTGTAAAAGGCTTCCTCAGGCAAGTTAAGAAATTTGGGCCTAATTTTGTGGGCATGAAAGAGAATCGTTTTGATAAAGAAGTGATGATAATTTAGGAGACAGAGTGAAGAATGGTTTAAATTAGGGTGATTAGATGCAGTGAAACCAGATAAGATGACTATTTTAAGTGTGCAAAGGAGATATGATGATGGCTTCAAAGGTAGTGTCAGGGAAGATGAGAAGAACTAGTTTCAATAATTTTTTCAGAGTTAAAATTACTAGAATTTAAAGACTTATTATTGATAATTTGGGTTAAGAAAGAAAGGAGGAGAAGAGAGAGCAAAACAGGCTACCATTTTCTCTAGATTTTCAGATTAAAAGATGATGGTGGATTGTGATACTTCCACTAAAATAGAAAATATCAGAATAGAAACTTACTTTAAGAGGAGAAATAAACTATTTTCAACATATTAATTTTAAAGTAGTTTGAGGACATACAGATTGACATGGCAATTTAAAAAAAAAACAGATAATGGTGAAGTTAATGAAATTACAATTGCCTATCTCTGCATTTTGATGGCAAGTAAAAGCATGGAAGCCTGAAATACCCAGGGATAATGCTAGGGTGAGAAAAAAAACAGAGTCAAAGAATTGAACTCTGGTGAATACAAAAATCTAAAAAAAAAAAAAAAAAAAAAAAAAAAAAAAAAAAAAAAAA
>NC_045444.1:81283736-81291380 GCF_002776525.5 Piliocolobus tephrosceles
AAAAAAAAAAAAAAAAAAAAAAAAAAAAAAAAAAAAAAAAAAAACAAGTAAAGGAGAAGAAGCTACTAAAGAACACTTAAAAGCAACTTTCCAATGTTTATAAAAATTTTAAGATAATAATGTCCTGGAAACTGAAGGCACAAATTCCACAAGGAGAGGGTGGCGAACAGTGTCAAGTGCTAAACAAAAGATGAGTTAAGATGAGGTTCAAAAGGGCAGTCCTATTGGGAGTTAAGAAGTGACAGCAGGAAGAGCAGCTTTCTCAGGCACTAAGCATGCTCTTCTTGTTAGAAGTAGTTAATGGATAGAGAGTAATTAATTTGAAAAAGCAGGGCTTAAGCTACACTGTCATACATTTCACTGAAGAATTGAAGGAGGGAGATTGGGCTTCAAGGAAAGATAGATGAAAATCGAGAACATCTGAGCTTACTTATATTCAGAAGGGAAAGGATTCTTGAAGAAAAAGACTAACCAGGTTTCAGACAGCTCATAGGATATAGTCTCTATGGCATGGACATAGCAGCTACCTTAGAAAATAAACAAAGGCACCTCTACCTCTGGGCCATAAGGGAAGAATGGGTGTCCCTATAAGAATGTTTACAAGAGGGAATGCAAAGTCTTGGATATCCCATCTGCTAATCTTTTCTCCGTGAGGTAACAATCTATTGAGTGTGATGGCATGGAAAGCACAACAGAACTCAGAATAAAGGCTTTGGTATAGACATTATAGAAACTCAAAAGGAAATTGAAAAGAGAAAGAAAAATGATTTCTAAACAGTAGAAATCTACTGATGGCTCAGTAGATATTGACAAATCCTAAATTTATAGTCGTAATGATGTATAATCTGTGTGAAGTCAAGGGGCAGTAGTGGAGGAAGTGGATTGTTGGATTCATTTTAGTGAAAACAGAAAAAATCATGTGGATAAAAACACTGAAAGTCATAATGACACTGTTTTGAAGACAGACTGTAGCTGAGCTAGGAACCTGGAGTGAAACAAGAGTACAGCTTATATTTACAAAGGGGATTGAAAATGCAAGCTCAATCCTCTCGAATCCAATACTACTTCAATTCTGTTATGGTGAAAATAGCTTTTACATTGGCCTTTTCATATATAAAAAGTTACATTTTAGTTCACTTATGCCTGTTCTACTTAAAAACTCAGTTCGGTTTTTCTGTTTTGGATATTTTACCACCCTCTTTTAGTGAACATTCACAATTATAACTTACATAAAACATAATTTCCTCTGATAGTAAGGCACTATTTTATTTACCTTTCCCATGCTAAACTAAATGTCAAGCATAGTTCAGCAAAATAAATCAATAAATCTCAACAGACACAAATGCTTATTTTATTAATGCCAACTCTAACTCCAAATTAAAATCATATGAGATCGACATTGTGTACATATTTCAGATAAACTAATTTTCCTTTTTAATATCAAATACATAAAGAGAGTAATTAAAGCATTTGTTGCCCTTTTCTCCTGGTTCCATATGCATGGACTGAGAAGGAAATAATTAAAATGAATTTGCTCAACTCAAACAGACAATATAAAAATATGAAGAAGATAGACAGATGGGAAATAGATGGATAAACAGATGGCCATATCACTTTGGAAAAATAAAGTTAAAACTTGCTTGTCATTCAAATTAACAGCGAACAGCATTCTTTAAACTTGCACCTTGGATCAGAGCTAACAGTGTAAGTGCTAAACCATAGCACTATATCATGTGACCTTTAAAATAAAAACAAATACAAAGCCTATTTCAAGATTTTTACTGCAGATCTCAAACAATTCAAAAGACTGCTGATACAAGTAATTTCTATGTTTATGGTAGAAAAGTAATAAAATTTTATAATTAATATATTCATAAACCAAAGATATCCAGAAATTAGTTTACCTTCCCCACTCAAGATTGAGGTTCAAAGAAGAATCCTGTTTTTAAAGGGACTGAAACAACCAAATGGAATCGAGGAGTAGGAGACAAAGTGTAAATTCAATTCCATGGACGAGCCAATGTGTGCAAATGGGAAAAATGTTGAAGGTAATTCCTAAGGAAATATAGGCTCTTAAAGCTTATTCCCAGATTTGATTAGCCTCAGGGAAGAGTCAGGGAAAGCAACACTAGAATTGAAGAGTTAGGGCCATCAGATTCCATATTTGATGGGTTATTTCCAATTGGGAAGCAGAAGTCATTGACATACATTAGGATTGGTTCAGAAACGATGACAAAGCTTAGATGCAAATAGAGCAAAAAATAGGCACCATAACAAGGAGAGGAAAGCCTAAGGCAAAAGAAATTAATCTGGCTTATATTATTTTTAAAAAAAAGAAATTAAAGCTTACTTGACCTTACACTACTCCATGCGTAGGTTTCAAAATATAATTTAAAAGATCATAAAAGGCCAATATAGATAACATTGTCACTAATACACTTGTGTTCTTGCTGACGCAGTCTACAGTTGGTTAATAGAGCTCCCTAATAAAGCTTGGTAATGACTGCCAATGAAGTCATAATTTGGCCATCAGTAACCATTCTGAGCATAGTTTTCATAATCATAGACTAATACATCAGGAAAGTAGAAGATTGTGTCATAATGCCTGTTGTCTTGTTAGTATCATGTAGTACCTGGAACATAGTGGATATGTTCTGAAAGCATAAAGTAATAAATATATATGTATCTGAAATATATATCTGAAAGCATAAAGTAATATATATCTGATAAGCATAAAGTATAAATCTGAATATATATATATTCAGATATAATATAATATATATAAATCTGAAAGCATAAAGTAATAAAATGAGAATATAGTTTTCATTCACTTCCAGTTTAAATATAATTTTAATTATATATCAATAATAGAAAATGTTTATCAAAATTTTAACTGTAACTGTATTTATGAGGCATTAAATAACATGCCTGAGATCCACTGATAGCCAATGCAATCATAAGGACAGAAAAAAAAATCTTTAATTCAAAAAATTAAATAAAGCACTGACATTATAAATAGAGGAGTGTTAATGGTCATTCAAGTTAGCAGGCATTAAGATACAATTAATTATGTATCAAGGCAGTACAGTGGCCAGAGTGTTAAGAGGTATGCTCTGTAATCAGGGAGGCCTGGGTTTGAATTCCAGGTGACCATTCTACTAACTCTGCAGGTCTGGAATTTGCTTCTACCCTACTTGCAAGCTAATAAATTAGCCTGTAACAGAGACATAAGATTCCTGCATCAGAGACAAATATCTTTGTTACAACACAGAAAGCAGTATAAGCATCAGCATATTTGCACTGGCTCCCCTTGCCCCTAATTCCCACCAGGGCACCATAATAGAACATGATAGAAACTACATAAGCAGCGGATTTGTGTCATAAATGAGAAAAACTGAGTTTGGGGATCCATTGGTTTTATAGCAAGAAGTAAGCAAGCCTGTTCTTTGTCCAAGTGAGAAAAGAGACATAGCTTCATCTCTCAACCATAGGAAATATTCTACTTGTCAGGGACTTAAAGTCTGGCCCACCCAGCAAGATATGTAAGAATGCAAGAGAACCAAAGAGTATTGTCTCTGCAAACATTATCTTACACATTTATTAATTTATTCATTCACTTTCTCTCCCTTTTCGCCTATTTTATTTTTCTTCATTATTCCTCTCATAAACTTTTTTACATTGTTTGTCTCTCTCACCAGAATAGAAGCTCTAAGAAGGCAGAATGTATTTTCTTCACTGTTACATTGATAGAATTACTATATTTACTTGTTTTATAAAATGTATATCTGTTTTATTTTTGTAATGTCAAATTTAAATATTTATCAGTTCCTAAAATCTAGTTGCTTTTCTAGGTATCAAGGATATAGCAATTAACAAGATGAAGAAGGTCCCTACTCTAACCTTCTAAATCTCTATCAGTAAAATATAGCCTATAATAATGCCTATTGAGAGGATTTAATGGATAATACAAGTGAAATATTTGGTAAAACTGTGTCATATAGTAAGTGCCCGTGGATATTAGCAGTTATTTATTCAAATATAATGCTTTTGCCACGGATAGTTTTTGCATTTCACTATTTATATTTTGAAGTGTGTTACTACATATTTTAAATTTTTATTTTTCATATTTGTTTAGAGATAAAGTCTGGCTATGTTGCCCAGACTGGAGTGCAGTGGCTATTCACAAGCACAATCATAGCACACTATAGCCTGTGACTCCTGGTCAAGCAGTCCTTCTTCTTTAACCTCTCGAGTGTCTGGGATTCCAGGAATGTGCCACAACACTCAGCTTACATTTTTATATTTAAAATAAAATATTCTAACACAGAGACCCATATAAAGCATAGTACAACACATGATTAACTGATGTAAATATGTTACCATTTTTTCTCCAGAATATTATCAAATAAAGAAAAAAATACAATTAATGTCCCTGTCTCTTTCTCTTCTCCCCTTCTCCAGAGTTAACTATGTCATTTCCATTCATGTTCTTGTCCAATTGGAGATAATTTTTGTATCTTTAAATAAATGTCATCACACTGAATATACTATTTTGCAACTTTTAAAAACTTAAACTCAAACAGTATTTCCTTTAATATATCTGTCAAATCTTCTTGATTATTCCCAAATCATCTCAGTGGCATATTTGTGAGGAGTGAAAGAGTGTGAAATGGACCTAGGTTTGTCATAATAAAAATATCTTACTAAATCCTGTGCTTTGCACTTTTAATGTCTTTTACTCTCACATATAAGTTTTACCAGTATATTAATCTTGCATTAAGAAATGGTCAGATTATAAACACTATGACTTTAAGACATTGACCTTTTAAGAAAATTTTATTTGGAACATTTTTCTTCTTATCTCTAATTCACACTTCAGAGACTGATTAAAATCTTCTTGCTAATTTCACTTGCAAACTATATCGCTATTACTGGTATTTACTGCACTTAACCTTCACCTTCCTGAAAGTAACATTAAAGTGTTATTTGCATAAATGAAAATCATTGCGTTTGAATGCTGCTCTGACTGTATATACTTTAACCACTTCTCCATAAATGACATTACAAAAATATTGTTGAGAAAATGCCATTTTAAAAGGCTATTGAAATATTTTCCCCCCCAAAAAATAAACTACTTTTGATTTTCATGTTACAGATGGCTCTTCATACAACATAAATTCAATGTAAATGTTTGCTGTTAGTTTTCCTACTACTTAGACTCTCACTTACTGGTGTCCTCTCTTTTAAAGACTTTATGTTTTTAGAGTAGTTTCAAGTTCACAACAAAATTGAGAGGAAGGTACAGAGATTTTCCATAGACTCCCGGCTCCCACACATGCGTAGCCTCACAAATATGCCATTGAGATGATTTGGGAATAATCAACATCAACCACCAGAGGGATACATTGTTACAATTTATCAACCTACATTGGCATATCATAATCACCCAAAGTCTGTAGTTCAGAGATTACTCCTAGCATTGTATATGCTACGGGACTGGATAAATGCACAGTGCCCTGTATCCATCATTAGAGTGTATCCACCATTATAGTATCATACAGAACATTATAGTTTTGCTGCCTTAAAAAATCCTCTGTGTTTTGCCTGTTTATCCTTCCCTCCTACAAACCCCTGGCAACTCTTTCTTACTTTTTTCTCTCCATAGTTTTGCCTTTTCTCAAATGTTATACAATTAGAATCATACAATATACAGCTTTTTCAGATTGGCTTCTTTCACTTAGTAATATGAATTTGTTTCCATGATGTATTTTTATACCTTGATACTGCATTCTTTTTAGTGCGGAATAATATTTCATTGTCTAGATGTACTACAGTTTATTTACCCATTCACCTACTGAAGGACATCTTGGTTGCTTCAGAGTTTTAGCAATTACAAACAAAGCTGCTATAAACGTCGACGTGCAAATTATTGTGTGGACATAAGTTTTCCACTCCTTTAGATAAATACCACGGATCACAATTGCTAGATCAAATGGTATGTTTCGTTTTGTAAGGAACTGTCAAACTATCTCCCAAAGTAGATATGCCATTTTGCATTTCCACCAGTAACAAAAGGGAGTTCATCTTTCTCTACCTCCTCACCAGCATTTCTAGTGTTACTGTTCTGAATTTCAACCATTCTAACAGGTGCATAGTCATATCTCATTACTGTTTTAATATTCATTTCCCTGATGGCATATGATGTAGAGCATTTTAATATGCTTATTGGCCATCTGTATATATTTCTTGGTGAGGTATCTGTTAAGGTATATGACCCTTTTTTTTTTTTTTTTTTTTTTTTTTTTTTTTTTTTTTTGAGACGGAGTCTCCCTCTGTCGCCCAGGCTGGAGTGCAGTGGCGCAATCTCGTCTCACTGCAAGTTCCGCCTCCCAGGTTCACGCCATTCTCCTGCCTCAGTCTCCCGAGTAGCTGGGACTACAGGCGCCCGCCACCTTGCCCAGCTAGTTTTTTGTATTTTTTAGTAGAGACGGGGTTTCACCGTGTTAGCCAGGATGGTCTCGATCTCCTGACCTCGTGATCCACCCGATTTGATCCATTTTTAATTGATTGTTTTCTTAATGTTGAGTTTTAAGAGTTCTTTGTATATTTTGGATAACAGTCCTTTATCAGGCGTGTCTTTTAAAAATATTTTCTCCCACTCTGTGGCTTGTCTTCTCATTCTGACAGTGTCTTTTGCAGGGCAGAGATTTTTAATTTTAATGAAGTCTAGCTAATCCATCTTTCATGAATCATATTTTGATGTTGTATCTAAAAAGTCATGCTCACCATACACAAGATTTCTATGTTATAGGAGTTATGAAATTTTGCATTTTACATTTAGGTCTATCATCCATTTTGAAGTTAATCTTTCTGAAAGTGTAAGATCTGTGTCTAAATTCCCTTTTTGACATGTGGATGTCCAGTTGTTCCAGCCTCACTTGTTAAAATCCCTACCCTTGCTCCATTGTCAAAGACTGCCTCCATGGCCTTTGCTCCTCTGTCAAAGATCTGTTGCCTATATTTATGTGAGCCTTCTTTCTAGGTTCTTAATTCTATTCCATTGCTCTATTTGTCAATTCTTTCACCAATACCACATTCTCTTAATTACTGTGGCTTTATAGTAAGTATTAAATTTGGGTAGTGTCAGTCCTCCAACTTTGTTCTTGTTGAGTATTTTGTTGACTACTATGGATTTTTTGCCTCTCCGTATAAACTTTATAGTCAGTTTATGACATCTATAATAATAATTTGCTGAGAGTTTTATCGGATTGCATTAAATCTTTAGAAGAAGTTGGGGAAAATGGATGTCTTAATGATATTATGTCTTCCTATCCATTAACATGGAATACCTCTCCATTTACTTAGAGTTTCTTTGCTCTACCACCAGTTTTGTGTTTTTTTCATATAGATCTTGTACATATTTTGTTAAATTTATACTTCAGTGGTTCATTTTGGGTGGTGATAATATAAATGATATCGTTTTTAGTTTCGAGTTTCACTTGTTCATTGCTAATATCTAAGATGGCGATTGAGTTGTACATATTAACCTAGTATCCAGCAACCTTGCTATAATCACTTATTAGTTGCAGGAGTTCTTTGTCAACTTTTTTCAGATTTTCTTTATGGACAATCTCATTTGTAAAA
>NC_045444.1:81291480-81316949 GCF_002776525.5 Piliocolobus tephrosceles
TACTTTAAGTTCTAGGGTACATGTGCATAATGTGCAGGTTTGTTACATATGTATACTTGTGCCATGTTGGTGTGCTGCACCCATCAACTCATCAGCACCCATCAACTCGTCATTTACATCAGGTATAACTCCGAATGCAAACCCTCCCCCCTCCCTGTGATAGGCCCTGGTGTGGTTTCATATTCTTTAAACTGTAAGTGTGCTGTTAAAAAAAATATATCTCACAATGATGTGATTTACAGGATAAAAAGTTCTTTTACTGGTGTACAGTTAAGAAATTAAATTGAAGAACTTTCTCCATAACTAGTGAGAGTATTTAAAATGTTAAGCCCATAAATTAATGTTCTGGTTGTCCCTTTTAATCATCTGCTCAAGATGCTATTACACAGTATCATAGCTTGGGTGATTTAAACAATAGACATTTATTTCTCACAGTTCTGTATAGTGGCAAGTCCAAGATCAAGATGCTGCCTACTTAGGTTACTGGTGAAGAACCTCCTCCTGGCTTACAGATGGCCACCTTCTCACAGTATCCTTAAAGGGAGAGAGAGAGAGAGAGAGAGAGAGAGAGAGAGAGAGAGAGAGAGAGAGAGAGAAAGAGATTGAGAGAAAAAATACTAGTCTCTTTCTAATAAGGACACAAGGACACTAATTGCATCATGCAGGCCCTACTGTCATGAACTCAGCTAACCCTAAGTAGCTCCCAAAGGCTACAACTCCAAAGACAGTCACAATGAAATGAAGGCTTCAGTAAATAAATTTTGGGTGGAGAAATAATTCAACCCATATCACCCCAAATATATTTATATGTTATGTATGTATAACTTTCTTCACTTCTTTTTTAATACAAAACTCTTTACTTCTCATTTGTCTGTCTGTATTTGAAGACAACAAAATAACTTCTTTAAATCACTTTACTTTTAAGCATACTTAAGTTGTAAAAATAAATTTTGCTGAAAACAGTGGGTAGTAATAATAATAGCTAACATTTATTGATACTTGCCAATGGCATAGCCAGAGGCAATGTTTTAAGAGCTTTCAGGTATGAAACATATTTAATTCTCATGAAAACTCTATCAGGTTGCCAATATTATTTTCATTTTACAGAAAAGAAGACTGTTTCTAAGACAGTCTAAATAGCTTGTTCAGAAACACGTAAGGGGCCAAATTTAGAAGCTATGCAGCCTGGTTCCAGATCACATACTCCTATTCATACACCTATAACGTACCTATACTGTTACAACATTAGATAATAAACACTTTGTCCTGTTTGAAGACTATAAATTTAAAGGATAATTGGAAAAGTTTCTCTTGCCTAGAGAAAAATACAATTTTTTAAGATAATGCTTCATAACTATGTGTATTATGCTTACTGAAATAGTTATATTTGTACTTCCTTGAATCAATGTATACTAAATGTTCTTCAAAATAAATCTGAAGTAACCTGTCTCCTTAGACATCAAATGATAGGCAATAACTGGATGTTTATCTAATAGAAGTATTTTCCCTCATATTCGATTAATATTTTAAATTATGTGCTATGCTTAACGATAACATATCAAAAATAATTGAAAACTATTTTTATTGTACAATTAATAAAATATTACTTGTAAAATCTATGATAAATCATTTTTATTTACAACTGTCAGGCATTGGTGACATTTGGTAATGTAGTATGCATAACCTACAATTGCTTTTTAGTCTTTAATAGGTTAATCTCTTCTCACAGACAAATTGCAGGCACAAACTCACCTTAGCTGCTTTAGCATACTCACTTTACATTTGATTTGTCTAACTCAAAGGTCTTTACATAATAACAACAACAAAAAATCTACTCATGTAAATTTACTCTTCCAAGTAAAATAGCATAACAAACATATGGGTTACATAGGCCATACATTTGGTGTAGGCCTGTGCTCACATAGTTTGTGCATAGAGAACAAAATAAAGCACAGTGTTGTAAATCTTCATTTGTATCCTGTCTGGACAGAAGTTTTTATTGTTCCATCAAACTGTCTAATCTATTACTAAGATCTGTCACATTTTCTTTTATAACAATTTTTTTATTTATAGAGAAAAATTTCTACCAGTTTTCTGTCATTTGAATCACTGCCATGTGATCCTCATGATCTGCCTTAAAAGAAGCCCACAACATTATCGTTTAATTTCTTCTTCAGCCACAATTGCCATCCTATCCGAAAATCACACACCTTATTTATAGATACAGAACAACTTTTTCACCCTTGTATTTTCCCACCATAAATGTTGCTGCTTGGATTGTACTAACTAAACAATAGACAAACCACTTTTACTGTCATTGGTTCCAGATTGGGAAGTTTTCTGGGCTGCTCTTGGCAAGGGTGGTGACAACAGATGCTAAAAAGCTGATATTCAGAAGCTGGACATTAGATGCTATAAGGAAAGTGCACTGAGTCTGTATCAGACCAGAATGTGAGTATCTTGCCATGTACAGGTACCATTCCCTCTGTAAAAGGAAAGAAAGGTAGCCAAACTCAATAATATCACATTCAACCAGAGTCTAAAGATATATATTTTAAATAAATTTAAACGTGGATTCATTGATAGAAAAGACTGGTCTCAAGATCTTTTCTTTCAAAAAGTGTATATATGTGGCAGCAATTTAGATAGCTAAATATTAGGTAGGTTAAATTATATGATATTACCATTTTAGTAGGTCAAAAAGATCAAATATCAGCAGTTTCATAAGGTTATGCCTAATACTGAGGTTATAAAAATACAATGACCCTAATTGTTATTGAAAATAATGAGGACCATTGTTACGCAAAGAGATGGAAAAAACAGCAAGACACAATATCTAATGTCACATCATCAAACTCATTTGTCAGGACAAGGTGCCATGCATTACCTTATTTTTCAGCTATTGCGTACATCTCACAGTTCCCAGAAGACTGTCACAGAGAAGATTAAAAAGTGGCAATATAAATCACAACTTCTCCTATCTAATACCATAGTTTCCAAACATTATGCTGACAAATGATGAGAGTATTATAAACTCTTCAGCTCAATAATCCAACACTCCACCAGTAGTTAGCAAAAATAGGGTGAAATAAAACA
The DNA here is from genome assembly GCF_002776525.5 of Piliocolobus tephrosceles. Lineage (NCBI taxonomy): Eukaryota > Metazoa > Chordata > Mammalia > Primates > Cercopithecidae > Piliocolobus > Piliocolobus tephrosceles. Next base: position 81,294,577 of record NC_045444.1, read on the forward strand.
CATTCAGAAACAAATGCCAAGGTTAAAAATACTGCTTCCAAGTCTATAAACTTATTACATGCTATTAGAAAGTGCCAACAGTTTTCCGTTCCCAGTACTTTCATTTTACTTTAAATCGATTGGAATTACCACATTAAATCTGTGCCTTTGAGAGCTCAGCATGGGAATAAGCAGTCAGATTAAACAGTACGGTCGGCAAACTCACACAATATCATTATTTGTTCTTGTCATTCTAAGCTCTTCCCTTGAATCCCAATGTCTTCCTGCAGAAAGGACAATGATTTTTAAAAAATATCGCAATACACTGTTTCCAGTTACATTTAGAGATTTACAATTCCCATAGCATACCTTAAAAAATAATGCCAACTTCAATGGGGAAAATACAGTCGTTAGGATATATGTTGATGAGTTGAATCAATCTAATCCATCAATCAATCAAAGGCACTCCTCAACATTTTCTCCCCGAATACAGATGTCTTTAGTTTCTTATAATAATCACTCTGTAAAATTCAGTAACTTTGAGTTTTCAGTCCTAAATTAGATAACCATCATGTTTTAAAAGATGAATTAGCTAAAAGATGCTATTAGAATAAGGATTTAAAGAAAAATTTAAAGGATTTAAAGGAACACACAGTTTTCAAAGCACTGCATTATGTGCTACGAAGAAAACAAAAATTATAAAACTTTTTCCCTCAAAGAGTTTACATTCTAATTTTAGAGACAAGATATGAATGTTTCTGTGGGTTTTGTTAAATAAATTTACTTTAAATGGCATGTTAAGATAGCAAGTAAGAGAAGTGTCACGAGGCAGTACATGATTGTCATACGTGTATAATACAAATGCTAATTAGTGTTAGAATTCAAGGAGGGAAAGACCGCTCCAGGAAATCCTTGTGCATGAAGTGGGATTTTTTGCTTCTTTTATAGTATCATTGGTGTTTAGATGAGGAAAAAGGGAGAACAATTGCTTTCATTCTGGGTCCTGTGGGCTTGGGCTGGTTAGATCTTGAAAATGAGAGAAAATAGAAAGCCTTTGTGTCTCCCCAAAATTCATATGTGAGAATCCAAACTCTTGAGCATTAGGAGGTAGAACCTTTGGGAACTGATTGGATCACAAAGGTAGAGACCTAATGATGGGGATTAATGCCCTCATACAAGAGAACAGAGAGATCTGGTTAGCCCCTTCCTCTATGTAAGGACACAAGAAGACACCATCTATGAACCAGACGGGGAACCCTTTCCAGACAATGAATCTTCTGGTGCCTTGATCTTGAACTTCCCAGCCTCTCGGACTGTAAAAAATACATTTTTCTTGTTTATAAGCAATGTAGTTTATGTTATTTTGTTATAGTCGACCAAACAGACTGGAACAGTGCTCAAAGAAAATGAATAATTTGTTCAAGTTCATAAGATAAAACTTAAAATCTGGAACCTTAAGCCAAGTCTTCCTGCAGAAAGGCCAATGCCTTTTAAAAAATATCAAACCAATCCACTGTTTCCAATTACATTTAGAGATTTACAATTCCCATAGCATACCTTAAAAAATAATACCAACTTCAATGGGGAAAATACAGTCGTTAGGATATATGTTGATGAGTTGAATCAATCTAATCCATCAATCAATCAAAGGCACTCCTCCACATTTTCTCCCCGAATACAGATGTCTTTAGTTTCTTATAATAATCACTCTGTAAAATTCAGTAACTTTGAGTTTTCAGTCCTAAATTAGATAACCATCATGATTTAAAAGATGAATTAGCCAAAAGATGCTATTAGAATAAGGATTTAAAGAAACATGGTGATTTGGGCATGCATGGGTACGTCTTTAAAAGCTCTAATATTCTTTTGGCTTATTTAAAATAAAGTTTTATATTTACAGACTTCAAAAGTCAGCTCTAGTTATGCCAAAAACTGTAAAATGTCTGAGATTGCATTCTCTTGTTAGTCAACAAGTCACTCTGTCACAGTTTCATGAATGTTGTTAGAACACCTGAGACTCCTAGATGAGAAATGAACAGTTTTTTTACCCACATCAATAGCAGTAGCCACAGTATCAGCATTTTGGGGCTGGTTGCCCAAGCCTCAATTAACACAGAGTAATGTGAAGAGAGCCAGATGACACAAGCCCACGCAACGGGTTGTGTTACAGGAAAGGAACCCGAGCTTAGAGAATCAGGAGCTTTAATGATGGCAGTAATTGTGTTTACCATTTGCTCCAGAGACTTTTTTATTATACTAGATAGTAAGCATGGCTGTACTTTGATCTAAAGAGAGATCCTTTCTGTCTTCCAAAGTATGATGCCAACATCCAGAAGAAAGGGCAGTAAGAGTTTTGCTTACAAGGTGTGCAGAACCATTAGAAACCCATGGAGAATTGTCTCTCAACAGATTGATCCACACCTGCTTCAAGCTGCCTCCTAGATTGTTCCAAAATTTTGTTTTATGAGTTGAACTGTTTAGTTAAGAATCTAACTACCTCATATGTTCCTTAGTTGCATGTAATTTTACTGGGAATGTAATTTATGTTATTCTCTCCATGAAATTTCATTGGAAAGAAAAGTCAAACTGCCAAGATAAACATGAATTTAATCTGTTTGCTGAAACTATTCCTCCTCAAAAACAGAAACATTGAGTCTTTCCTGAAGGTTCAAACCTCACTCAGGTTCTAGGGTCAACACAGTCCCACTTCAGTCCTCAAGTGATCCCATGTTGATTCAACCTTGCTACACGCTTTCTTGTTCCCTAAGACGTTGACCTTGATAACTGCACCAGTAGATCTGTTTTTCTCAGTCTGAGATTTTGTTTTGTTCCTCCGGAAACTCCAAGACCTAAGTCCTGGACTTACATCCATCTCAGTGTCTGGGTCATGCTCCAGCTGTGAGAATGTTGTAACTGACTAGTTGCCTCCGTTGTCATCACGTTTATCCTACTGCCACTCTCCTTGGCCCTTTGCCCACCCTCTTTTTGGTTAATGTCTTCTGTCTGGGCATTAACCAAATTCCTTTGCACGATTTTTTTAATCACTTATTTGAGATACCAGCTTTCTACTATCACCACACTCCCCATTCATTTGTTTATTCAACAAGTAGTTCCTAAAGGACAACTAAGCTTACAGATATGAGCCAGGATGTGATTTTGCAATGGAATCCCGAAATACTATAACTGACTGATCCTGATTACCTGACTAGTACTGTCTATTATCTACTGCTGTTGAGATTTCAAGCTCCTGCCCTGAGTAGTGTCTGTGCTCTGGGTCTGGCACTAGACCTTAAAAGTCCACTCTGAGAAATATCATGCTTTGTTAGTACCAGATCCTCCCTTAAATTCCCAATTTCTTTCATAATTTTCTGTTTGAAAGACTTTGCTTGTTCTGAACATTTTAATAGCACTGAATGTTGTAACCCTTAGTTAAATTTCTCATAACAGTTTTCTTATAAAATATTAAATTAGAGAGATCATGATGTCATTTGCCAACTATGCTCAGTTCACAGTTATTATAAGGTGTTGTCACCTACAAAAATCTAGCATTTCCACCTGTACAATGCAAAAAATTGTTTTCCAATATTAAGGTCTTCTAATATTTTGAAGTTAGATTAAATTTTCATTAAGGCTTCATTCATTCTTATAAAATTCCACAAATGGAACTATCTACATCCTCATAAGTCTCCTCTTGTTTACAAAACAGTACTATACAGCTATCTGGTTTAAAACCCTTTTCTTTCTTAAAACAGCTTCCCTTCTCAGGTTGTATATGTACATATTTAAGAGTGTAAGTTTGTGTGTGTGTGTGTGTTCCCTCTGATATGGGTTTATATGCTTCACTGCCAAAGTAATACTTTCCAATTTCTAATCATCTTTAAAGGCAAAAAGTTATTTACTTGGAAATATTCACAGTTTAGAAAAATCTGAAACCTAAGTCTAACAAAATGTTGGACTGTAAACCCAATAACATAAAATAAACTCCAAAATATGTGCAAATATAGTCAATATATATCTAACATAGTGTGGATAATATATACCTTCTTTATAATAGGTTATCTGATCTGCACAGGTCAATGATTAGAAAAATAAAATCCTCACCACATGAACCACAATTAAAGCTATTTTGTTTACTAGTTACAGAAATTGGCAAAGATCATCATAATGTGGTAGTTCAATTCTGCCAGAAAAGCACAAAGCCAGATAATCAGGAAACAATTTCTATTTTAAACCATTCAGGGTGCCAAGACAAAGTACCATAGACTGGGTGGCTTATAGATAGCAGAAATGTATTTCTCACAGTTCTGGAGGCAGGAAGACCAAGATCAGGACACCAGCATGGTTGCGTTCTGGTGAAGATCCTCTTCCAGGTTTCAGACCGCCAGTATCTCATTGTATACTCACATAAAGGAAGAAGGCTAGAGAGCTCTCTGTGGTCTCTTTTGTAAGGACACTAACCCCATTCATGAAGGCTCCACCCTATTTTATATCCCAAAGGCCCCACATCGTAAAAACATAATATTGGGGGTTAGGATTTCAAAATATAAATTTGGATTTATATTTGGATTTTGGATTATATCTTGAAATTTGGATTTCAAAATATATATTTATTAATATAAATATAAATATAAAATTTCATTTGTGGAATTTTATAAGAATGAATTAAACAAATGTTTAATTCGTTGCACATAATACTAACAGCAATTAGTTCCCTATTTTTTTTTTTTTCTTTAAGACAGGGTCTCACTCTGATGCCCAGGCTGCAGTGGCAGAATCATGGCTCACTGCAGCCTTGACCTCCCAGGATCAAGCGATCCCCTCACCTCAGCCTTCTGAGTGCTGGGACTACAGGCAAGGGCCATGACACCTAACCAGGTCTATTTTTGTATTTTAAGTAGAGACGGGATTTCACTGCCTTGCCCAGGCTGATCTTGAACTACTGGGCTCAGGGGATCCAGCCACCTCAGCCTCACAAAGTGCTGGGATTACAGGCATGAGCCGTGGCACACAGCCAGTCCCTTTTCTGTTAAATGGGATGCATGTCTCAGTCTTAAATTTTAACCCTATTAAAGGCATTACCTAAAATTTATTTCCAAGAAGCTGCAAACCCTTATGATGATGGCCAAGCAAATGAAACATAACTTGTCCTGAATATTCATATTCCTTCCTCTGATTACACTTTTGTTACCACTGGACTCCTCCCAACAGAAATCACATTTTATGCATAAAAACAGTACTCTTAATTCCTTCAACTATTTTTTCCTCTTTCATGAATTTTCATAAACTACCTCAAATCTTTTGAGAAATGATAAAGTATAAATAGATGAATGGATGACCTTGAGAACAGATTCATAATAGAATACAGAGATAAATGATATATCAATAGAATGAAGAAAGTAGATTATAGATACATAAATACAGAAATATATGAGTGACCCAGCACTATTTAATGAAAAATCTGTCCTTCCTCAATTATATGTCAAACTACTTCTGTCATATATCAAGTATCCGTGTACAGGTTTGCTTCTGAGTTCTCTATGGTGCTGCCTTGGGTCTACTTGCCTACCTCTAACTTAATCACTGCAATTTATTATATATGTTGACATCTGGTAGAGCAAATGATTTCATCATATACTTCTTTGATATGTGTATTCTCCATTCTTGACCCTTTGCACTTATGTATAAATTTTAGAATCTGCCTTCCAATGTCTACCAAACAAAAATTTATTGAGATTTTGATTGGAATTACATTCAAGCTCTAGAATATTAAGTTTTTCAACCCATGTTTATGCCATATTTCCCTATAGAGAGCTTTCTAATTTATCTCAGTAATGTTTTATAGTGTTATACATTGGTAGTCTTGCATACTTTTAGATAAATTTGTACCTAGGTATGTTATAGTTTTTATACTATTTGAATACCTTCTAAATTTTATCTTCTATTTCTTGTTTGTTTGTGAAAATCAAATTGATTTTTTAGTAATGCACTTTAAATCCAGAAATTTTGCTAGATTCATTAATTATAATAATCAGTTTGTGGATCCTCTTTGAATTCCTATGTAAATGATCTTGTCTACTATGAATAACATTAGTTTTGTTTCTTTTTTCCAACTGTTTTGTTTTGTTTTTCTCTTGCTCTACTGAACTGGTTAACACTTCCAATACAATGTTGTTCAGATGTAGTTAAAGATGAAACAATTTTGTAAATTATTCAATATTTTCAACATTCATTATATTATTTATTGTAAGTTTATTGTAGATATCCAATATCTCCTCCTAGTTTGCTTAGTTTCTTTTTAAAAGGATATAGAATTTTTATCAAATGTATTTTCTGCATCAGTTGATATGACTGTATCATTTTTCTTTAATAATCTAATCATGTTGGGGATTTTGTTAACTGATTGCCCAAAGTTAATCTATGGATGAGATCCTGGAAGAAATCCAACTTTGTCATAATATATTATGCCTCTATAAAGATGGGGATTCTGTCTGCCAACATTTGCTAATATTTTTTAGAGTTTTTTTTATCTTTGTTCCTAATGAGATTGGCCTATATAAATTATCTTTCTTGTGCTGTCCTTATCTGGTTTTGTTTTCAAGCTTACTAGTTTTATTGTATAGTCAGGAAATATTCCCAATTTTTCTTTCCTCTTGAATGGCAGAACTTATTAGAAAAGCTAATTTGACCTAGATGGTTTTTGTCAGAAAATGCTGATTACTGATTTGGTGTCCTTAATGATTAAGAATTGTCCAGGTTTCTCTTTCTGACTGATTTTTGATTAAGTATGATTTTCAAATAATTTTTGATAGATTTTCAAATTTATTGATATGTGACTAGTAATGTCCAGTCATTGCTTAGCTTCTCCAATATCCCTAATGTTGTACTTTTCTCACAGCGGATGTTGACAATTTGTGTCTTTTCTTTGCTCATTCTCATCAGAAGTTTGTCAGTGTTATTAGTCTTTTTAAAAGAGAGACTTTGGTGTTACTCATTCTCTCTATAACTTCTGCCTTATATTTAATATGTTCCCCCCTTCCACTTTAATGAACTTAATTTATCATTCTTTTTTAATTTTTTCTCTCTCTTTTTTTTTTTTTTTTTTTTTTGAGATGGAGTTTCGCTGTTGTCACCCAGGCTAGAGTACAATGGCACAATCTTGGCTCAATGCAGCCTCCTCCTCCCGGGTTCAAGCTATTCTCCTGCCTCAGCCTCCCAAGTAGCTGGGATTACAGGCATGCACCACCATACCTGGCTAATTTTCTATTTTTTTAGTAGAGACTGGATTTCACCATGTTGGCCAGGCTGGTCTCAAACTCCAGACCTCAGGTGATCTGCCCGCCTCAGCATCCCAAATTGCTAGGATTATAGGTGTGAGCCACCACACCCAGCCTTAAATTTTTAAAATGGATGCTTAGTTTAATTTTTGACCATTTTGAAGACATACATTGAAAGCTCTGAATATGTCTCTACGAATTGCTTACTTCAAGTTTTGGCATGTAGTATTTTCATTATTATGTGGATGAAAATATTTCCGACTTTTTATTGTAATTGTTTCTTTAAACTAAAGGTTTTGGCAGTTCCTAATCTATCTTGAATATTCAAAAAAGAACTTGCATTTGTCATGGGAAAAGAAGAAAATAGAAGGGCTCACCTAACGTGCCCTCATATGAATCATATTCAAGCACTTCCTTTGTCAACTATCTCCCTCTCCAACCTACTGGGAGCTCGGATCAGTGGTATTGTTTAGTTTCCATTTAGCTGCATAATAATACTAATTAACATTAATTAAACTCATGACTTCTCCCTCATTCCTTCTTCTATTTTATCAGCTATATTAAATATAGAAATAACTGGTCTTACATTAAACCCAGAAGGAGAAGAAAGACAGATTAACAATAAAAAGGTCTGATAAAAATATAATTCCTTTTACTTAATGATACAAAAATTGACATAGAAATGGTATTATTTTAGTTAAGCTAGTTAATTCCTTAGAGAATTCCCAAAATCAATAATCATTTTTAAAAAAGAGTGATAAATTAGATTTCACTAACATTCAAAATTTCTACTTATCCAAGTCACCATTAAGGAAATGGATAGGCAAGCCACACTGGGAGAAAAATACTCATATCTTACAAAGAACTTGACTCCAAAATACATAAGAACTGTTATAAATCAATTATCAAAAGATTAACACAAGTTAATAAATGAGCAAGCAATAAAAGCAGATACTTCACAAAAGAAAAGGTATAGTAATACCCAGAGAGAAAAATGAAAAGATGTTCAACATCATCAGGAAAAGGCAAATTAAAACCAGATAAGATTCTACTTACCACCTACAGAAATAGTTGCAATTTCAAAGGACTGACAATTATCAATTTTTGGCAAGAAAGGGGAACAAATGAACCTTCTCATACATATTGCTGATGGGGCTATAAAATGTTACAACCACTTTGAAAGTCTGTTTGGCAATATATTTTAAAGTTAAGCACATTATTACCATACAACTCAGCAATACCACTCATAGACATTTACCCAGCAGAAATGAAAATATATGTCAAAGAAAATACTTGAGTTGAATAATTATAACAGTTTTATTCATAATAGCCCAAACCAAAACAACCCAAATGTTCACAGAAAATAGATAAAATGTTTTATATTCATATGATGAAATATTCTTTAGCAATACAATAAAATGAACTACTAATGCAAGCAACAATATGGGTTAATCTCAAAAGCATTCTGTTTAGAGAAAGAAGTCAAATTGCATACTATATGATTATGTTTATATATTTAATAAAATGCAAGAACAGGCAAAGCTAATCTATAATGATAGATGTAAAAAATAACGGTGCCCATGGGGGAAGGGCTATGGAATGAGCTGGCAAGGAGTATGATAGAACAGTCTGGAAAGAGAAAAATGTTCTAAAACTTGACTGATATGTTAGTTACAAGGATGTTGGTTATCAAGGTATATATAATGGCTAACATTCAACAAATTTCATAATCAAAGTTTGTACATTCCACACTGTCGATTTTATCTCCATTTTAAAAATGAAAGTTCAAAAGTATCTTCCCCAATTTGTGTTAACTCTCTAAAATACGTTTTAGAAATGCAACCCAGAACATTACCTTACTAATTACTCCACTGGATAACAATATACAACCACTGGAATCAAAGGGAGTTGTATTTTAAATCTGGCTTTGGACATGAACAGACACTTCTCAGAAGAAGACATACATGTGCCCAAAAATCATATGAAAAAAAAACTCAACATCACTGATAGAGAAATGCAAACCAAAACCACAATAAGATATCATCTAACACCAGGCATAAAGGCTATTATTAAAAATAAAAAATAATAAATGCTGGCAAGGTTGTGGAGAAAAAAGAACACTTATACACTGTTGGTGGGAGTGTAAATTAGTTCAACCATTGTGGAAGACAGTGTGGCAATTCCCCAAAGACCTAAAAACAGAAACACAATTGAACCCAATAATCCCATTACCAGGCATATACTCAAAAGAATATCAATCATTCTAATATAAAAAGACATGCACGCATATGTTCATTGCAGCACTATCACCATAGCAAAGACATGGAGTCAACCCGAATGCCCATCAATGATAGACTGGATAAAGAAAATGTGGTACATATATACCATGGAATACTATGCAGCCATAAAAAAGAATGAGATCATGTTATTTTTAGGCAGATGGATGGAGTTGGAGGCCATTATCCTCAGCAAGCTAATGCAGTAACAGAAAACCAAACATCACATGTTCTCACTTATAAGTGGGACCTGAATGATGAGAACAAATGAACACATAGAAGGGAACAACACACACTGGGGTTTTTCAGAGGATAGGGGCTGAGAGGACTGAGAGGATAAGGAAAAATAACTAATGGATACTAGGCTTAATGCCTGGGTGTCGAAATAATCTATACAACCAACCCCTGTGACACACCTTTACCTATGTAACAAATCTGCGCATCCTGCACATGTACTCCTGAACTTAAAATAAAAGTTAAAAAAAAAAATCAGGATATGGTACTTAAAACCCATGTCAGCCCAAGCAATACTTTTGTTAAGCCATTTTATTATTGAAGTATGATTGACATACAGAAAACTGTACATATTTAATGTATACAACTTGATGAGTTTGGAAATAAGAATATACCCATGAAACCATTGCTATAGTCTATGCCATAAACCTATGTATCGCCTCCAAAAGTTTCTTCCTGCCCTCTTTGTGTTGTGTATGTGTGTGATAAGAACACTTAACATAAAATCTATACTCTTAGAAAATTTTAAAGTACACAACAAAGTATGCTTAACCTCTTAAATAATAATGTTAATGTATTATTTGTTGTAAATATTAATTAATGGTTAAATTACTAAAAAACTGGGAGGAAAACCCTTACCTTTTTTTTTATTAGAGTGTGACCATTATGAAAAGATGACAGTGATATGGATATAGCAGAATCTGTTTTTTTGCCTGCCCTTGGGCTATGGTTTGAATGTCCTCTTAAAATTCAGGTTGAAATGTAATTGTCATTGTGACAGTATTGACAGATGGGACCTCTAAGAGGCATTAGGTGATGAGGGCTCTGTACTCAGGAATGAATTAATGCCATCATTTTGGGAGTGGGATATGAGAGCTTTGCTCCCTTTTTCTCTCTATCTCTCTTATGTGCTCTCTGACCTCGTGATGCCTTCTGCTACGTTATGGTGCAGCAAGAAGGACCTCACCAGTTGTGGCCTCTCGACCTTTGAATTCCTAGCTTCCAGAACCATGAACCAAATAAACTCTTTTATTTATAAATTACTCAGTCTATGGTATTTTGTTATAGGAGCAGAAAACAAACTATACCTTACTAAATTGTTCTTTGGGAATCAAATAGGAATGACTGAACTCTCCAAGCTCTAGCATGAATACCTGACCAAGACTCACTCAGTAAGAGTATTTGGAAAACTAGTCACAGTAATACATTTGTAGATGTATTCACATAGCTCAATATAAAACTCGATACTCATACTGGCTGGAATTCTTTGGGAAAAGAAGCTTTTTTTTTTTCTCTAGAGGTTGCTAAGTTCATCTCTGAAAATAGTTGGGATAAACTTTCCCAAGGATAAAATCAATACAGAGGAAAGAATAAGAAATTGGAAAGCATCATTTGAGAACTTGAATCTGTTGTGTCTAGACTTTTTAAAATTTCAACCAGCTTAAGGTAGCCTACTCTCACTTACTGTCCTGATATGATAGTAAATATGGTGCCATTCACAAATTTAAAAGCAACATTAAAAAGTAGGAATGGCCAGGCATGGTGGCTCACACCTGTAATCCCAGCACTTAGGGAGGCTGAGATGGGTGGATCACCTGAGGTCAGGAGTTCGAGACCAACTGACCAATATGGAGAAACCCTGTCTCTACTAAGAATACAAAATTAGCCAGGCGTGGTTGCCTGTAATCCTAGCTACTCGGGAGGCTGAGGCAGGAGAATCACTTGAATCCGAGAAGTGGAGGTTGCGGTGAGCCAAGATTGCACCACTGCACTCATGTACTCCAGCCTGGGCAACCAGAGCAAAACTCCATTTCAAAAAAAAAAAAAAAAAAAAAAGGTAGCAATCATATTGTGCTTTACAGTTTACAAAAATGCTTTGCTATACATTTAATTTCAATCAATTCTTACAGATATTTGTTAATTTTATAACCCATTTTAAAGTTGTAATAATTGAGATCTGAGAATTTTCCAAGGCCTCATACTTTTAACTAATAAAGCAGAAACTTGAATTCCTGACTTTAAAAGGTATGCCATTTCCAAAATAATATAGACCCTTATTAAACATATTTCACTTTATACTTTACTGAATTATTTGTTGTTTCTCATAATAATATTATTAACTGTCTTCTATGAGCTATCGTGAGCTTGTCTTGGCAAGAATTCTTCAGCAACGCAGGGCCTAATACCTTCCAACTGTAGTGATTGCTTCCACAAATCCTGTTCATACAGTCTCCTTCCATGATCTGTAAACATTTATTTTGTAGAAATCAAATTGCTATATTATTCTTTTAGAAACCTCCTAAACATTAGTTCAGAATCCTGATATCTTTTCAAACAGTGGAACCTCCCAAATATTAGTTCAGAATCCTAATAGCTTTTCAAGAAGTGGAACCTCCAAAATATTAGTTCAGAATCCTATATCATTTTCAAGCAGTGAATCATTTTAGGTATGACTAGAATTTAATCTCACAGTTTTTTACTTGGTTTCTGTACATCTGTCTTTAAAATATTTTTGAATCTATGGTTAGTTTCTGAATGCACATTATTATTATTTCTAGCACCCTATCTTTTCTTGTCATTTTGTGTTAAGGCATGTTTTATCTTAACTATTACCATCATCATCATTATCATCATCATCATCACCATTATTCTAAAACAAAAAACCCAGGATCTTCTTTTCAGATGTGCACAATTTTAAAGGCCTTAAATGGATGATGGATATTTAATGCTTCCCTGTAGAGTGAATGTAGCTTATTAACACCAAGAATCCTCTTGGTTTTACCCAGCAGGTTGTTCCTACTTCCCTTTATGAAAAGATAGGTAATGGTACTTTCAAGTTTGTCAAAATAATATAAATGCTTTTCTCAATTACTTATTTTATTTCATTGGCTCTCTGCTTATCTTTGCTAAATAAAATTCAGAGAGGCCCTTTGAGACCCACTTAACCATTGCCCCTAACTTTAATGAAAGAACCCCAAAAGAGTTAACTGCTTAAAATCCACATGAGAGGCAAGCTGTTGATTGGCATCATTGATAGGTTTTAGGGATTAATTGAGCAGAAGTTCAGAATGAGGAAGTAGTATTCTGGCTCTGACTTTATGAGGCCTTCTCAGTGTGGCTTCATTATCCCAAAATGAAAGTAGAAAATCTGTTATCACTAAAAATAAATGGAGTAGATCATTTGAGTGTTTTATATAAAGAGAAAGACATGGTGAAGTGTGGCAAAGGAGTTGTGTTGAGAGTTCAGGCCATCTGTGTCACTTGGCTGTAGAGTCTACAACAGTAGGCATGGCCACCAAGGATACATCAAATAGGGAAATAAGAGGAGACCTAGGAGGGAGAATAAAGCACTTCAGGAGAGTTACAAATTGTCTAGGAGCAATCCCACAACCCTGCTACCATCCATTCCCCTGCCATCACCAAGAAATGTAATCCCCATAATCATAACATGCACTTTCCAGATTTATTTAAGCAAGAATACTGAAATCTGTTGCATGTGCAATAAACATACCTCAATGCTGTTTACCCTCTTCAATTGCAACTGCTATCAAAATTTAGAAAATAGACACCGTTTGGCTATGTTACTTGTTTTTCTACTTGTTTCCAGGAAGAAACTACTCTTATTTTTGTACTTCTGTTTAAAGAACTATTTTCCACACCAGGCACACTTGGATCTTGAGCCAAATTCAGCATCAGGAAGGCTAGATCATCATGGGGTGGAGAAAGTACAGTCAGTGCTCAGGGGTGCCGGATCATGATTTCTGCCTCTAACTCTCCAGGAATCCAAATAATGACTTTTCTTCAACAAATAGTAGCCTGTCAGCCAAGGGAAGGCAGTTTCAAAAGGGGCATAAGAACAAGCAGTGTCAAATGCATCCAAGAGGATGAGTGCTGAAAATAAAACACTGAGTTCGCAGCTAAGTAAATATAGGTGTCTACCGGTGTAATTTAATGATTTAGGGTGAGCATAGAGTACATGGGTGATGCAGCAACAGAGACCTCAACTGTAACAAACTTACTGCTTCCAGTCTTGCCTAACTCCAATCCGTTATCCAACCACTTCTAGAATATTCTGTCTGACCACGTTATTCTCCAACTAAAAGTCTTTCAGTGGCTTCCTATTTATTACACAGCACAGTATAGATCTGTTCTTAATGTACTATTTATCCTTCACTCCAACTGATCCTTCAAGCACCAGTTCTTACATAAAACTTTTCCTGAATCAGCAGGTAGATTGAAAACCCTCTTATTTGTGCTTCACTATAACCCAAGACACAATTTTCTCATATTGCCGACAACATTCAATCGCATTTATCTGTTTCCATGTTTACCTATCTTCATATACTGACCTCCTTAGGTCAAAGACAATGTCTAATACATCGTAGAAACCCAATATTTAATTGTGGAATGAATGAGAGGGAATGAGAGAGAGGAATGAAGAATAAAGATGGATGAGCTAACCTTGGAAAAAAGAATATTTTCCTCCAAACAAAAGTGAAGGAGAGGAGGACAGGTAACAGGAAACAAACTAAGGTAATGATATAATAGGAAGCCAAGCAATAAAAAAGGAATCAAATACCAACTCCATGGAAAACTAACATTTGTATAGTAAAGAAATATTGTGTACAGATAAGATGAACTTGAAGCTGGTCTAAGCAATTCTAACTCTGTGTTTATCTCCAAATTTGCCTGGAGCCATGCTATCAACCCTTGGCCAGTAATGGGGTAAAATGTGCTACTTAGGGATTTATAATGTGCCATTTGCATTCTGAAACTTCTCTAGTAGCACCCACTAGCAAGTTATCTACATTGTTCCTTGAGAATGTAGGTTGATGGTCTGTACCTGCTTGAACTAGTTACACAGCCTGATTCAAGCTATTGACCAGTTGAGTAGGAAGATTCCTCAGGAAACTTGTGCTTGGCGGCCCTAAGACCACCATATCTCATACACAGCTTGGCACATCATGATCTAATGACAAAGCACATTCTGTAAAACTGAGAAAGATCATGGGGACTATGTCTGGGAATCTCAAAACTCTCTAATGTTTGTCTGTATTTTCTTTCTCCTGCTGTACCATACCCTTTACCTTTATCAAAACCTAATTTAAGCATACCTTGTGGAGTCCTTTTAAAATAGTTCTCTGACCCTGTGTAATTGATGCATTTGGCACAGTGAGTCGAGTATTGAAATGACCTTTGTCTCTAATTGTAAATGTTGGCTAAGATTTTGTTTAAGGAAAAGAAAGATGAGGGAGATGATGAACTTTTGATGATAATCTGACTCCTGGGTCACTTCTGGCTTGAGTCAGGCAAATGCTGCAACCACTGATGAAAAGAGAAGCATACCAATGGAACTTGGAGGTGGTATATTCTGAACCAAGGGAAATAGCTACAAGGATTGAGAAAGAAATTCAGACAGAGGGGAAGTCAGCCAAGAATTTTGTAATTTCGATACTTCGAAAAAATGAAAGTAACAGAAAGCACTGAGGCTGCCAAGTACACCAAATAATGACTGGTGATCCTAAAGGGAAGAGAAAGTGTGCCAAAAGGGAATTGGGCAGATATTTATTTTGCTCAGAATGTGACAATCTGAATGAGGATCACTAAAAAGAGTATACAGGCTGCAGGGTGAGGAAACCAAAGACAAATGAAACAGGTATTCAGTCAAAGACCTAAGCCATTTGTGGAATGTTATAAACAGCTTCCTGGGAAGCCTCTACTAAAATTATGCATTCAGATACAAGGAGGTACTTCCCTTGCATTATACACTGACCAATGGAAGAGAATGGTGGTCATATTCAGAATTCTCAATTAGTTGCAGTTTTTACAGAGATGTGTTAGACAGTCAAACTTGCAATCTATAGAGGTGGATAAAGGCAAAGTACATAAAATGTGTATAAATGAAAAATTAGATACTAAATAAAATAATCCTTCTAAAGCCTCTGAAATGTTGAAAATACCAGTGACTGGATTGGCTATATGATGATACTGAATTACCCCCTAATTTTATGCCTTTAACTCAAGTGATGATTGATGTTGTAATTAAAGAGCTTCCAGATGCTTGGGCTCCTTATGTCACTGTACAAACAGATGAGCAGGATTCTGTAAGGGAAGATTTCATTGACCTCCTGATTCAGATTCCATAAGTAGGGCCAAATGATGGGGGGAAAATTAGGATTATTCAGAAGAAAGAGGAAAAAGGATAAAATGGGTTTTAAAACAGAAACTGGAGATATTTAAACTGGGTAGAATATAGTCACATGATTCATTTTAAAAGATATGGAAAAGGAAAAATAGATGGAGTAGCTACTAAAATTTTAATGGATCACTATAAGAGATTATATGATCAGGCTGCTTTACCAACTCCTCCATTTATCCTTGCCTTGATGAATTCTAAAAATTCTAAAAACCTAATTTTAAAAACAGAATCTGCAGTCTCTTCCAAGGCAGTGTTGTTTAAAAGAGCAGGTATTTAAAAATAGGTTTATTCTGAATGACAAAATATCCAGGGACTGTTGGTGCAATTTCAGAGCAGACAAACAGTCAGTTCAGGCAGTCATAACAAAATATCATGGACTAGGGGCTCAAACAACAGACATTTATTTCTCACAATTCTGGAGACTGGAAGGTTAAGACCAAGGTGCTGGCCAATGTGCTTCTCTGGTGAGAGCTCTCTTCTGGCTTGCAGATGGCTGCCTTTTTGCTATATCCTCAAATGGTGACTTGAGAGAGACAGAGAGAGAAAGGAATGAAGAGATTAAAAGGTCTGGTCCATCTTCCTCTTTCTATAAGGACATGAATCCCATCACGGGAGCCCCACCCTCATGTCCTCATCTAAACCTAATTATCTTCCAAAAGTCCCACCTCCAAATACTGTTGCACTGTGGGTTAAGGCTTCGACATATAAATTTGAAGGAGAAAATATTTTTTTCATAATAGTGTCTAAGGCCATTTGCATTGGTATGCAAGGAAATCATCCAGGGTAGTAAAATAACATGATTGGAATTCCTAGACATTAATACACAAAATCAGAATATTCCTAAATCTGCTAATTAAAAGGTAAAAGGCAATGTAATTAATTTAGCAGGACATGGTAAAATATTCTAAAATAAAAATATGGTTCAAAGTAGGAATTAATGATTAAAGTTATGTACGTTTGTTGCATAACTACTACCAGAACATATTACTGAAATGAATATGATGTATGAATATGGGACTCTTGTCTTATCCAAACCAGTGGAAACAGACATACAAATCTGCTATTCATTCTCTTTTAATTTGGCACGGTAGATGGTAACCTTTGGAACTACCTAAATCCAGTCAAGTCATTAATATAAAGTAGTATATTAAGTTGGTGCAAAAGTTACTGTAGTTTTTGCCATTAAGAGTAATGGCAGCTGGGTGCAGTGGCTCACACCTGTAAGCACTTTGGGAGACTGAGGCAGGCAGATCACCTGAGGTCAGGAATTCAAGACCAGCCTGGACAACATGGTGAAACCCTGTCTCTATTATAAATACAAAAAGTTAGCCAGGTAAGGTGGCATATGCCTGCAATCCCAGCTAATTGGGAGGCTGAAGCACAAGAATCCCTTGAACTCGGCAGGCGGAGGAGGTTGCAGTGAGCCTAGATTAGGCCACTGCACTCCATTCTGGGGCCCAGACTAAGATTCTGTCTCTCAAAAAAAAAAAAAAAAAATTAGTAATGGCAAAAACTGCAGTAACATTTTTACCAGCCTAATAGGATACCGAGAAAGGAAGTAGGGGAAAAAAATGAACATCAAGAAATTTTAGTTTTTATTAAAGATATATTAGATAAAGATAAATTAGTGTCCTCAAATTATTTGCTTAATAGTACAGTATAGCATGTAAGGAAAGCTGACGGTGCCTGGAAGGCAACTCAAGACTCTAGAGAACTGAGTAAAGAGTAATTGAATACCATCATTCATGCTCTATATGTTAAAAATTCAAGTTGTGCAACAAGCTGAGGGAGATTGATATTCTATGATCAATTTGACCAGTGCTTCCTTTTGGATTTCTATTTTGAAAGAAAGTAAAAATCAAATGTGCATTCATGTGAAATAATCTCCAATACCTTTTTGTGCTCAATGTGGGAATATTTAAAGTGTCTTCTTTACAGCTACAACCTGGTGGTAAGAAACATTGATTTGATTCCATCTAAACTACTGATATTCATTGCACCAATAATATAATGTTGATATCTAAATCTAGAAATCAAGCTAAGCATGACTTCCCAATGTTAATGGTATGACCACCAGGGAATAGTAACTAATCCTATTGAAATATAGGTCCAGCATAACTGTTAAAATTTCTAGTAATTACATGGGGTAGAAATATTAGCATTCTTAGGCCAGGCACGGTAGCTCACACCTGTAATCCCAGCACTTTGGGAGGCTGAGGTGGGCGGATCACCTGAGGTTGGGAGTTCGAGACTAGCCTGACCAACATGGAGAAACCCCGTCTCTACTAAAAATACAAAATTAGCTGGGCGTAGTGGTGCATGCCTGTAATCCCAGCTACTCAGGAGGCTGAGGCAGGAGAATTGCTTGAACCCAGGAGGTGGAGGTTGTGGTGAGCAGAGATCACGCCATTGCACTCCAGCCTGGGCAACAAGAGCAAAACTCAAAAAATAAATAAATAAGGAAGAAGGAAGGGAGGAAGGAAGGAAGGAAGGAAGGAAGGAAGGAAGGAAGGAAGGAAGGAAGATCAGCATTCTTCAACCAAACATAATGAATTTTTGTCTGTCTAGCTCCAAAATTAAAACAAGTCACAAAGACTGGTTTCTGAAGAAATCACATACCAAATCTGTAAATTTTATTAGCCCTATTCACATAGTAAAAAGGGAAAAAGTTGATTTAAAATAATGCTTTGAACAACATTAAGCAGTCATGGAATCTGAACTAGAATATTACCTGAGGCTGCCTCAGAAGTAGCATAGCCCACAGACAGTAGAGTCCAGGGTAGAGTTAACACTTAATCTGGGAGTCAACTGCATTGCACTTTGCTGATTGTTGCTTTTTTACTGAAAAAGTAAAAGATAATTTCACTTAATAGAATTAAGAGTTATATTTCTCATGCAACTAGATAATAAAAATAACATAGTATGGATTTATACCAATTCTTAGGCATTGGCCAATGGAGTAGCTTTTTTTTGGTCCAGAAAGTGGGCCTTTGATGACCAGAAGATAAGAGAAACCCCAGTGTGGTGAACTGCTATGAAAAACTTTATGGACGTGTAAGGAAACAAGGTAGGGTAGGCTGCTGCCCATTAAAAAACAAAACAAGAACAACAAATTTTGAATTCAGAATGGTACAGAAAGCAACAAGTAGTTACCGTGTGTGCTCTTGAGTATGCAAAATGATTAGTCACAGAGGTAACTGATGAATTAACAATAACAAAAAGGTGCATCCCACTCTATGCTCAGATGCTCAAAAATTGACTAATAACTGTTATGTTTTTAACATTAACTTCAGAGGCTTAAAGTAAGAATGGGTTTTCTATTGGTAAAATCCAGGCAAGCTCATAGCTGGAAAATGGATTACATTGACTTACTGCTTATGATTTTAGGTATATACTTATGGGTCTTGACCAAAGGGATACTCATTCGAGATTTGAACATGTATACTAGGTAACTGAATCAATGTCTCTAACACTATTAGAGGCCTTGGAAAAAAAATATGTGATTTCAGTTTCTGTCCCTGACTTATATATCACTAATCAAGGAACCCGTTTACTGCAAGTACAACAGCAGACTAAGACATAACATATACAATAAAATTATCATATAATTTTCCATCTACAAATTAATAAATATAGTGATAATTGGAATGTGAAAATAAAATATATGCTTATTAGAGGAGTCAGGTCAGAAACATGGCAAAACAAGAAGCTCCGGACCCTCCTTTTTCCAGTGAACATACTGATTCAATAACAATTTCCTTGTATGAACTATCCAAAGATCAGTTGAGAGGCTCCTGTGTCCTGGGCAAGCACAAAACCAGCTGCCTTAAAGATGGCTTAAATTGACTATTTATCACACCCTCTCACTGTAATTCTTTCCTCTGGCACAGCACCACATGATTGGAAATAAACTGCCAGTTCCCAGCTTCTCCCTGGGGAAGAAAGGAGAGGCCTGGACTGTATACCCAATGTTCTGACTTTTCAAAGGGCTGCAGAAAAGACTTGTTTCTGTGTTGCCCGAACAAGCAAGCTTACAAAAAAGGACCTGTTCTCCAAGATATATCACATGTTAGATCACAAAACAAGTCTTAACAAATTTAAGAAGACTGAAGTTGTATTAAATATATTTTCCAACCACAATGGCATAAAGCTAGAAATTAACAGAAAAAAACCTCTGGGAATTTACCGTAAAAATTAAACAGCATCCTCTTGACAACCCATGAGACAAAAAAGAAATTAAAAGGATAACTAGAAAATATCTTAAGACAAATGAAAATGGAAACACACCAGACCATTGAGTTTCAGGCAAAGCAATATTAAGAGGGAAGTTTATAGTGATAAACACTGACATTGAAAAATAAGAAAGATATTCATCTCAATAGATGCAGAAAAAGCATTTGATAAAATTCAGCATCCCTTCATGATTAAAACCCTCAGCAAAATCAGCATAGAAGGGACATACCTTAACTCTATAAAGGCCATCTATGACAAACCCATAGCCACCATAATACTGAATGGGAAAGGTTGAAAGCATTCCCCCTGAGAACTGGAACAAGACATGGGTGCCCACTCTCACCACTTCTATTCAACATAGTACTGGAATTTCCAGCCAGAGCAATCAGACAAGGGAAATAAATAAAGGGCATCCAAATCAGTAAAGAGGAAGTCAAACTGTCACTGTTTGCTAATGATATGATTATATACCTAGAAAGCCCTAATGAATCCTCCAAAAACCTCCTCGACCTAATAAATGAATTCAGCAAAGTTTCAGGATACAAAATTAATGTACACAAACCAATAGCTCTGCTATACACCAACAGTGACCAAGCTGAGAATCAAATCAAGAACTCAACCCCTTTTACAATAGCTGCAAAAAAAAAATAAAATACTTAGGAATATACCTAACAAAGAAGATGAAAGACCTCTATGAGGAAAAGTTTAAAACACTGCTGAAATAAATCATAGACAATGCAAACAAATGGAAACACATCCCATGCTCATGGAAGGGTAGAATCAATATTGTGAAAATGACCATACTGCCAAAAGCAATCTACAAATTCAATGCAATTCCTATGAGATACCACCATTATTCTTCACAGAGGAAAAAACAATCCTAATATTCATATGGAACCAAAAAAGAGCCCACATAGCCAAAGTAAGACTAAGCAAAAAGAACAAATCTGGGGACATCACATTACCTGACTTCAAACTATACTATAAGTCATCAGAACAGCATGGCACTGGTATAAAAAATAACCACAATGGAACAGAACAGAGAACCCAGAAATAAAGCCAAAAACTACAAATTGGGTACCCTGTATACTACTAGAGAGCTAGGTCCACCAAAATATCAGACATCACCACTAAAGAACGTATTGATGTAAACAAACATCACTTGTTTCCCCAAAACCTATGGAAATAAAAAATAAAAATAAGAAAGATCTTGGCTGGATGCAGTGGCTCACATCTGTAATCTCAACACTATGGGAGGCTGAGGCAAGCAGACGTCTTGAGCCCAAGGAGTTCGAGACCAGTGTAGGCAACATAGCAAGACCTCATCTCTACAAAAAATACAAAAATTAGCTGGGTGTGGTAGTGTGCACCTGTAGCCCCAGCTACTCAGGAGACTGAGGTGAGAAGATCATTTGAGCCCTGTAGGTCGAGGCTGTAGTGAGCAACGATCATG
The DNA here is from genome assembly GCF_002776525.5 of Piliocolobus tephrosceles. Classification (NCBI taxonomy): domain Eukaryota; kingdom Metazoa; phylum Chordata; class Mammalia; order Primates; family Cercopithecidae; genus Piliocolobus; species Piliocolobus tephrosceles. The sequence goes on from NC_045444.1 coordinate 81,316,225, forward strand.
CCACTGTACTCTAGCCTCAGAGAAAGAGTGAGACCCTGTCTCAAAAATAAAAATAAAATAAGAATGATCTCAAAAAGAAACTTAACATTACACCTCAGAAAGAATAAAAATCCAGAGTAAGCATAAGAAAGGAAGCAATACAGTTTAGAGCAAAAATAATTAATGAATCAATGCATGTAACATTATTAGAAGTCTTGAGAAAAAAAATGCAGAATTCGATTTGATTAGTTACAGCAGAAATAGAGAGAATGGAAAACAATAGAAAAAGATCAATGAAAAGAGGAGGTGATTTTTAAAAGCTCAACAACACTGAAAAACCTTTAGCTAGACTAAAAAAAATGAGAAGACTCAAACAAATAAAACCAGAAATGAAAGAGGAGATGTTACAGCTTATGCCACAGAAATATAAACTTGATCATAGGAGACTACTATGCACAATTAGATGCCAAAGAATTAAATAACCTAGAAGAAATGGAAAAATTTCTTTTCCATTTACAAATACATCCTACTAAGACTGTAGCATGAAAAAAGAGAAAATGTGAACAGACTTTTAGCTAGTAAAATATTGAATCAGTAATCAAAACCCTCCCAACAAAGAAAAGCCAAGGTCAAAATGTTTTAGCAGTGAATTCTACCCAATATTTAAGGAACTAACATTATTGTCCTCAATAGATGACCCTATTATGCCAGGAACACCCTGTTTAGTAACTGTATTTTGTAAAATG
>NC_045444.1:81321949-81422468 GCF_002776525.5 Piliocolobus tephrosceles
CATTTTACAAAATACAGTTACTAAACAGGGTGTTCCTGGCATAATAGAGTCATCTAGAACAATAGAAGAGAATAGAGAACCCAGAAATGAACCCACACTAATGCAGTCAACTGATCTTCCACAAAAATGCCACGAATACACATGAGGAAAGGATAATGGTATTGGGGGAACTGGATATACACAAGCAAAAGAATGAAACTGGACCCTTATCTTGCACTATAGAGAAAAATCAAATCAAAATGAATTAAGACTTAAACATAAGACTTGAAACTGTGACACTCCCGAAAGAAAATATAGAATACAAGCTTTATGACACTGGTCTTGGCAATAATTTCTTGGCTATGACACCAAAAGCATAGGCATTTGTAGTATAGTCCCAAACTTGAGACCACCTCAAACTGAAATGCTTCTGCACAGCAAACGAAACAAGCAACAAAGTGAGAAAGCAACCTACGGAATACGAAAAAATAGTTGTAAACCCCTTATCTGATAAGAGATGCATAAGAAATGCATCAATGAAGGCAAGATCTGGGCCATTTACTACTTAACATCCCATGAAGAAAATCCAAAGTAATGATGACATTTCTTCACTCTAAAATACTTCATACTGCTTGACTTGCATAAGAATCAAACTTATTAAGTGGCTAATCATTGAAGTTGAATCTGAAAGAGATGACCCAGCATAGTCATGAGCTCAATCTAAGAAGCCAGACTTGATTTCAAGTCACATATGACAGTCACTTCTCTGCTCTCTCTAAACTTCAGTTTTCTAATCTTTACATTAGGGGTTATCTCTTAAAATTTATATGAGTATTAATTAAAATGAGGCACATAAACAACAAACACTTTTCCAGACACATAGCAAGCACTGAATAACTATTATTATGGGTTCTTATTGCAAAACATTTAGATAGAGCATGAATCTTAAATTAAGGTTAATAAATATGGTGAAAACTGTCATTTGGAAGTTTTAAAGATACGTTCTTAACTAAAAGATTATATGATTATAGCTCTTTTCAGCTATGGCTAATAACAGAAGGTTCACAGGAACACTCTGGTAGTCAATTTAATGTTTAGATCATCATTAAATAAATAACAAAAATATGGGCTTCAAATATATGTTGTAATATCATTTGAATATTTGTCCCCTCCAAATCTCATGTTGCAATATGATCTCCAGCATTGGAGGTGGGGCCCGGTGGGAAGTGTTTGGGTCATGGGGGCAAATCCCTCATGAATGGTTTGGTGTCATCTGGTGGTGCTGAGTGACTTTTCACTCTGTTACATACCATGAAATTGGATTGTTAAAAAGAGCCCGGCACCTCCTCTCCTCTCACTTGCTCCCTCTCTTGTCATCTGATCCACTGGCTCCCCTTAGCGTTCTTCCATGAGCAAACACTTCCTGAGGCCTCACCAGAAGCGGATGCTGATGTCATGCTTCTTCTATAGCCTACAGAATTGTAAGCCAAATAAACTTTTCTTTATAAATTACCTAGCCCCAGGGTATTTAGCAATGCAAAACGGACTAATACAAGTGGTAACAAAGGTAATCAGGAATTTGTCACATAATAAGAAATATTCAAGAGAAAATATCCTCCTACAGGGGGCAAAACAAAACTGGATTGAGACTCTCCTCTCACAACATAATGAAGTTCACTGTTCATTTTACAAAGACAAAACAGCAAATATAAGGTATCAGCGGTTAAAAACAATGGGCAAACTTTATGACACCGGTTGAATATACAAGTCTATGCCTAACTCTGTTCCCACTTTACCAACACTAAATTGGTACTAAGGAAAGAAAGTAAATCAATAAAATTTAAGAATCCTGACTAATAAAATACCCATACCTCTTTCTTACATTAACTGGAGAAAAATAGATTAAATATGGGGTTTTACTCTGCAGAAAAGCAAAGAAAAGCTATCAAACATTAAAATTCCTCTCTATCACCACATGTTCTTAGTAGAGCAAGATAAACAGTTAGAGATCCTCACTTTGGTATCTCCAGGCAAGGAGAAAAACAGATGGGGAAGAAAAATCACATAAGCACCAATAAACTGTGACTCAGGAGAACTAAAGAGAATGCACAAAACAAGCTTTGCTGAAGGAACAAGAAGCTAATAGATAAACTGTGTTTCGATGGAACTCTATAAAACAATGAAAAGAAACTTTACCTACATTCATCAATATGAAGGAATCCCATAAACATAATATTGAACTAAAGAAGAAAATTCATTAAGGATACATACAGTTTAATTTGATGCTTTTCAGGAGTGTGGGAATAGTTTATGATATACATACATTAACATTTTTCACTTTAACACATACAAATGTACATTTACTTGCCTATATGTTAATGTACAGTTTTAGATTTTTTTTTCTGGCATGAGTGTACAGATCAGTTCTTCACTTTTTTAATCATTGATAATATCTAATGATGAACAAAAATTTCAAAACAACTATGAAGCAAACTGGGTATATATAGACTATCAGTTAATCTGGTACGCTGTTTGAGTACAAGTCAGTTAAGTAAATGGCATACAATAAAATTGAAATTATCTGTTCATAGTAAATGAAGAGGAAAATGACAGAGATGACAAAACTAGAAAAATGATCACCAACTGAGTGACAGAGACAATTATGATTCAATAAAAAGTATTTAGCCTTCCTGCAATACTGAACTCAGAGCAGAAAAAGCATTTAAATACATAATTTTAAAAGTTTTTCCTTAAATAAAAATTTAAATCTTCCAATAGAAGCATATGGCAGTATATGGAAGGAAAAACTAATATAAAATAATCAGCATGGATTTTTAAAAGATCTTTTCAGTCATACTGAATTTCTATAACAAGAAATATTTCCTGAGACATTGAAGTAGGAAGAAAATAAAAAGTCACTTAAGAGTAAAAAATTAAGCTGGGCTCAGAAAACTACAAATAATGTAAAAGTCCAAAAAATAATACAACAAAAATGTTCACAAATTTCTGTGGTGATTAAAATATGAGCCAAGAATTTTAGACCCAGCTAAATTGTCCCCCTAGAATGTAGACATTCACAGACATTAAAGAATTCAAGAAAATAACACTGACTATATATGAATATAAAACTATGAGAGAATTACATTTCAAAAATATATCAATGGTATAAAATTTGACAAGACTGTAATACAATCTTAATGTCTTTTTTTTGTTGTTTGTTTTTTTGTTTGTTTGTTTGTTTTTTTTTTTTGAGACAGAGTCTCGCTCTCTCGCCCGGGCTGGAGTGCAGTGGCTGGATCTCAGCTCACTGCAAGCTCCGCCTCCCGGGTTTACGCCATTCTCCTGCCTCAGCCTCCCGAGTAGCTGGGACTACAGGCGCCCACCACCTCGCCCGGCTAGTTTTTTATGTATTTTTTTTAGTAGAGACGGGGTTTCACCGTGTTAGCCAGGATGGTCTCGATCTCCTGACCTCGTGATCCGCCCGTCTCGGCCTCCCAAAGTGCTGGGATTACAGGCTTGAGCCACCGCGCCCGGCCCTTAATGTCTTTTATAGTCTTTTTTCTTAACTTAAAAATAGATCTTTTAGAAATTAATAATCCATATGATAGAAAACAAGCTCAGCTACTCTTTTAGTTTGTATGTTTCTTTTCCTTGTGCTAAATTCAAGCAAAATTAAAATTAACACATTTTATTGTTAAACAGTATTTGGTTGACAATAAAATCTCATTTTTGTAAAACTATTATTACTATATCCAGCATTTTTTGTTACAATGCATGAAAAGAAATCTGAAGTTATAATTACTTACTGTGAACCCAATTGTTATTTCTGGATGGAGAAATTTTTTTTCTGTAAAGTGTGAACTCTTTGTAATGCATTTTAATGCCTTTGTAATGTGTTTTAGAAAGACAGTAACATATTCTAAAAACATGAAAGTTGAAACACAGAAAATTGTAGATGCAACTTGAAGATAACAATTGCCTAGCCACTTTGACATTTGCTCTAACAAAATCTTTCATGTTCAGTATTACTTAGCAGACAAAAACCCTGTATCTGACTGCACAACAAACACACTATTAATTTTAAAAATAATAATAAATTAATTTTAAAAGGCAGAATGTCATGTAAGCAGCCAAACCAGCTGAAGAATCTTAGAAAAAAATTTCCCTCATTAATCCCCTGTCAAGCAAAAGTACTATTTGACTCTAGAAGAAAAGTTGGTGAAGAAAGAAAGCAAATGATTTTAAAAGACTCAAGGTTGTGCTCTCTCACTAATCATATAAATGATTATTATTCTGCATGATACAGACTCAATGATTATAAAGTGCTCTGTTAAGGACACTATTGTATTTCTCTGATGGGTACAGAATTTTCTAGTATACCTAAGGTTATAAAGCTCAGTGGGGACCTTCTACTTCTAAAGCAATATATAAATGCAATATATAATCTTGCATTTGAATGTTTAAAAAATAAAATTTGTCTTAAAAAAATGAAATGGTTCCTTTCATAAGTATAAAAAAAAAAAAGGAAAACTAGTTTAAGCTAAAGAAAAAATAACTTCATAATGTACACCCTGTCAAAACAAAAGCTGTAGTAGTTTCAAGTTTGAGAAAAAAAAGAACACTTTTTTTATGGACGGCAATTATTTCTTCACATCTCCAAATAAAGATAAGGCTTTCTTTTGAATGATCTGTTTATTTGTGGAGTTTAGTTAAATTTGTATTTAAATTGTTTTATTTGTAAATATAATTAAATAATGGTAAGTTCCTGAAATGAGTTACCTGGAAAATTGAGTAACCTTCAATTAAAAAAATAAAATCTTTCCAAAGAATGACACTGATGTGGTTTGGTTCTGTGTCCCCTCCCAAATCTCATCTTGAATTGTAATCCCCGTGTGTCAAGGGAGAGATCTGTAATCCCCAGGCATTGAGGGAGGGAGATGATTGGATCATGCGGGTGGTTTCTGCCATGCTGTTCTCATGATAGTGAGTGAGTTCTCATGAGATCTGATGGTTTCATAAGGGGCTCTTCTCTCTTAGCTTTCTCTTCCCTCTTGCCAGCTACCATGTAAGATGTGCCTGCTTCCCCTTCCACCATGACTGTAAGTTTACTGAGGCCTCCCCAGCCATGTGGAACTGTGAGTCAATCAAACCTCTTTCCTTCATAAATTACCCAGTCTCAGGTGTAGTACCTTTATAGCAGTGCAAAAATGAACTAATACAGACACCCATCTAGATCTGAGGTCTTCATGAACCCTTGCAAATCTAGTTAATACTTGACCTCTTCTGTTTTCAGTCTTATTATTCCAAATATGATTTTAAATCCAGTCACATTTCCAAATCTGTAGTAACACATGGCACTGTTTTTTACAAGACCCACCTAAACTTATTTCAGTTATTTCAGTGGAAAACAAAGACTTTTTGTAATATGATCTAATAATTATTTCCTTTAGTTTTTAATCTTCTTGTTTTTAAAATGAATTATGTGGCAAAATATGCCTCTACCTTCTCTCTTGTCAAATAGGACCATTTCTTCTCTTTTCTGTTTCTCAGCCTATGAACTGGTTCTTCCTGAAAGGGCCATATAAAATGGAAAGAGTAAATCATTATTGTTCTTCTTGTTTTAAAGTGAGTCAGTACTATGCTAATTCAAAGCTACCAGGATGGTATACCAACAAACAGCACCAATGAAATCCACCAGTTAGTATCCACAAGCAATTATAGTGATTAACCTGAATAAATTGGAATTGTAAATTGCCGTATCTAATTATTTGATATTGCTTGTTACCTATTTGGATAAAAAAGTTTCAAATGTACTTTGAGGTAGCTATTTTTCATCAAAGAATTAATTGTTTATATTCTTGAACATTTAAATTGTTTCCATTTTTCAAGTAATGTAGTGAGCCATGATCATGCTGTTACACTCCAACCTGGGCGATGGAGTGAAAAAAAGAAAAAGAAAAAGAAAGAAAAGGAAAAACAAAATCTTCTTAGTTCAAATCTGACCTAAGTGCAAGTGTAGCATTGTTTTATTAAAATAAATTCCTGAGATTTAAAATGCTTATTATTATGATATGCACATTTTTAAGACTTACATATAACCAAATATAAGACATATATATTACTCAGAAAAATAATATAGAGCTCTGATTTCTTTGAATCCTAGATAACATTGGACAGTACATAATTCTTCATCTTTAATACTATATTCAATATTTTATTATATTTAATAATACTTTTAAAATATAAAAACAATATTTTTTGTCAAGATTTGAGCATTCGGATATACCATAAATCTTGCTTTTGCCACTGTATTCTTTATTTTTTCTTATATAGAATTACTGTGCAAATTTTGTATTTTTAATCTTGCTACTTTATATTAACTTACACACCTAGGTATCTAAATAATTAGTTATTTCTAATTATTTAGATGTTTTATTGTGCTTCTATTGTGTCTATAATTTACATGTTTCAAAATACATTAAAAGAAAGGAAAAAAGTTTTCTGGTGGGAGAAAAGTATAGCATCAATTTGTTCTACCAGGTATGCATCAATAATATAGCTTTAATCAACTTCATGTGCTTCTTTAACTTTCAAATTTTAAATTGCACACTTATAAAGTCAGATACTGTGCTAGGAACTGGATTTAGAGCAACACCAAAAACAGGCACAGTGTCTTCCTGAACAAAGTTGGAAGAGGAAGGAAGACGTTACTCAAATAATTAGACCAATGAAAGGTAAAATTGTATTTTTGACAGATGCTACAAGTTTATACACAATTCTATGAAGATTTATAAAATGGGTATTTAACCTAGAAATTATTTCCTTTTTATTTATAAGAAACTACAATAATTTATTTTTTACCTAAAACTAAAACCTAGCCACACCTCAAATGTCTGTCTCCCATAGCAACCATCTATGAAATGATGTGGTCCATGTTTCTTACATTTTAGATATCTAGCCTGGGCAACATGGTGAGACCCCGCCTCCACAAAAAATACAAAAAATAAAACAAAATAGCTGGGCATGCTGGCACATGCCTATGGTGCCAGCTACCCTGGAGGCTGAGGTGAGAGGATCTCTTGAGCCCTATGGGGTGGGAGGAAGTTGAGGCACGTGGAGGCTGTAGTGAGCCATGATCATGCTGTTACACTCCAACCTGGGCGATGGAGTGAAGAAAAGAAAAAGAAAAAGAAAGAAAAGGAAAAACAAAATCTTCTTAGTTCAAATCTGACCTAAGTGCAAGTGTAGCATGAAGAAGAATTTGGATAAAGAAAACAAAATGCTCCCCTGAAAGTCTGACCAAAAATATTTACATGTAAGTTGAGCACAGTCAAAAGAGAAAAATTTTCATTGAAGTGGTGGTGCAATGAATTTTCTAACATAAAAGCAATAGAATTCATATAGAGATGATCCCCAACTTATAATGGACGGACAGGATTTTTTGATTATACAATGGTGCAAAGGCAATAACACATTCAATGGAAACCATGCTTCTAATTAGAATTTTGATTTTTTCTGGGGCTAGCAATAGGCAGTATGATAATCTACCCCAATGCTGGACAGCAGCAACCAGGCATAGCTCCCAGTCAACCACAAAATCGCTAGTGTTAACAACTGATAGTCTATAGTGGACTGTGTTGCCAGATGATTTTGCCCAAGTGTAGGCTAATGTAAGTGCTCCTCAGCACGTTTAAGGTAAGCTAGGCTAAGCTATGATGTTTGGTAGGCTAGGTGTATTAAATGCATTTTGGACTTAACGATATTTTCAACTTACAATGGGTTCATCAGGACATTTTAACCTCATCATAAGTTCAAGAGCATCCATATTTAAAAGAGAAGACTTATTCAAACGTTAAAGAGTAGACAAAGACAAAATCTTATGCAATAAAAACTGCTCTCTTTAAACTCTTTTGGGAACTTAAAATGTATCAGGTATAAATTCACTACTGTAAATATAACATCATTTTTAAAGATGATGAAAGTATCTTAAATGTAATGAGCAGATAATAAAACTTTGTATCTCTTTGGGATTTTATTGTTAGAGTTAAATGTAAAACAATTTCTAAAATAGACATGGTACTTTAAATATTTAAATAACTTAAAAGAAGACTCAAAAAACATAAATGCATCCTTTTAAGCCTTTTTCTCCAATGTTACTCTTAAACTTGCAAATGAATCAGATCTCCTTATCAACCACAACATCATAATTTAGAGCTTTTCGTTCATTTGTTTACTTTTTCCTCCTTATACTACAATTTTAAAAGTTAAGTTGCCATAAGGAGTAAACCCAAAATTGAGTAGAAGAAGCAGTTTCCTATTTTTCATTCAAATTCCATTCCAAGATTGGCATTCTCTGCAGTCATTCACTATCCAGGTGACTTTTATCACGTTTCTCTTCCATCCCCTGGTTATGGGGATGGAATAACCTTATCTGCATTGTCAAAGCTGAGCTTCAGGTAGATCCACGTCCAGCTCACAAGAAGGCAAGTGTGGTTGTGTACCTCCAGTGCGTTAAAACACAGACCCAAAAGTAACATAAGTTATTTCTGCTCCAGTTCCACTGAAAATAACTTAGTCACATAACCATATTGCAGGAAAGACAGAGCTGGGAAACAGTCTCCAGCTGGTGGACAAATGCTTAACTATAACTTTATTTCTTAAAAAAAAAAAGGGGGGGGGAACATATATAGGTGCACATTTAGCAATTTCCCCCATGAAGCTCCTTTGTACTAAATGTAATCATGCTTAAAATATGTATCTATCCTCAGATAGGTTATCTTTTAAAAGAAAACACCATGATTTGCCACTTACCATCTTATTTTTGTCACCTAACATGTTCATTCATTCTATAAATACTTATTGAGGAGCTACTATATGTTAGAACAGTAATAGGTGTGTAGGATATAAAGCATTACATGTCAGAGTCTTAGACTTCGAGAAGTTTGCCATCTAGTTGAAATTGACATGTGCCAATTGCTGTGGCAGGTGATTTAACAAGTTTGCTATTGAAAGAGTTTAAAATATATCACTCTAACATATTAAGTATTTGGGTTAAAGGCACTTTAAAAAGTCAAATGCAAAAGGATCAATCTGACCTTTGCACTGTTTCTTAAAAGCAGAAGATGAAATTCCCATATGAGAGATGTCCTTCTATACTAGAAAGATGCAACATACTTGTCCTCAAGGACAATAAATTGAAACAGAGAATTTTGAGTAGACTTTGTGAAAAATAACTCTTACCTTATAAGTATCTCCACAATTTAGTTGCTTTTTCACAACTTACTACTCCATGTCCAATTCAGTATGTAAATAATTCAGTCTAACTTCTTTCTTGGGTTTTCATGTTTTTTATGAGGGCTCCCATGTCATTTAAAACTTGTACTATGCTTTTCTCCTGTTAATCTATGTTATGACGTTTTAATTCCCAAACCTAGCTGAGACCCTAAGAGAATGCAGGTGGAACTTTTCCACTCATACATTTTGTGGCAACCCAGATAGGACTCTAAAAGGCTGGGATATTGCCGTGCTTTGGAGCCTGCAGATGGGATCCTGAGAAGACTGACAAAAGTCAGCAGAAGGTAGGAATTCTTACCAGCGTCAGCTCTCCTGGATCTCTTCTATAGTGGCCAGTTGAGAGGAAAGTATAAAATGTTTCTTTGTTCATTCTTTTCCAGATTTGGATTGGCAGGAGAAAAACATTTATAAGAATTGATTCTTTGAAATGTAGACTCTCTTCTCAATTTGGTTCTGGGTACTCAGAAATTATTCACCTACAGTCTTCCAGGAATAGTCCTTGTTTTCTTTTGTCGCTGTCTTGTTATGTGATTTGTTATAAGGAGGAAACACATAATAAAATCCTCCTTTCATCTTGAGAGCTTGGCTTTGTGACCAGTGAAAATATTCTCTCTGGTTTCTACCATCTGAGGGAGTACAGTTGTCGGGCTTGCATTAGGTGGCTTGCCAGCAGACTAGAGCCCAAAACACAATGTGTTTTTGCCTGACTATGCGAGCAATCCTTGGAGTTTGTCTTAATTGTCTCAACCCCATTGCCTTGTTAACAGTGAAGGTACCCAGTTTCTGAGGCTATCATTAAGACAGCCTTTGAATCTTGAGGGGAACAAAATCTTTTGCACCCTTGGGGACACACTTCTGGCATCCATGGTTAAGCCACAAAAGGCTTATTGGTTTCCAGCCATAAAAATGGCTTATTGGATTTGGAATCAAAAGTAGGTATACTTTTGGAGATTTGGACTTTTGCATCTAAAAGTTTTGTTGTTGTTTGTTTTGTGGTTTTTTTAGAGCACTCTCATCCTGAACAACTGTCCTATTGGTACCTATAGGAAGATTTGACTTAAAAGAAGAAAATGAGCACTTATAGAAATTAAGCATTTTTTTCAGAAAAATAGGAACTAACCTAAAAGTTTTTCAAGTTCACCATAATCTGGGATAACCTTTGGTAAATAAAAAAACTAGTTTAAGTTGTTGGTTTAATTGAAACAGGCATGTCTTCAAAGTTATCAACATTAAATGTAATGCAGACATACAACTTCTTCACCTGAATTTACTAATCAAAAAGCTTATGTATATTTAAGGTTGTAAAAGTATAAATTCAACCTGAGAATAACATGTAAAATGAATAAATAAATTTCTTGATGTATGTCAAACATATCAATAAAACATATCAATAAAAAAAAGTTTTGTTTTGTTTTGTTTTGTTTTGTTTTGTTTCTGGAGACAGAGTCTTGCTCTGTCACCCAGACTGGAGTGCAATGGCACGAGCTCGGCTCACTGCAACCTCCGCCTCTCGGGTTCAAGCAATTCTCCTGTCTCAGACTTTGGAGTAGCTGTGATTACAGGCGCCCGCCACCATGCCTAGCTAACGTTTGTATTTTTAGTAGAGATTGGGTTGTACCATGTTGGCCAGGCCAGTCTCAAACTCCTGACCTCAGGTTATCCACCTGCCTCAGCCTCCCAGAGTGCTGGGATTACAGGTGTGATCTACCATGCCCGGCCAAAAAGAGTTTTAAAAAGTCATGTTTTGACTTTTAGGTTCCTTGCTTCTGTGATTTTTAAAATACTTGTCTGATTTATCTGCAGGCTAAAATAATTTAAGAGAATGACTAGCTCTGTTTAGTGTCTCACAAATTTTTTGGGAACTATTCACACGTAATTATTAAAACTAAGTAAATTAATAAATATAAATACAAGTGGGATAAACATTTATACATAAAATTTTAAAGTGATTATGTTTTATAAGATATATCTTCTTAAAAATCCAAAATCTTTTTTGGTAACTTAAAACCTTAAAATTATACTCTGTTAAATTAAGTGATGGGTGTTTGCTGAATATCTAAATTACCTTCAAATAAGACATAATGTTGAAACATTAATTGCTAAATATAAATTTAATCTACATACTATTGCCGAAGAACAAAACTTGTTTAGATCTGTTACTAAAAATGTCCTGTGTCATATAGAAAAGTTGTGCCATGATGAAGCATATATATATGTGCACACACACACACACACACACATACATATGATTTTTTTTTTTTTTTTTTTTTGAGACGGAGTCTCCCTCTGTCACCAGGCTGGAGTACAGTGGTGCGATTTTGGCTCACTGCAACCTCCACCTCCCAGGTTCAAGCGATTCTCCTGCCTCAGCCTCCCGAGTAGCTGGAACTACAGACATGCCACCACGCCCAGCTAATTTTTGTATTTTTAGTAGAGACGGGGTTTCACCATGTCGGCCAGGCTGGTCTTGATCTCTTGACCTTGTGATCTGCCCTCCTCGGCCTCCCAATATTTTTAAAATTATAAAGTGGATCAGGCATGGTGGTTTACACCTATAATCTCAGCCCTTTAGGAGGCCAAGACAAGAGAATGACTTCAGCTCAGGAGTGTGAGACAAGCCTGAGCAACACAGCAAGACTCCATTTCTACAAAAAAAAAAAAAAAAAATACAAAAGAAAAGGAAAGAAACAAAAAAAGAAATTATATAATAATGTATTCATAAATCTGTAAAAGACAGTTCACAACTGCTTTCTAGTTTTCTAGTTTTTACTAGAAATTGAAGTCACTAAGATTAAAAAATTCCAGTTAACATGTGTAATTAAAACTACTAGAAATATTAGTGGAATCCACTCTTTATACGAAGTGCACAAGAAAAATAAGATATATCTTATACAGTTTTCCAAAAGCTATGACATATAAAAGATGTATTTTTGTCAAAAAAAAAAAAGAGTAATTTTGTTTTAATTTGGAAGTTATTCAGGCTCTGTTTCAGAATGAATTGATAAATAAAGAATAAAAACTTAATGGATCTAAAAAGTTGGAAAGAGAATAGAGGAGAAAATTTTATATAATCAAGCTAACTACACTAGATAAACTTATTAGAAGGTTTTTAAAATGAGCCTGAATATCATGAGCAAACTGAAGCAAAACTAGAATTTGGTCTTCTCTATTTAAAGGACAATTTTTTCTTGAAGTATTGATCTATTCTTTATATGAGATTGTAAGATTATTTTTCTTTACCTTTTAAGTAATTTTCTTAAGAAACAAAGATTTTATGTTTTGTTAAAATAATTTCCTGTGCTTTGTATTGTCCTTATTTGGTCTTTAATTACTTAAGAAAACTATGTTTTCTCAATATTAAAAGAGGTAAGCTATGTATTTACAACTATATAACTTTTCTGTGTGTGCTTCTGAAATTTTTTGTCACTTTGGTATTTGTCTTAGTTCATTTTGTGCTGCTGTAACAGAATACCACAGACTGGGTTATTTACAAACAATAGAATTTTACTTAGCTCACATTTCTGAAGGCTAAGCAGTTCAAGATCAAGGATTGCACCTGGTGAGGGCCTTTTTGCTATTTTATAATATGATGGAAGGCATTACGTGGCAAGAGAGTGTATATGAGTGAGGGAAGGGGGCCAAAATCATCTTTTATAAGAATGTCACTCCCAGCCGGGTGCAGTGACTCATGCTTGTAATCCCAGCACTTTGGGAGGCCAAGGTGGGCAGATCACGAAGTCAGGAGTTCAAGATCAGTCTGGCCAACATGGTGAAACCCCATCTCTACTAAAAATACAAAAATTAGCCAGGTGCAGCAGTGCACACGTGTAATCCTGGGTACTCAGGAGGCTGAGGCAGAAGAATCGCTTGAGCCCGGAAGACAGAGGTTGTAGTGAGCCAAGACAGTGCCATTGCACTCCAGTATGGGAGACAGAGCAAGACTCCATCAGAAAAAAAAAAAAAAAAAAAGAATGTCAATGTCACCCTCATCACAATGAACCTACTTTTGCAAAAACAATCTATTCATCAGGGGAGAAGCCATGTGACTTAATTACCTCTTAAAGTTCTTACCACTATTGTACATGAACTATGGGGTACATTCAAACCATAGTAGTAGTATTTCATAATGATCTGGGATTCTATTTTAATAGAGTGTTTTAAACCTTTTGACATTTTTTAACAAACTTTTCAAATCTAAATTCTAAATTAAGTATTTTTAACCTGAAACTAACTTTTGAGTTTACCACAGGGGTTTGTGAAAGATCTCAAAAGATCTGCTCTCTCTCCTTATTAAAAAAAGTGATACTAAACAAATTAGACTTATTTGGTATGTTAAATTATACAGGAAGCATTGTCCAAAAATTGTTGTGTAAACTTCTTTGAGTTATATTTGTATGGATATGCTATTAATATGTGTTCCAGAAACTACACAAAATTCCTAGATATCTGATATGTCCTCATATGGTTATATATATCACAATTCTGGTTACTATGTCCAAGTGCTGTATGCCACAGAAAATAACCAAATTTCCTTGTCAATGATCAACTACATTCCAGTAGTGTTTCATCTTAAAGAATATTTATGGAAAAGACTCCGAGAAGTCCTCCAGACTACAGGTTTCTAATAACTTTAAGATCATGCTGGCCGGGCACGGTGGCTCATGCCTGTCATCCCTGCACTTTGGGAGGCCGAGGCGGATTAATCAACAGGAGTTCGAGACCAGCCTGGCCAAAATAGTGAAACCTCATCTCTATTAAAACTACAAAAAATTGGCTAGGCATAGTGGCAGGTGCCTGTAATCCCAGCTACTTAGGAGGTTGAGGCAGGAGAATCGCTTGAACTGGGAGATGGAGGTTACAGTGAGCCAAGATCAGGGGACTGCACTCCAGCCCAGGTGACACAGTGAGACTCTGTCTCAAAAACACAAAAACAAACAAACAAAAAGATCACGCCATTAGACTGGGTAAGAATGTCGAAACCTGTAATGAAGAAACTAATGGATTCACAAAATTACTAGCCCAAGATAATCAAAACAAGAATTCATTACATAGGGCTACATAAACTGATGAGGATACTTAATGATTTTTTTGTCTGAAACATTGCTGATTCTTTAATATTTTGTTTTCTAGATTTCAGGATACTTTTTCCTGTTTTAGCTATCTATAGCTTACTGTAGCTTGGTAAAATATAGCTTTGTAAACAGACTTGAAACATTTATATTTTTCTCTCTACCCAATCCCTCCAGAATTTAGAAACTCTTAGTGACTCTTAATTTTCATGGCAGTATGTTTGTAAACATAGGTTCAATAAGAATTTGTTCTCTTTGTAACAGGATACAATTGGAAACACTGGTTATATTACCATGGCTTTGACTAAAATGTCATATTTTCAAGTATGATAAGCCAACTTTAAGAAACTAAGTTTTACTGTATGAGGCAAATGTTTATAAAATCCTTGAGAAAACTAGTCTGATATCTGACTTAAACAGTTTCTGGTCTTACAGGTGAGTAAGGAATATCACTTCCTGGCAGGTCCAGAGACCTAAAAATATTTGAGGGATTTCAAGAGAGGAATTTGACTGGGCGTGGTGGCTCACACCTGTAATCCCAGCTCTTTGGGAGGCCAAGACAGGTGGATCACCAGTTCAGGAGATCAAGACTATGGCCAACATAGTGAATCCCCATCTCTACTAAAATTAAAAAAAAAAAAAAATTAGCTGGGTGTGATGGCATGAGCTTGTAGTCCCAGATACTCAGGAGGCTGAGGCAGGGGAATCACTTGAACCTAGGAGGTGGAGGTTGCAGTGAGCCAAGATTGCGCCACCACACCCCAGCTTGGCAAAACAAAAAACCAAAAAACAGAGGAATTAACCCAAGTCTCAGTCACCAAGAATAAGTTTGATGACAAGTGCTTGACTTGGCTTCCTATTTCCAGGAGGCTTTTAATACTGTAATTTAAAATTCCTTATTGAAAGTTTCAGCAAAGCTGACTTTAACAAGGCCTGTACGGTTAATCAGTATTCTTGCTGCACTTATGTCAAAAATTTTTCCGGATTTTATAAACCTTGCCTTATTTGGCAAACCAATTAGTCTTATTTTAATTATGATTTATTAAAATGGAGATAATGTTGGGGAGAAATTTCTATTTCAATAAAAACTATAATGTATCCTGATGGAATGTTGAATAGTATCACGTGAAATTTTTCCTCTTCGTAAACTAGCTCCTGCCATTTTGTGCATTTCATCAATAATTAACATTTCTAATTTTGATTTCACCTTGTTTTTCTTTCTTCCTCTCTTTTTTAGATGGGGTCTTGCTATGTTGGCCAGGCTGATCTCAAACTCCTGGGCTCAAGTGATCCTCCAACTTCCACCTCTGGGGTAGCTGGAACTACTGGCACATGCCACCACACCCAGCTTTTTCTCTCACATTTTTGACCTGAAATTACTAAAAGCTAAAATTTCCTTTTTTTGTAGCCTTGCAAACTAAAGTTGGGCAACTCCATATAGACTTCAGAAAAATCACAACAGCTTGTATATGAACAATTTTCAAGCCTGTTGCCATATGGAACACTCAGGCACCACTTAAAGACATCCAAACTAAAGATATTTCAAACCCAATATTTAGAAATTTTTTTCAACTGATTACCCCTGGATTTAAAAACTGGATAGAATTTCTCCAATCATTAATTTTTGTTTTCTTTTATTTGCCTTAGAAATACCTCTTGTTCTCACATCATATAAAAGATGTAATTTAGATGCAAGTCCTCCTACAACATCACCTCCTAAAATGAGACACAACTTCTTAACAGGACTAAAGTATTCTCATTACTAAGAAACTGATTAAATAAGATACTGGAAAATATACTTAAGTGTATACTTTTCTGCTTGTTTCCGTTTATAATTTCGTCTCCCTTTGCAGATCTCTTTATACTGAGCCACTAACCCAATTCTTCTCTCCAGAGCCACCAAGTCAGGTTTTAATGTGTGAAACATATAGGAAGTTTCAGACAGGGGAATAAATGCGTTAAAAATATATCACTCTTCCGTATTAACTATTTGAGTTAAAGGCACTTAGAAAAACAGCAGGAGCAAAAAGATCATTTTGACCTTCATACTGTTTCTTAAAAGCAGAAGAAATTCCCATGTGAATGATGCCCTCCCTATATTAGAAAGATGCAACGATAAGAAGTCAAAACCAAAATAATTCTTATATATATATATATGTATATATATACTTTAAATTCTAGGTTACATGTGCACAACATGCAGGTTTGCTATATAGGTATACATGTGCCATGTTGGTTTGCTGCACCCATCAACTCATCATTTACATTAAGTATTTCTCCTAATGCTATCCCTCCCCCAGCCCACTGCCCCTGACAGGCGTGAGTGTGTGATGTTCCCCACCCTGTGTCCAAGTGTTCTCATTGTTTAGTTCCCACCTAGGAGTGAGAACATATGGTGTTTGGTTTTCTGTCCTTGTGATAGTTTGCTGAGAATGATGGTTTCCAGCTTCATTCATGTCCCTGCAAAGGACATGGACTCATCCTTTATTATGGCTGCAATAGTATTCCATGGTGTATATGTGCCACATTTTCTTAATCCAGTCTATCAATGATGGACATTTGGGTTGGTTCCAAGTCTTTGCTGTTGTGAAGAGAGCTGCAATAAATGTACGTGTGCATGTGTCTTTATAGTAGCATGATTTATAATCCTTTGGGTGTATACCAAGTAATGGGATCGCTGGGTCAAATGGTATTTCTAGTTCTAGATCATTGTGGAATCGCCACACTGTCTTCCACAATGGTTGAACCAATTTACACTCCCATCAACAGTGTAAAAGTGTTCCTATTTCTCCACATCCTCTCCAGCATCTGTTTCCTGACTTTTTAATGATCGCCATCCCAACTGGTGTGAGATGGTATCTCATTGTGGTTTGGATTTGCATTTCTCTTATGACCAGTAATGATGAGCATTTTTTCATGTATCTGTTGGCTGCATAGATGTCTTCTTTTTAAGAAGTGTCTTTGAGAAGTGTCCTTTGCCCACTTTTTGATGTAGTTGTTTGTTTTTTTCTTGTAAATTTGTTTGAGTTCTTTGTAGACTCTGGATATTAGCCCTTTGTCAGATGGGTAGATTGCAAAAATTTTCTCCCATTCTGTAGGTTGCCTGTTCACTCTGATGGTAGTATCTTTTGCTGTGCAGAAGCTCTTTAGTTTAATTAGATCCCATTTGTCTATTTTGGCTTTTGTTGTCGTTGCTTTTGGTGTTTTAATCATGAAGTCTTTGCCCATGTCTATGTCCTGAATGGTATTGCCTAGGTTTTCTTCTAGGGTTTTTATGGTTTTAGGAAATACAGTTGAAGTCAGGTAGTGTGATGCCTCCAGCTTTTTTCCTTTTGCTTAGGATTGTCTTGGCAATGCGAGCTCTTGATTCTATATGAACTTTAAAGTAGTTTTTTCCAATTCTGTGAAAAAAGTCATTGGTAGCTTGATGGGGATGGCATTGAATCCATAAATTACCTTGAGCAGTATAACCATTTTCACACTATTGATTCCTCCTATGCATGAGCATGGAATGTTATTCCATTTGTTTGCATCCTCTTTTATTTCATTGAGCAGTGGTTTGTAGTTCTCCTTGAAGAGGTCCTTCACATCCTGTGTAAGTTGGATTGCTAGGTATTTTATTCTCTTCATAGCAATTGGGAATGGGAGTTCACTCATGGCTCTCTGTTTGTCTGTTATTGGTGTATAGGAATGCTTGTGATTTTTGCATATTGATTTTGTATCCTGAGACTTTGCAGAAGGTGGTTATCAACTTAAGGAGATTTTGGGCTGAGATGATGGAGTTTTCTAAATATACAATCATGTCATCTGCAAACAGGGACAATTTGACTTCCTCTTTTCCTAATTGAATATCCTTTATTTCTTTCTCTTGCTTGATTGCCCTGGCCAGAACTTCCAACACTATGTTGAATAGGAGTGGTGAGAGAGGGCATCCTTATCTTGTGCCAGTTTTCAAAGGGAATGCTTCCAGTTTTTGTCCATTCAGTATGATATTGGCTGTGGGTTTGACATGGATAGCTCTTATTATTTTGAGATGCGTTCCATCAATACCTAGTTTATTGAGAGATGTTAGCATGAAGGACTGTTGAATTTTGTCAAAGACCTTTTCTGCATCTATTCAGATAGTCATGTGGTTTTTGTCACTGGTTCTGTTTATGTGATGGATTACGTTTATTGATTTGCATATGTTGAACCAATCTTGCATCCCAGGGATGAAGCCAACTTGATCTTGGTGGATAAGCTTTTTGATGCACTGCTGGATTTGGTTTGCCATTATTTTATTGAGGATTTTTGCATCAATGTTCATCAGGGATATTGGTCTAAAATTCTCTTTTTTTTTTTGTTGTGTTTCTGCCAGGCTTTGGTATCAGAATGATGTTGGCCTCATAAAATGAGTTGGAATAGTTTCAGAAAGAATGGTACCAGCTCCTCTTTGTACCTCTGGTAGAATTCGGCTGTGAATCCGTCTGGTCCTGACTTTTTTCGGTTGGTAGGCTATTAATTATTGCCTAAATTTCAGAGGCAATGTTATTGGTCTATTCAGAGATTCAACTTCTTCCTGGTTTAGTCTTGGGAGGGTGTATGTGTCCAGGAATTTATCCATTTCTTCTAGATTTTCTAGTTTATTTGCATAGAGTTGCTTATAGTATTCTCTGATGGTAGTTTGTATTTCTGTGGGATCAGTGGTGATATTCCCTTTATCATTTTTTATTGCATTTATTCGATTCTTGTCGCTTTTCTTCTTTGTTAGTCTTGCTAGTAGTCTATCAATTTTGTTGATCTTTTCCAAAAACCAGGTCCTGGATTTATTGATTTTTTTGAAGGGTATTTTGTGTCTCTATCTCTTTCAGTTCTGCTCAGATATTAGTTATTTCTTGTCTTCTGCTAGCTTTTGAATTTGTTTGCTCTTGCTTCCCTAGTTCTTTCCATTGTGATGTTAGGGTGTCGATTTTAGATCTTTCCTGCTTTCTCTTGTGGACATTTATTGCTATAAATTTCCCATCTATACGTTGCTTTAAATGTGCCCAGAGATTCTGGTATGTTATGTCTTTGTTCTATTGGTTTTGAGAGGACTAGCTGGATTTCCTAGGCTAAGAGTCCCTAAGCCTAGCTGGGAAGGTGACTGCATCCACCTTTAAACACGGGGCTTGCGATTTAGCTCACACCTGACCAATCAGATAGTAAAGTTATTAATGCTAACTAGGCACTAAAATGCTAATTAGGCAAAAACAAGAGGTAAAAAAATAGCCAATCATCTCTTGCCTGAGAGCACAGTGGCAGGAACAATGATCGGGATATAAACACAGGCATTTGGGCCAGCAACAGCAACCCCCTTTGGGTCCCCTCCCTTTGTATGGGAGCTCTGTTTTTACTCTATTAAATCCTGCAACTGCACTCTTCTGGTCCGTGTTTGTTACCGCTCGAGCTGAGTTTTTGCTCACCGTCCACCACTGCTGTTTGTCACTGTCGCAGACCCACCGCTGACTTCCATCCCTCCGGATCCAGCAGGGAGTCCACAGTGCTCCTGATCCAGCAAGGTGCCCATTGTCGCTCCTGATCAGGCGAAAGGTTTGCCATTGTTCCTGCATGGCTAAGTGCCTGGGTTCATCCTAATGGAGCTGAACAGTAGTCACTAGGTTCCATGGTTCTCTTCTATGACCCACGGCTTCTAATAGAGCTATAACACTTACTGCATGGCCCAAGATTCCATTCCTTGGAATCCGTGAGGCCAAGAACCCCAGGTCAGAGAACACGAGGCTTGCCACCATCTTGGAAGCAGCCCGCCACCATTTTGGAAGTGGCCCGCCACCATCTTGGGAGCTCTGGGAGCAAGGACCCTCCAG
Source organism: Piliocolobus tephrosceles (assembly GCF_002776525.5). Lineage (NCBI taxonomy): Eukaryota > Metazoa > Chordata > Mammalia > Primates > Cercopithecidae > Piliocolobus > Piliocolobus tephrosceles. The sequence goes on from NC_045444.1 coordinate 81,342,135, forward strand.
TAACAGTTTCAAAGAACATCTCTATTTCTGCCTTCATTTAATTATTTACCCAGTAGTCATTCAGGAGCAGGTTGTTCAGTTTCCATGTGGTTGTGCAATTTTGAGTGAGTTTCTTAATCCTGAGTTCTGATTTGATTGCACTGTGGTCTGAGAGACTGTTGTGATTTCTGCTCTTTTACATTTGCTGAGGAGTGCTTTACTTCCAATTATGTGGTCAGTTTTAGAATAAGTGCGATGTGGTGCTGAGAAGAATGTATATTCTGTTGATTTGGGGTGGAGAGTTCTGTAGATGTCTATTAGGTCTGCTTGGTGCAGAGCTGAGTTCAAGTCCTGGATATCCTTATTAACCTTCTGTCTTGTTCATCTGTCTAATATTGACAGTGGAGTGTTAAAGTCTCCCATTATTATTGTGTGGGAGTCTAAGTCTCTTTGTAGATCTCTAAGGACTTGCTTTATGAATCTGGGTGCTCCTGTATTGGGTACATATATATTTAGGATAGTTAGCTCTTCTTGTTGAATTGATCCCTTTACCATTATGTAGTGGCCTTCTTTGTCTCTTTTGATCTTTGTTGGTTTAAAGTCTGTTTTAGCAGAGTAGGATTGCAACTCTTACTTTTTTTTGTTTTCCATTTGCTTGGTAGATCTTTCTCTATCCCTTTATTTTGAGCCTATGTGTGTCTCTGCACGTGAGATGGGTCTCCTGCATACAGCACACTGATGGGTCTTGACTCTTTATCCAATTTGCCAGTCTGTGTCTTTTAATTGGGGCATTTAGCCCATTTATGTTTAAGGTTAAAATTGTTATGTGTGAGTTTGATCCTGTCATTATGATGTTAGCTGGTTATTTTGCCCATTTGATGCAGTTTCTTCATAGCGTTGATGGTCTTTACAATTTGGCATGTTTTTGCAATGGCTGGTACTGATTGTTCCTTTCCATGTTTAGTGCTTCCTTCAGGAGCTCTTGTAAGGTAGGCCTGGTGGTGACAAAATCTCTCAGCATTTGTTTGTCTGTAAAACATTTTATTTCTCCTTCACTTATGAAGCTTAGTTTGACTGGATATGAAATTCTAGGTTGAAAATTCTTTTCTTTAAGAATGTTGAATATTGGCCCCCACTCTCTTCTAGCTTGTAGGGTTTCTCCTGAGAGATCCACTGCTAGTCTGATGGGCTTCCCTTTGTGGGTAACCCAACCTTTCTCTCTGGCTGCTCTTTACATTTTTTCCTTCATTTCAACCTTGGTGAATCTCATAATCACATGTCTTGGGCTGCTCTTCTCAAGGAGTATCTTTGTGGTGTTCTCTGTATTTCCTGAATTTGAATGTTGGCCTGTCTTGCTATGTTGGGGAAGTTCTCCTGGATAATATCCTGAAGAGTGTTTTCCAACTTGGTTCCATTCTCCCCATCACTTTCAGGTACACCAAGCAAATGTAGATTTTGTCTTTTCACATAGTCCCATATTTCTTGGAGGCTTTGTTCATTTCTTTTTACTCTTTTTCCTCCAAACTTATCTTCTCAGTTTATTTCATTAATTTGATCTTCAATCACTGATACCCTTTCTTCCTCTTGAGCGAATTGGCTATTGAAGCTTGTGCATATATCATGAAGTTCTCATGCCATGGTTTTCAGCTCCATCACGTCATTTAAGGTCTTCTCTACCCTGTTTATTCTAGTCAACCATGCATCTAACCTTTTTTCAAGGTTTTTAGCTTCCTTGCGCTGGGTTCAAACATGCTTCTTTAGCTCAGAGAAGTTTGTTATTACTGACCTTCTGAAACATACTTCTGTCAACTCATCAAAGTCATTCTTCACCCAGCTTTGTTCCATTGCTAGCAAGGAGCTGCATTCCTTTAGAGGAGAAGAGGCACTCCGGTTTTCAGAATGTTCAGCTTTTCTGCTCTGGTTTCTCCCCATCTTTGTGGGTTTTATCTACTTTTGGTCTTCAATTTTTGTGGCCTACAGATAGGGTTCTGGTGTAGATGTCCTTTTTGTTGAAGTTGATGTTATTCCTTTCTGTGTATTAGTTTTCCTTCTAACAGTCAGGTCCCTCAGCTGCAGTTCTGTTGGACTTTGCTAGAAGTCCACTCCAGACCCTGTTTGCCTGAATATCCCCAGTGGAGGCTGCAGAACAGCAAATATTGCAGAAGAGAAACTATTGCTGCCTGATCCTTCCTCTGGAAGTTTTGTCCAAGAGGGGCACCCACCTACATGAGGTGTCTGTCGGCCCCTACTGGGAGGTGTCTCCCAGTTAGGCTACACAGGGGTGAGGGACCCACTTGAGGAGGCTGTCTGCCCTTTCTCAGAGCTCAAACACTGTGCTAGGAGAGCCACTGCTCTTTTCAGAGCTTTCAGACAGGGACATTTAAGTATGCAGAAGTTGTCTGCTGCATTTTGTTCAGCTATGCCCTACCCACAGAGGTGAAGTCTATGGGACAGTAGGCCTTGCTGAGCTGCAGTGGGCTCTGCCCAATTCAAACTTCCTGGCTGCTTTGTTTACCTCCTCAAGCCTCAGCAATGGCTGATGCCCCTCCCCCAGCCAGGCTGCCGATTCAAAGTTTGATCTCATTCTGCTCTGCTAGCAGTGAGCAAGACTCCGTGGGTATGGGACCTGCTGAGCCAGGCACAGGAGAGAATCTCCTTGTCTTCCAGTTGCTAAGACCTAGGAAAAAGCACAGTATTTGGGTGAGAGTGTCCTGTTTTCTCAGGTACAGTCTGTCATGGCTTCCCTTGGCTAGGAAAGGGAAATCCCCTGACCCCTTGCACTTTCCAGCTGAGGCAATGCCCCACCCTGCTTCAGCTCACCCTCTGTGGTCTGCACCCATTGTCCAACCAGTCCCAATGAGATGAACCAGGTACCTCAGTTGGAAACACAGAAATCACCTGTCTTCTGTGTCGATCATGCTGGGAGCTACAGACCAGAACTGTTCCTATTCAGTCATCTTGGAATGGAGCCAAAAAGAACTCTTATACAGACCTTGTGAAAAGTAACTCATCTTTTGAGCCTCCCCACATAAGGTAGCCACTTCTTCACAACTTGCTACTCTTTGTTCAGTTCAGTAAATAAGTAACCGACCTAACTACTACCCTGGGTCTTAAATTCCTTATAAGGGATCCTGTGAAAAAAAAAAAAAAAAAAAAGTTTGTATCATGCTTTTCTCCTGTTAATCTATTTTATGTCAATTTAATCCTCAGACCCAGCTCAGATCTTAAGAGGATGGAGGTGAAATTTTTCTGCCTGTATACCATTTAATACTAGCAAAACTCTCATAACAAGTCTGTTCTCTCTTTATAAAGATTAGGAAAACTTGAGGTTGTAAAAGTTAAGTAACACAAATCTAAATGCCATAACCTAGACCTATCTTTTTTCAAAACTAGTATTATGTGCTACATATAATAGAGCTGCATTTATACACAAAAAAATTCAAATTGCCAAATAAAATATACACAAATCAGAGATCTTCCACACTATCGAATTTTGTTCATTTCAAAAAGATAAGCAGTAAAGAAGCTCATACATAGCAGATTACATCAGATAGTTGCATAGTACATATGACAATTTGCAGGAAGCTGTCCATATAAATCCATAAGTTTGTTTACTATAAACAATCTTAGGTAATTAGGTACATCCTGGTAAGGCATTCCACAAATAAGAACCTCCTGCTAGTATAATAAATATCATGAGCTTTGCCAGGATGTCTCTCATTAGCATGTTTTAAGTAGATTAGACCAGGTAACCTGCCTTCTATTTTTCTAAGGGTGACACATTCCTGAATCCAACTCAGCAAGAGAATGGGTTTGAGATCTGCTATGTTAATCTTTTAATTCCCTTGGGTAGTTCTAGTTTCTTCCCTCTAAATTTTTTCTCTCCGATTCTATTTATGGTTAAATAAACTTGGTTACAGAGCTGTGAACTTCTACACAAATATAAATGTTTCCACAAACTGGTGGAAAATTATAAATTTACACAGTGGCTGACACAGCTATTTTATAACCTAATTATTCACCCCCACCAATTTTTTTTTTTAATTTCAGTTTAAGGACATACTAAAAAGAGAGAGAAAGCCATTTCATGATTGTCTTCTCAGAGCAGAGCCAGAAGCTTCAAAACAAAATTTAAGGTCTCTCAAAATTTTACTGTAGCAACAAATCCAAGCAAAGCTATTCACAACTGGTATTTTTAGTGACCTGGAAAAGGGAGGTGAAGAAACAACTGTAAAAACAATGCAAATGGAAAAAGAAAGACATTATAAAAAAGTTAAATCACTTTCTTTTAGTGCAACTAGATTCACTCAGATGGGGTCTCCAGACTTACATAAATTACTTTTCCTCATTGGTCATCATGGAGAGGTTAAGAATCTCCAGAGAGAATTAAGATGCTCTGAACTGAGACTGCATGAAGTCTACAGCTTCATTTCATCCAGCCTTGAGAGTCACTGCTGCTACATTCCAGAAAATTAATTTTCCACCTAGTGATTTCCTTTGGTTTTCCCATAATGGAAAATTTTAAAGCCTACAGATCCCAGAATTTAAAGAGCTGTAGGCAGTGTTCAGTCAACTAGTTCTAACACAGCCCAAGATACCCTAAAATTAAAGGCATAAGAATGATGTTACTTGAAGCTGTGAGGGTGAAGGAACCATTTGAGGAAGAACATATAAAGGGAAGGTCAATGGACTAAAATAAATCTTGATTAATACTTTCATTTAGGGAATAAAAAGAGTAAGAAAATCTAACATATTCACCTTTTAAAGTGTGTGTGTGTCCGTGTGTGTATGCGTGTGTGTGTGTGTGTGTGTGTGTTCAAAAAGATCACCACAGAGGAGCTGAGGTTGTGCAGCAAAGGAAAGTAAACACGTTCAACAGTGTTATGTTTCAGAAATGTCAAGGCAAATGTGGACTAAAGAGAAAAAAATTAAATGTGACCATTTGTTCATTGGTGACAACAGAAAGACTTCATTAGAGTAACAGGAGAGAGAAATCAAAGTTGCCAGAAGATCAGGAGTGAGTGGATGGTCAGCACTGATGGCAAAGCATGTTGATTCATCTTTTGAAGAATACTGCAGTGAAAGGGCAGAAATCATTTTTAATTTATCCTGCTGATATTTTATTGCCCTTGTAACATACCGTAAATGATATCTAACTTGCAAATCCTATTTTCTCCTTTATAACTGTTTATTAAAAAGTTAATTTTTTTCTAAAACATACATGGAATTAAAGAATGGCAACTTTTCAACAAGCTAGAATTAGTCCCTTGACTTGCACTTTTTTCAACCACACTGGCCTATTTTTAGTGTAATGAAACTAATTTACTTGTTGGGAGGTACAGAGGGATTTCACAGACCCTTTCACCTATCCGTGCTATACCCAAGCTTTGACTAAAGGAATTCAGGATCCTATTACTCTTGAGAATTATCATTATTTCTTAATTACAAAGGAGAGGAATGTAGTTACATTAGCTGATAATTTAAAACTCAACTTCATCTAACTCTTATTTGAATCTTATTCAGAAAATAATTATTTTATCCTGTATGAGAAACAGAATCTGGACTAGGAAGGTGACATAGTTTATGTTGCCCTGGATTTAAACATGGAAACTAAGATAAAAGCAATGAAATGGGAAGATGAGTTTAGAGTCAGTGGAAAGGATAATTGAAAAGCTATGGATTACTGGAGAAGACTGCTGTTATTCATACCAGACACGAGCATAGTATCAACCAACACTGTAACAGTAGAAAAAGAGATAATGCTGATAGCCATTATGAAGGAAAAGTGTCAGGGGGTTCAGCAATAGATTAGATAAAAAGACAAAAGAACAGTTATAGGATTATAGGATACACATTAAGGCATCTTGACCCATGAAAAGGACCAGCTTTATGACAAATCATAGCACTTCAATCTGATGATTTAATTAAAATTTTATTCAAACTAAATGATTAGTGAAAAAATGAAACTTTCTAGTTCTACACCGGTAAGAGTTTTTATGTTCTCACATTTGCTATGTTAGAAAACATTGGGTATTTTTTATATTATTCTGTGAGTGTGTGTGTGTATGTGTGTGTGCATACATAGATATTCATAGCTTGTATACAGGCATATACATTTAAACATAGAAACTTTTGAACCCGCATCTATATTTTTAACATAGAAATTTTGAACCCATATATATACACATTTCACAGCAGTGTATAATAAATCTTTCAGTAACAACAGTTCTTGTGTTTGGTAAGCACAGAAAACTTCATGTTTTTCTTGAGTTTCAAACACCATTGACTGATCACAAATAAAGAACTATACTAGTTAAAGAAGTCTGCATGATTTCTATATCTGACGATACTATAGTCTGAATACCTTCCCTGACATACAAATTCAGAAGCCATGTACTGATACGGTGGTGCTACGAGATAGAAGGAACCTGGGTCCCTCAGTCACCAGGTGAAGAATAGCTCCCACCCTGACCTGTATGGGGCTTAGCATGAATAATAAATTAGCATTCGTTGCACTAAGCTAGTGAGCATTTGGGGTTTGTATTATACTAAAGCCTAGCCCAATCCAACTAATTAAAACTGGACAGTGCTCTAGATAAGCGAAAAAGAAAAGTCTACCCTGAAAATTCTCAGCCCCAGAACTGTGCTATAAGGGGTTAGGATTCAAACCTATGTTACTAACATTGTTCAGAAAACCCCTAGCTAAGACATTAAGTAAGTTTTCCCTAGTTTAGCAAAATAGGACAAACAAAGTAAGTACTGATAAAAAATAAAATAAAATAAAAACATTGCAAACATTGGTCCCAAGTCAAAACTATTACAACTACAACATATGAAGAAATAAGCAATTATGAACAAAAGCAGATAATAAAGCAAATTATATTCCCAATGATTTCAGTGGGGACTGAAATCAATTCACTCGGGTTTTAACGCTTGAAATGAAAAAACGCAGATGCGATGGATGGTTCATTTCAGTTATGAATTCAACCAGATTAAGAGATACCCAGATAGCTGGTAAAGTATTATTTATGGGTACATCTGTGAGGGTGTTTCCAGAAAGATTAGCATTTGAATCAGTGTACTGAGTAAGAAAGATCTGCTGAAAATCAATGTGGGTTGGCACCATACATTTGACTGAGGGCCTCGGTAGAAGAAAAAGGCAGAGGAAAGGCAAATTCACTCTCTTCTCACTTTCCCTCTCTACCTCCTGAAGCTGAGAAATCCTTCTTTAGCCTTGGACATAAGTACTCCAGAATCACTGGACTTCGGACTCCAGGACCTGCCAGCAGCCCCCCAGGTTCTCAGTTTTTCAGCCTCAAACTAAGAGTTACCATCAGGTTCCCTGGTTCTAAGGCTTTCAAACTTGGACGGAGCCATGCTACCAGCTTCTCTGGTTCTCCAGCTTGCAGACAGCCTATGGAAATACTTCTCAACCTCTATAATCATGTGAGCCAATTCCCCTAATAAACACCCTTTTGTCTGTCTATCTGTCCATCTATCTATCTATCCATCTCTCTGTCTCCTATTGGCTCTGTCTCTCTGGAGAATTCTGACTAATGCATCAGAATATAACATAAGTATGTTTTAAATTTTTGAAAGAATAAAAGGTTGAATTCAAAAATTCATAAAACACAAACTGCCTGAAACAAGTGGATAGATTTTTAAGTGAAACAAATAATATAAAATTTTAAATAGAAAATACCAATCATATATAAAATGGCAAGTTAAAGGATATCTGAAAATATTACTCATGAACAGAAAAATAGATTTAAATAAATTATCTAGGAAGACAGAGAAAGAAAAAGAAATAAAGGAGAGATAAAGAGATACAAAGGATAGATTAATGTATATACTGTTCATTGGAATTTCAGAAGATAGTGGACAGATGAGAAAGAAGCAAGTTTGAAAGAAATGATGAATAAATTTTTCCTGAATTGACAACAAGCATAAATCCTCAAATAGTTCCCAAACAGAAAACCACATTTGAAAAAATCATAGTGAAAATATAGAGTGCCAAAGACAAAAAGAAGATGATAAAGCAGCCAGAGAGAAAGGACAGATGGCACGCTAAGGAATGACAACTAGCCTGCCTCTATTCAGTTAAGTATAGATAATAATCTTTCATGAAAAATCTACAAACATGGATGAAATGCAAGAATTGTTAACGCTAGAAAATTTATTTATTCAATTCACTACATTCACAAATTGTTTTAAATATTGGATCATTTTACAGGTACATGTTAAAATGGGACACTTCTGTTTTGTGGAAGCCACAAAGGACAGGAACACAAGAGTATGTCCCATATAATTGCACATTATATCTAATCTATTCGTGCAGAATTTGCAGGAGAAAATGGTAGAAAACTAAAATTTGCGGAAGAAATGGTACAAAACCTACTAGGAGAACCTTAGCTATAAGCTACTATAAGGATATATAAAAGGTAGCTAAAGAATTGAACAGTTGGTTGAAAAGATTTGTAGAGAAGATTTCTTTACAGAGAGTTGTTGAAGTGCTGTGTACTTCTTCCTGACAACGGCTAGGGAAAGCAGAGAGAGGGTGCTTCAAGTCAAGACAGATGAAATTTAAGGGAACTGCTTGATACATGTACTGTTGGGGTTTGGAACACACAGAGAATGAGTTTCTTAAACATACCTGGAAAACATAAACATGAGAAGTTTTAGCTATAGACCCAAGGCAGCAGAGCACAGATAGGTTGGGCTGACTTAAAAGTGGGTTGAACCGGTATGAAATTGTCATAAGCGGGACTCTAACCAAACAGAGAAACAGACTCCTGAAAACAAAAACTGAGAGTCAGAGTCATAAATGTCAAACTGAAGGTGATATAGCCTATAACACAGGAACTGGAGTTATGTTCCAACAGGGAAAATTTCTGGATATCCCAGAAATAATCTCTAGGGGAAATAAAGGAGGTTTGAATGTCTGTCGAGCCCACAAATTTCTAACATGAGAGCAAGAGAATACTAGCTATTTAAACGTGTTCTCTTTTTCACCCAAATCCCTTTCTTCTAGACCTGACTTTGGAGGGTTTACAACAGCTAGTGAGCAGCGAAGGAGGCAGAGTTCCAAGGAACAAAGCTGACCATGCTCCTTGCCCTACTTTAAGTTTCTATTCCCAAAACAAAACCAAATGGGAGAAAACTCTGGGAATTGGGGAAAAACAACTGGACTGGAAAAGTTCAGATTTCAGATTATTCGCACATAGATGGCTTAACTACTAAAATGAGACTGTATCTGGTCTTAGAAGAGACTGAAGGCTCCTCCTCTAATCCCCCACCTTTTACTTCCACTTTTTAAAACTAGTAGTGACAGGAAACACCTGTCTACATTATATTTCATCCAAGATTAGGAAAAGAACTAGGGCATTAAGCAGGTGTCAAGTCAGAGCAGAGAGATTAAATTAAAGCTGTTTTTATCACAATCTATCTAGTCCTGCTTCTTCTGTGGTTATAATCTCCATGTATATAGACAAAGTATTCTACAAAACTGAACACCCATTCATGCCACATAAATAAACCTTTCAATAAACTATGAATAGAAGGATATTTTCTTCCCTGAAAAAGAATATCTACCAATTACACAAGGGAAAACTCAGACTGAATGTTAACCCCCATCATTGATTATTCAGTGTGGTACAGAAGGGGGTCCTAGTTCAATGAGTTTTAAAAAAAAGTAAAATACTTTATAATTATAGTCATGCACCAGATAACAATGTGTCAATCAAAAACAAGTCATATACACCACAATGGTCCCATAAGATTATAATGAGCTGAAAAATTCCTATCACTTAGTAATAGGAATTTATTTAGTAATGCTGTAAGGCATTATAGTGCCGTAGTGTAATGCACTACTCATGTGTCTACGGTGATGCTGGTGTAAACACACCTAATGCACTGCCAGTCATATAAAAGTATAGTGCATACAATTATGTTCAGTACGTAATACTTGATAGTGATAATAATAAGTGATTAAATTGCTGGCTTATGTATTTATTAAACTAACTTTTATTAAAGGGTACTCTTTCTACTTATTTTTTTTAAAAGTTAACTGAGAAACAACCTCAGGCAGATGGTTGAGGATGTATTCCAGAAGAAAGCATTTTTATCATAGAAAATGACAGCTCCAATGCCTGCTTTTTCCCCTGAAGATCTACCAGTGGGACAAGACGTGGAGGTGGAAGACAGTGATATTAATGATCCTGACCCTGTGTAGGCCTAAGTTAATGTGTGTTTTTGTGTCTTAGTGTTTAACAAAAAATGTTTCAAAAGTAAAATAAATTGAAAATCTTAAAAATAAAAAGGTTGTAAAATGAGAATATAAAGAGAATATTTTTATATAGCTGTACAATATGTTTATGTTTAAACTAAGTGTTATTACAAAAGAGGCAAAAGGTTAAAAATATTAAAAATTATATAAAGTAAAAAGTTACAGTTAGCTAAGTTTAATTTATTATTGAATAAAAAATATCTTCTATAAATTTAGTATAACATAAGTGTACACTGTTTATAAGGTCCACAGTCATGTACAGTAATGACCTAGGCCTTTATATTCACTCACTGCTCACTCATGGATCACCTGGAACAATATTCAGTCCTACAAGCCCCATTCATGGTAAGTGCCCTATACAGGTGTACCATTTTTTATTTTTTATACCATAATTTTTGCCATACATTTTCTATGTTCAAATGTCTTAATACACAAATATTACCATAGTATTACAATTGCCTACAGTACAGTACCATGCTGTACACGTTGTAGTCTAGGAGCAACATGCTATAGCATATAGCCTAGGTGTGTAATCGGCTAAACTAGGTTTACGTACGTATAAGCTATGATGTTCACACATGGACAAAATTGCCTAACAACAAATTTCTTTGAGCATATCCTGGATGTATTTGTCAGGGTTCTCTAGAGGGACAGGACTAATAGGATAGATTTGTCTATGAAGGGGGGTTTATCGAGGATTATTGACTCACACATCACAAAGTAAAGTCCTACGATAGGCCATCTGCAAGCTAAGAAGCAAGGAAGCCAGTCCAAGTCCCAAAACCTCAAAAGTACGGAAGCCGACAGTGCAGCCTTAAGTCTGTGGCGGAAGGCCACATCCATGAGTGAGCGGTGAGTGAATATAAAGGCCTAGGTCATTACTGTACACTACTGTGGACCTTATAAACAGTGTACACTTACATTATACTATATTTATAGAAAATAATTTTTATTGAATAATAAATTAAACTTGGCTGGCAAACCACTGGTGTAAGTCCAAGAGTCCAAAAGCAGAAGAACTTTGAGTCCGATGTTCAGGGGCAGGAAGCATCCCACACAGGGTAAAGATGAAGGCTGGAAGACTCAGCAAGTCTAATCCTTCCACTTTCCTCTGCCTGCTGTTATCCTAGCCACGCTGGCAGCTGATTAGACGGTGCCCACACAGATCGAGTGTGGGCCTGCGTCTGTGCCAGTCCACTGACTCAAATGATAATCTCCTTTGGCAACACCCTCACAGACACACCCAGAACTTTGCATCCTTCAATCCAATCAAGTTGACACCCAATATTAACCATCACACTGGACATTATGAGATGCATGACTGTATAATGATTAGAAATAAAAAACAAAATTTGAAGGTAATGATGGCCTCTATTAGAAACGTAGAAAAAAACCTCTATAAATCATTTAAATGAATGAGTTCAACAAGTATGTCAGATATAAGTATACTAAAGTAATTATATTCCTATTATGAACAACAAATGGAAAACATAACTTCAGAAAGAAACTATTTACACCAGCCTGGGCAACATAGCAAGACATCATCTCTTAAAAAAAAAGTAATTAGTTGGGGCCAGGTGGCATATCCCTGTAGTCCCAACTACTTGGGAGGCTGAGGCAGGAGAATTGATCAAGCCCAGGAGTTTAAGGCTGCAGTGAGCTATGGTAGATACTAAATGTTTGAGTCATTTCCAAATAAAGTTTTTAAAAAATGAAACAAATTGCTGAACATAAATGTAATTTCATTTTGGCTCCTTAAATTTTATAGAAACACTAAATATATTTGGGTCTATTAATACACATAAAAATATGTTCTGTTAAATGTCTCTAAAAATTATAAAATTATTCTCATCTAGAAAATACTGTTATGTGACAGACAGCTCAAAATGTCTTGCTTTCTAGGTGTTAGCTAAAAATTAGGTTACCAGGAGTTAAAATTCTAAGTAACATATAAAATTGTGTACACAAAGTGTACTGAAAAGGTGTTTTTGATAATAAAAATTAAAAGAAAGATATAACAATTTGTTTTTTATTGAGAAAAATAATTTTGTCTAATTTGCAGGCTATTTAAAAGTTATTTTAAAATATGTATATGGAAAAAAATAGAAACAAGATAAAAAGAAACTAGTTTTTAAAAAAGGAACCAATAAGTAGGAGAGAGATATGAAGAAAGTTACAGGTACAGAGGCATATTTTTGGTAAGAAAGGTTTTCTACGAAAAACAATCTTATGTGGTAAATTTTTTGCTAAGATAAAAGGACTGGTTACTTAGGAAGGAGAAAATATAGGAGAAAAGAGAGTCTAAGCTTGTCATCAAAGGTTCATGCAGGTCATATAAGATTGTGAAGGATGAATTTGTAAAAGGACTTTTGTGTGTGCTCAAGTTGGCTATAATTAAAAGGGAGTTATTTATGATACAAAAGATTGAGCTTTGATATTAAAAATACACTGATATAAATTTTCTTGTCAATTGCTGATTATAATGAAATTCCACTAGATTTTTAGCCATAGTTATTCTAATGATCTAATTAAAGAGCTTCTACACAGCAAAAGAAACCATCAGCAGAGTCAACAGACAACCTATAGAATGGGAGAAAATTTCTGCCAACTATGCATCTGACAATGATATAATATTGAGCATCTATAAGGAACTTACGTTTACAAGAAAAAAGCTAACAACCCCATTAAAAAATGGGCAAAGGACATGAACAGACACTTTTCAGAAAAATACATACATATAGCCAACAAGCTGAACATCATAATCATTAGAGAAAGGCAAATCAAAGCCACAATGAGATACCATCTCTCACCAGTCAGAATGGCTATTATTAAAAAGTCAAAAAATAACAGATGTTGGCAAGATTGTGGAGAAAAAGAAACACTTAAACGCTGTTGGTGGGAGTGTAAATTAGTTCAATCACTGTGGAAGACAGTGTGGTGATTCATCAAAGACCTAAACACAGAACTACCATTGAACCCAGCAATCTCATTACAGGGTATATATCCAAAGGAATATAATTCAGTATATTATACAGACACATGCACACATATGCTCATTGCAGTACTATTCACAATAGCAAAGACATAAATCAACCTAAATGCCCATCATCAATGTGATAAAAGAAAAATCGTTAGCCAAATTAAATTTAAAGCAGTTTAATTGAACAATGAATGATTCCTGAATTGGGCAGCCTTCCCAGCCAGAGTAGGTTCAGAGGCTCCAGTGCAGCCACGTGGTGGAAGAAGATTTATGGACAGAAAAAGGAAAGTGACTTATAGAAAATGGAAATGAGGTACCGAGACAGCTGGATTGCTTACAGCTCAGCATTTACCTTATTTGAACACAGTTCTAACAGTTGGTTGGCTACATTTGATTGTCTAAAACTTGGTAATTGGCACAAGTGTAGGCCTATTTACACTTCCACTAGTTGTAGTTCACAATGTAAAGAAAAACCTTTAGACCAAACTTAAAATATGTAAGGAGGCAGTTTTAGGCTAAACCTGATTTAACAAATGGTAGACTAGATAAAGGAGGTATGGTACATACACCATGGAATACTATACAGCCATAAAAAATGAGATCGTGTTCTTTGCAGGAACATGGATGGAGTTCAAGGCCATTATCCTTAGCAAACAAAAGCAGGAACAGAAAACCAAATACCATATGTTCTTACTAATAAGTGGGAGCTAAATGATGATAACACAGGAACACATAGAGGGGAAAAACACACACTGGGGTCTATCTGAGGGTGAAGATTCAGAGGAGGGAGGGGATAAGGAAAAATAATTAATGGGTACTAGGATCAATACCTGACTAATAAAATAATCTGTACAACAAACCCTCATGACATAAGTTTACCTATATAATAAACCTGCACATGTACCCCTGAACTTAAAAGTTAAATGAAAAAGTAAAAATAAAACATTGATTATTTACTGTTTTCCAGATTGATGAACATTTTTTCTTTTAAGCTATTTATTGTTTAAAACAATTTAGTAAAGTGTATTTTTTGAATAAAGGTGAAAACATTTTTTCTCCCTACCTGACACCTACAAAATTCAAAAACTATTCATGAGTACTTCTATTTTTATAGTAATACAATTATTTGCATGTCAGATCAATAAAAATTTGTTCTCTATTTATCACAGGATACAATTGAAAACATTGGTTTTATTATCAAGGCTTCGACTGGAATATCGTATTTGAGAATGTGCATAAAATGGCTGGTTTCAAGGGTTCCCAGCCTTTCAGTGAGGGAGTAAAAATTATTACTTCCTGTCAGGTCCAAGAACAATAAAGCTACAGGAAAAATCTAAACTCTGCCTTGGTTTGGCTTCCTGACCCCAAGAGGTATTTAAATCTGAGATTCTTATGTGATCGATGTAGAAATAAAAAGTTACATTTCTAAAGAAAAGCTAAAATACATCTGTTATTAGATTGTGGTTCTATGGATCTTTTAAGCTCTTATTATCTACTTATAGACTAGACTAGATTCTAAATTATTCTACATTCCTTAAATCCAACATTCTTCCACAGAATTCTAAAAACAGGTACTGCTGTCTTCCTAAAGCCCTATAAGCTGAAACTAGATGAATATTAAGGAACTAATCTCATGTCTGATGTAGGGGCCATACAAAAAGTTCACCAAGCCATCCAATACCATAACAAGAAACATTCCAGCTACAAACCACGATCAGAAGTTAACATTTTCATGCTGTAGACAGTTTTTCCCAAGGCATTAGAACAAGACTCCCTTAATATAATGAGACCGTTATCCCTTTTAATGCCTACTTTTTTTGCTTGACAGGATAATGGTCATTTGATTTATTCATTTGGTTGCCTTTAAGCCTAGGTTCATGGCTCCAAACTAATATGCAAACTGGGATTGTTATATTACCATTAATTTTACTTTATTTTTTTTTTATTTTGTTTCTTTTTAAATTTTTGCAGAAGTATAAATCTCAACAGAATAATGATGGCCCAGTACATTGAGATGATAGCAAAATACTATAAAGCAGATGAAACTAAGCTTAATAATTGACTCCAGGTTGACTTAGCCTGACAGTCACTCCCTTCAACCTTCCCTTGTTGCTCAAATGTGGATAAAAGGGTTTTGACACCAACTTCTATTTGGCTATCACTCCCTCCAACATAGGACCAGACAGGCAACCTGGGACACATCCATCTTGGCACTGTGTAAAACTCAAAACTCAACACAGGATGACTGATCATCAATGCTTTCAGAAAAAGACCTCGATCAAAAGAAGAAAATGTGAAGGTTTTTGGAATCAAAATGGAATACTTATGACAAAAAAAAAATTTTAAAGCTCTGACAAATAGAGCCAAGGAAGACCATGAAGAGAAGATTCTCATACATGAATGCCTCATAACAAAAACTACCACAAAGGACTCTGATTGTACAAAGGCAATCACAACCTTACATAGAAAACTACTTCTGTGGAAACATCTGCCCAGCAAATTGCTGTCCAGTCCCAGACTTGATGGCATCCTTGTTATTAATCCTTGAAGCCAAGGATAATTATCTCAAAACAATTGTGTCATCCTCTTCATTTTTTCTTTAAAATCTTTGTTTTCCTTTACTTCCCTAAATACACTAATAGTTTACTACAGCACGTATATTCCCATTGCAATGCCCTAATCCCGAATAAGTATCATTTTCCGTTAGAGAGACTCTCTGTTGTTAATTAGGTTGACAAAGTTTATACATTTGAGTACATTCAAAATTAAAATGTCTACTCGTCAAAAGATACTGAAAATCAGACTTCAGAGGAGGAGGCCTAATTAACTACTACAGTTGTCTGCAAATCAGAAAGGATCCTGTGAAGTTAAGATCCAGATCCTGAGATGAGGGGTGCTGAAGGCCAGTGCCTAGCATCTAAGGAGGTAGCAATAAGGTTCTAGAGGTATAAAAACTGCAAACTGGATTCAGCCATTGCTAATGGAGGAAACTTGCTACTGGGGCAAAGCAGAGTTGCCAAGCTAAGTTTCACTAACAAGAAACAGAAACAGACGAGGAACAGGAATCAAACAAAAAACAACTCCTTTCTTTCTTTAACCTTCTAGCCTCCCTCTAATGTCCCTATTGGTAAAGCCTAGTTGAGAACCATCTGGCAAAGCAAAACTGTGGCTTGTACAGTCTCAGCCCCAGCATCATGCAACAGAGTATAGAAGAATGAGAGTAAAGTGGAGAGATGATCATTGAATAACCAATACACTATTTATTTAAGGTTTAAAACCTGCCAAGCAAAGCTTTTATTTCATATATATAGTAAAAGTATAAAGAAATGCATGAGGACAAGAAACACAAAATTCAAACAGAGACTGCTTCTGGTGGCAATAGAGAAGATGTAATCTAAAAGAGCCATACAAGTTCTTCAATTGTCCTTTTCAAGTTTTATTTTCAAGCTGCACAGTGCTTTTGAAAGTATTGATTATATTACTGTCTAGGCATTTTGGATGTCTGGAATATTTCGTTAAAAAAACAGCCAAGGAATGAAAAGAAGGAAAACAAGAGAAGAATACACATTTATATACAATTTATTGTGAGACAGCATCTTGTCTCATGGTGAGTGTTTTGTTTACATGGTAAGGTCAAAATAAAAGTTTCTACCTCATGGTAACAACTGAAATATAGATTCAGATCATGTGAGTGTTTTGACCTGGTACTAAATGGCAGGATTTCAAATCTCCTCCAGATTGACACTTGCCCCTGGGAAGAAGGGCAAATGGTCCATGAAGTCCCCATCTGCCTGTCTGAAGAACATCTGCAGTGATGTGGGCTGTCCCAAATTATGTGGCAGTAATGCTACTAAAGGTGAAATTATCCCACCTCAGTAATAACAGTTATTGGCAGGAGAATGCTTTGAAAAGACATTTGTTTCAGGTTGTTTAAAAATGGAGCCTTAATACTCATTGAAATTTTGTATTCAAACTTGTAACTTTTATCTGACATTGTATAGATTTATTTTGACAACTTATTTAGTTGTTGACAAGTCTGTTCTGCTTCCCTGTAAGTGTATTTTAAGGTTTATGTTGAACATATTTTGTATAAATCTCATAGTGATGCAAAAACAATAGGAAAACTGAGGGCATATCAAAATATGTTTGTCTTTATAAGGCAGCTTGGAACATGAATACTAATACAATTTCTAATGTTTTTATTAAAAATCAATTCAGACTTGTAGAACAAAAATTTATCGAACTACTAATATGTTCAATTCTCAAACCAAGCTTTGGGAGAGAGATACCTCCCAACACCCAGTGATCACCAAGAAAGGATAATGATGGCTCCCGAATAGTTTAATTCCACCTACTTCTACCCATTTTCACTGCATATAATGTAATAAAATCTCACCGTCTTCTTTACCTTCGACTGCTGCCTCACTCACCATAGACGGTGCCTAGCATATAATTGATTCTTTAAAATATTAGTTTAAATAAATACATGAATGAATTTTGAACGTCTCAAAGTTGTTAAATCCAGAAATGCTGAGGCACAGAATGAAGACTAGAAAGCGAGAGTAGGCCAGGCGCAGTGGCTCAAGCCTGTAATCCCAGCACTTTGGGAGGCCAAGGCGGGGGAATCACGAAGTCTGGAGTTTGAGACCAGCCTGACCAACATGGTGAAACCCCGTCTCTACTACAAATACAAAAATTAGCTGGGCATGGTGGCACGCACCTGTAATCCCAGCTACTCAGGAGGCTGAGACAGGAGACTCACTTGAATCTGGGAGGCGGAGCTTGCAGTGAGCCGAAATTGCGCCACTACACTCCAGCCTGGGCAACAGAGCGAGACTCCGTCTCAAAAAAAAAAGAAAGCGAAAGTAGTAGGTGGTGGCCTAGAGGAAGAGCAGAAAAGGTGGGAGAGTATATAAAGCAGAAATGATGGAAAGTTCTCATGTTATATTTAGCTCAGTAAGTCTCCTAATTTTTACTGTAGAATCAGCAGTAAGTTTTTAAGAATTACTTCCAGTGATACGTTATCCACGATTTTCAAATTATAAAAATGACTGAGATATCTCAAATTATATATGAAATTTTGTAGGAAAATTGTAAAAAAGATAAGCCTTTCAAGGCACACTTCACTAAATCAAATTTTCAAAGTTCTTAAAGGGAACTTCGTGAAATTTTATTTTTATTTGTTTTATTCATTTCTTTTTATCTTTCCACTTATGTAATATCACGTCAGTCACATAGGGGATATTTAATAAATATTGCTGATTCAAATGTTATTTGCTAACATTTACACACTGGCTCATATTTTTGTTCGAAAATTATTTTGTCACCCTTCATCATGATAACAACTTCAATATTTTGATGAAAATATAACTTTTTATGTTTATACACATAGTTCTCTTTCAACTAGGATTTGTTTCAGCAATCATGCTTGGATTCTAAGTATTTCATGGAATGCAATGATTTAAAAACTTGGTAATTGGTACAAGTAATGGTCTTTCCTCACCAGCAAATTCGCATTATAAAAATTTTCTCTAGCGACAAAGGATAGTGGGGTTTTTTTTGTTTTTTGTTTTTTTTTCTTTTGAGACGGAGTCTGGCTCTGTTGCCCAGGCTGGAGTGCAGTGACGCGATCTCGGCTCACTGCAAGCTTCACCTTCCAAGTTCACGCCATTCTCCTGCCTCAGCTTCCTGAGTAGCTGGGATTACAGGCACCCGCCATCACGCCCGGCTAATTTTTCTATTTTTAGTAGAGACGGGGGGATGGTGGTTTTATATCTACTAATTGTCAGCAAATTTAGAGTCAGATTTTAAATTATTCTATTTTTTTCTAATTATTCAGCAAAGGTAAACCTAATGAATTTTTGTTAGGTTGAGACAGTATTTCAGTACACAACCAAATTATTGACTCTATATTATCTATTTCTAAATTGTTTGGGGACAGGTTTTTAGATTTATAGGTGTAGAATACACTTGGCAAAAATTTACTGTAATCCTTTATTTTATACTCTCATATCTTGAACATACTTGATGCTAGTGGGCCGTTCAACAGTAAAGATGGAGAAGAATAAAATCACAATCTGCAATAATAAATAACTACTGGGTACACCGTCAGACATTCACTCCAGCCCCAAATCTGCTACTTACTAGCAACAAAAACCCAAATAAAGAACTTAACTTTCCAGAGTTTCAGCTTAGCCTTCTACATAAGAATAGAAATATCTGGCCTATAAGACTCAGAGGAATAGGTAAGACGTTATGCATAAAGTCTGGGTAAAGTGCAAAACACTGCTTGCATTTAATTAGCATCTGACATCTTATGCAAAGATCAGAAAAAGAGGTAGTAAACCAACAAAAGAGAAAGGTACTTTGTACTGAACAGCATTAGTATTACCATAATAGACCTCCCTAGCTCCTAGCCCAGTAGTCATCAAACATTAAATGAATATGTGTTCAATTAATTAATTAAGCAGAAGAAACATACGTGATCATGTAGTAAGAACAAGAGAAAACCTAAGACCTGAAGAACACTGAAAGAGAAGAAGGTACCATGTGGAGTATGTTTAGATTCCAGGAAACCCCTCTCTATTCTAACTACATCAGTGGTCATATAGGATAGCAAGACATGGCATAGAGGTAAACATGTATTGTGAGATGTAATAAATACTACCACTATGGGTGAGGAGCTCTAGGCTGAGGTATTCTATGTTCCTTTTTTTTTTTTTTTTTTTTTTTTTGAGACGGAGTCTTGCTCTGTTGTCCAGGCTGGAGTGCAGTGGTGCGATCTTGGCTCACTGCAAGCAAGCTCTGCCTCCTGGGTTCACGCCATTTTCCTGCCTCAGCCGCCCGAGTAGCTAGGACTACAGGCACATGCCACCACAGCCGGCTAATTTTTTTTTTTTTTTTTTTTTTTGTATTTTTACTAGAGATGGGGTTTCACTGTTTTAGCCAGGATGGTCTCGATCTCCTGACCTCGTGATCTGCCCACCTCAGCCTCCCAAAGTGCTGGCATTACAGGTGTGAGCCACCACTCCTGGCCTCTGTGTTCTTTATCAAAGGCAAAAGCAACCTATGACTGTAATAGACACTCTAAAACTGACTATCTGACTTATCATTTCTCCCTTCTTGGTGAAATGCCCCTGATCCGCAAGAATGGATATCTAACCCTTCTAAAACACCCCATATATAGCCACAGATAATTAGCCAGCAGTGACCAACAGACCCAAACTAACCAATCAAATTCTTTTTCCCAGGAATTTGCAGTTTTTACCGACAGTCACAGAAACTAGGTGTCAACGGAACAAGATCATATTAATTCCAATGTGATAAAGGGAAGATCCACAAATTCAGTTTCAGAGATCCCCAGCACCTCCCTCGTTGTTCAAATCTTCTTAAGATTCCGTGAGAATGTAATATATAGTCTAAGATATTATCCAACTGGACTCTGTTGTGCATTCTACTACCGAGACTGGGCCAAGTTGAGTTGTGAGTTACAATCTCTGCCAAAAGGTGATCCCAGGAGAACTACAGCTCCATGGAGAAGGGGGCCTGAAAAGGAGAAAGGATGGCTTTTGCTGAGACCATTGATAACACTAAAGACAAAGAAAAATAAAACCTAGGATGGATAAAGAGAAAAATAATAGTTTTCAATGTCATTACATAAAATAAAAAAAGCAAATGTTGTATTTTTAGGGGAAATTTCTCATCTTTAATGAAGAAAGAAAGCTTACATTTAAGAAATAAAAATGTGAATAAGGATTTAACAGTGCATTTCCTTAACCCTAGAATATCCAGGCCATAAATATTTTCAGGACATCAAATGTGTTGGCAAGGAAGTAGGCTATTGAAATTTCAGATTTCTTTAATTTATGCTTACAAAGTTATATGTTTTTTCTCTCATGAGACTCTCAAATATGGAGGACAGTTCAGATCTAAAAGCGTTC
Organism: Piliocolobus tephrosceles; assembly: GCF_002776525.5. Taxonomy (NCBI): domain Eukaryota; kingdom Metazoa; phylum Chordata; class Mammalia; order Primates; family Cercopithecidae; genus Piliocolobus; species Piliocolobus tephrosceles. The sequence continues at coordinate 81,363,319 of NC_045444.1, forward strand.
TAATTAGTAATTTAGAATAATAACAGCCCTTTGTTATTGTTATCTAAAAGTCTCAAAATAATGGACTCATACATCGAAGACTACAGAGAGACATCCATGGCAGGAAAGTTGGATTTATTTATCACCAAATGAATTTCTATTAATTAATCCCAGTAGAAAAGTCAGGAAATACAAAATTCACAATCCTCCAGAGGCATGTTTGTTACAGGGAGAAATAACATTTTTAAACAGTTTCTGAAAACAAGATTAGCAGCTAATATCATTAATATTCTAAAAGCAGTCTTCTGAGACTCAGGATAGACAAATCATTGATTTTCACATTTATCTTTCTTGGGACTTCTGTAGTCACTTCAAGGTGTCTTCATGTAATCCACTCATACCAGAGAATGTTTTCAAGGGTATTCTAAATAATTAACCTTCTCACATTGGAGTTCAAATGTCTTTCTGTGATAAAGCACTTGAACACCTCAAAAGCATAACTACAGGTATACCCTTGAGAGTTGAGCTATATCAAGTTCTCAAAATGAGTATGGATATTAAAACTGATATAGCAGCAATTAGTTATTATAAATTTTCTCTATTACATAGCCTGTTGGATTGTGTCAGTGAAACATAACTCTGCTTAAAACAGTTCACACAATTTCTGATTGCCACTCTCAATCCTCAGTCTTGAATTTATTATAGTATTTCAAAGGCAAAGACATCAAAACTACTTTGACTTCCCCTTTGTTCCTCCCATTATTGAATCAGTTATGTGTTAATATAAGGTCACATCTAAAGTGGACTTCTTTTTTAAGAATTGATTTTTGAAGAGTAAATAATGTGTCAATTAAAAATAGTAAAAAGAAAACTTTACAGAATAAGAAATCATTTAACTATGACCAACTTATAAAAGTATATAGATAGAATAAGCCTTAAAATGGTAGTTTTACTATGTAAAGTAGGCAATTTTGAGTATTTACCATTAGACCAAATACCTAAATACCTAAAAGGCCCATAAAAGTGTCCTCCATAAAAAAGCCATTCAACCTCAATTTAAAACAGTAATGTTTTCACCACCAATACTTTAATACATAGTCTCTAAAATGCAAATTGAAAACTTTCATATTATTTTTATCAAGAAAATAATCTAGTAATCAGAATTTTTTCTAAAATCTTATTCTACTAGAATAATTAGAAAGATCATTCCAATAAGAGTTGAAACCATTCTGTGAGAATGGTAATTTTAATATGCTCTGCCTCTAGCACTAGTGTATACTACAGTGTGACAGATAAGGTTTTTTAATGATATATTTTATCTGAACATTTTGGGAAGACAGCTCTCTAGTAAATAATAGACTCTATTTAGAGTTTTTTAAACATCTGTTTTAAATTTTTGATTCCAGCAAAGTGATCGTCATACCCCTACTTATGATGGAAAATATATTTGTATGTGTGTGCTCCTTATGCATAAATCATTTCATGTTATAATATGTAACCACTCTCCTCAAAACTTTTCAGTGGCTTCTCATATGCTACTAAGTTACATGAAAAGTTTTTGATCATGGTCTGGCCCTCCACTATCATGTTGGCCTCATCTTCTTCCTGCGGCACCATCTATCCTTTTCCTGGCTTTCTTGGTGTGCTCCAGAGCTATTGCTCATACTATTTTCTCTTTTTGGCATGTTTTCCTGCTTCTTTTATATTTGTTTCAATGTCATCATTTTCTTTTAAAAAGGTTGTTACACATACACATCCCTCTGGTCTATTCTCCTTATCCTATTTTGTTTGTTTACTCAATTGTTTTTAAAACACTTATTATCTCCTGACATGTTTGTTTTTCTATTTTATGTCTTCTACCCATAGACTATATAGTTTTTTAAAAAATTATCTTCTTAGTTATTATATGTCCAATGCCTGATGCAATGCCATGCACTCAATAGTTGTTCAATAATTACTTTAAATAAATAAAAGCAGCTTTTAAAATCAAACACAAATATTTTTCATGCCTGGTGTTATGACATTACAATTGTCTAAAATTCTGCTTTACTTTATCTTAATAGGCTTCAACCCACCCATAATTAATTCTTTTTACTATAGATTTTTGTTTTACTTGTAACTCTAATAAAGAAATAAATAGGAGGGAAGGGCCAGGAGGGCCAACTAGAAGTAGCTGCGGTCTGCAGCTCCAATTAAGAAGAATGAAAATGGCGGGTGAATACTGCGCCTTCAGCTGAGGTATCCAGGTCATCTCACTGGGACTGACTAGGTGGTGGGCACGACCCATGCAGAGCAAGGAAAAGCAGGCTGGAGCAACAGCCCACCCAGGAGCCACACCGGGCAAGGGGGCTCAGCCAAGGGAGGTGGTGAGTGATTGTGCTATTTCACCCAAGAAACCACACTTTTCCCATGGATCTGTACAACCCATGGATCAGGATATCCCCTCATAAGCCCATACCACTAGGGCCTTGGTTCCCAAGCACAGAGCTGTGCAGATACTTGGAAGCCACTCAGATTGCAGCAAATGGCAGCAGGCTGGAGGCTGCCTAAGACGACCAAGTCCTAAGAAGAGGAGCGGCCACCACCACTATGGTTCCAGTCTGCCATTTTCCCCTGCCAGCGCTAGGGAGACTGGGTGGTTTGAACCAGGAGGAATTCCTTACAGTGCAGCACAGTGGTTGTGGAAGATTGTGACCAGACTGCTTCTTTAGGTGGGACCTGGATCCATTCCTCCTCACCCAGCAGAGCCTCCCTGCAGGAATTTCCGCAATTATAGGCAGGGATTTACAGACAGAACTCTGATCTCCCCGTGATGGAGTCCGTGGCGGGAGGGGTAGCATCTGTTTCAATGGCTCAGCAGACTTAGTCTTTCCTGTCTGCTAGCTCTGAAGAGTCTGGGCAGTACGGATGAGGGGGATTTCCCCGGTGCAGCGCACTGCTCTGCCAAAGGGCAGCCGGAGTGCTTCATTAAGTGGATCCCTGATTCCGTGCCTCCTGACTGGGTGAGACCCCCACAAAAGGCGTCCCCAGACACCTTATACAGGACCATTCCCACTACCATCAGGTCAGTACCTTTTAGAGGCAGGAACAGACAGTCATATTTGCTGTTCTGCGGCCTCCACTAGTGATACCTCCAGGTGCAGGAGGGAGCCAGGAAAATAGGGTCTGGAGTGGACTCTCAGCAAACCACAGCAGCCCCACAGAAAAGGGGCCTGCCTGTTAAAAGAAAAACAAACAAACAGAAAGCAGCAACAACAACATCAACAAAAAAGACCCCACACACACAAAAAAAAAACATCTAAATGTCAGCAGCTTCAAAGACTGAAGGTATTTAAGCTTACAAATATAAGAAAGAATCAACAAAAAATGCTGAAGACTCAAAAAGCCAGAGTTTCTCTTCTCCAAATTATAGCAACACCTCTCCAGAAAGGGCACAGAACAGGGTGGAGGCTGAGATGGATGAACTGACAGAAGTAGGTTTCAGAAAGTGAGTAATAATGAACCTCACTGAGCTAAACGAGTATGCTCTAACCCAATGCAAAGAAGCTAAGAACCATAATAAAATATTATAGGAGCTGTTAACCAGAATAATCAGTTTAAAGAGGAACATAAATGACCTGATGGGGCTGAAAAACGCAACACGAGAACTTCACAATGCAACCACACATATCAATAGCCAAATAGATCAAGAAAGGAAAGAATCGCAGAGCTTGAGGAGTATCTTTCTGAAATAAGACAGGCAGACAAGATTAGAGAAAAAAAGAATGAAAAGAAATGAACAAAAACTCCAAGTACTATGGGATTATGTAAAAAGACCAAACCTATAACTGATTGGGGTACCTGAAAGAGACAGGGAGAATGGAACCGAGTTGGAAAACATACTTCAGGATATAATCCAGTAGAACTTCCACAACCTAGAAAGACAGGCCAACATTCAAATTAAGGAAATCCAGAGAACCCCAGTAAGATACTCCATGAGAAGATCACCCTCAAGACACATAATCGTCAGATTCTCCAAGGTGGAAATTAGGGAAAAATGTTGAGGGCAGCCAGAGAGAAAGGCCAAATCACCTACAAAGGAAAGCTCATAAGACTAACAGCAGACCTCTCAGTGGAAACAATAAAGCCATTGGGGGCCAATATTCAACATTCTGGTTTTTTTTTTTTGAAACAGAGTCTTGCTCTGTCGCCCATGCTGGAGTGCAGCGGCAGTGCGATCTTGGCTCACTGCAAGCTCTGCCTCCCGGGTTCATGCCATTCTCCTGCCTCAGCCTCCTGGGTAGCTGGAACTACAGGCGCCTGCCACCACACCTGGCCCATTTTTTGTATTTTTTTTCTTTTAGTAGAGATGGGGTTTCACCGTGTTAGCCAAGATGGTCTCGATCTCCTGACCTCGTGATCCGCCAGCCTAGGCCTTCCAAAGTGCTGGGATTACAGGCGTGAGTCACTGTGCCCGGCCTCAACATTCTTAAAGAGAAGAATTTCCATCCCAGAATTTCATATTGAGCCAAACTAAGCTTCATAACTGAAGGAGAAATAAAATCCTTTTCAGACGAGCAAATGCTGAAGGAATTCATCACCATCAGGCCTGCCTTGCAAGAGCTCCTGAGGAAGCACTAAATACGGAAAGGAAAACTATTACCAGCCACTACAAAAACATGTTAAAACCTATTCCCCAGTGTGATAGTATTGCAGACGGGGACTTTGGTGATTAGATCACAAGGAGCCCTCATGAATGAAATAAGTATTCTTATAAAAGAGAACCCAGAGAGATCCCTTAGCCCCTTCCATCATGTGAAGACACAGCAAGAAGACAACAGTCAGTAATCCAGGAGAAGGCCCTGATCAGACACCACGTTTGCCATGCCTTGATCTTGGACTTCCCATTCTTCAGAACTGTAAGAAATATTTTTTTATTGTTTCTAGGCCACCAGTCTATGGTATTTTTATTATAGCAGTCTAAATGGACTAAGAAAACAATGTTAGCAAATAAAGCTGGTTATGTTGGAAACATGTTTGGGAGGAAGACTGAATAGGCTGAACTGATAGATTGGATGAGGGGTATAAGAGAAAGGGAGAAATCAAGGATGACACTTATATTTTTGGCTTGAGCAATTGAGAGGATGATGGAGGTAGATTACTAAAAGGGGAAAAACTATTGAAGTGGGTAGTGTTAATGGAATAAAAATACAGTAGAGGGGAAAATCAAGAATCTTCAAATGTGTTGTATTTTGGGAATTGCAACCTCCAGTGTGGCTGCTGGTAGACAATTTCATATGCAAGTCAGTAGTTCACAGGAAACGCTAGGGCTGGAAATCAAAATCTCTTTGGTCTTATGTCCAGACACACATTGCACACATGTGCAAGAGGATATGGAGCCTCTGTATTAAAAGGGTGATATTTGTGGGTGACTTCTTCTGCAATCAAAGCCACATGCTGACCTTTTCAGACACTCCTTTCTTCTTCTCTCTATCCAATAGCACCAAAACAATGAAGGTGCATTTGCAAAGACCAGCTATGCCTCTCTCTGTCTGTCTCTCCTCCTCTCTCTCTCTCCCTGTCTGTCTTTCATTCTCTCCCTCACGTTCCCTCCCTCTTTCCCACTCCTCTTTTTTTTTTTTTTTGAGAGAGAGAGTCTTGCTCTGTCGCCCAGGCTGGAGTGCAGTGGCCGGATCTCAGCTCACTGCAACCTCCGCCTCCCGGGTTCACGCCATTCTCCTGCCTCAGCCTAACGAGTAGCTGGGACTACAGGCCCCCGTCACCTCGCCTGGCTAATTTTTTGTATTTTTAGTAGAGACAGGGTTTCACCGTGTTAGCCAGGATGGTCTCGATCTCCTGACCTCGTGATCCGCCCGTCTCGGCCTCCCAAAGTGCTGGGATTACAGGCTTGAGCCACCGCGCCCGGCCCCACTCCTCTTCTTGATTCCCCAGTTCCCTCCCCTCTACTTTCATTCGATTTCTTTCTATATGTAGCTCAATAATAAAATCTGAATATTGGTTTTGAGCAATTTGTAAGTGAGCAGGCCTTACCCGACCACAGCCTGTTTCCATATGTAGCTATTAAACCTAACCGATTGAGGAAAAACATGGCCACAACTAACTAGAGTTCCCTATACTGTCACTGAGGACCCAAGAACAGCTAAGGATAAAATATTACCTTCCTCCTGTATGTCCTTTTCCCTTGTGAATATAGCACCCCCTAGGAAAGGATGACTGTGATCTAGGGTAAATTCTAGACATACTGGATGACCCAATGTCAGCATCACTACTGATAAAACTCAAATTTCTTCATTTAGTCTCATATTGTAACTGTCAGTTGGTTGCCTACTTTGCTAATTGACTTTCAGAACTTAATAATTAAGACATTCACTGTATATAATTTACTGTCCTTCTAGACTGTACTCTTAGGGAATATGAATACTCTGTTGATTCCCTTTAACTTGAAACAGATCCAGTCACCAGCTTGCGGGCTGCAGCACATCTCAGCTGTGGAGTTTTGTAAATGCTGTAGCAATTGAAGTGCATCTTCACTATTGAATGGCATCCCTCATCTGTAAAGTCATTTACAAACTTTACTGATCAAGCTGTACATTTCTGAGTTGGAATTTAATCTACAGAGTCCTTTGCAAAATGAACCGAATCCTTTACTAATCATGGGCAATGGTAGAATTTATTTGGCTTGTGGTAATTTGCATTATTTGCTTGTTACACCCTTTGATTTCTGCTGCAGACTGCTGTGTGTGCTGAGTTGCTGAAGCTGGGAAGTCACTCTTCACATCCTACTCCCAAGGTAAGAGCATTTTGGTTGTGGAAGAAATGTCTTCTTAATGTGAAAATATCACTGTTCATGCATGCACATATTCTCTCTCTACGTCCACATGATGCCACACTGTGAGTTCTGCCTGTACACCAACTCATAAAATTCTATGAAGTTATGATGTTCCAAAACATTAAACCAAAAGCAAACATTACTCCGTTTAGCCACAGACACTGTATGACTCCCCTCAGCCTAACCACAGACACTGTTTGCATTCGATTGGTCCATGTTCCCTAAAGCTAATTAAATTGTTCCTGTGCTACATTTTACTGCTCTTACCCTAAAAACAGTATTGTCAATTAATTAAACAGTATGATATGTTTAATTATTTTAATCAACCCTACATGCCATTTTATGATTTCTTCTCCAAAAAATATGGTTTTATTCCAACTAAAACATAATCAATGAGTCAAAATGCCACAAATTAAAGAAATGCAAGCACAAATTTTTATTTCTAGTTAGCAACCCTAGATAATCTGCAACAGATAATTACAATACAATGAATTGGAGCATTGTTTTAAAAAATAAACTGCACTGCCTTAAAACTCTAGAAAATGCATTCTTTCATATGGCGAACGAATAAACTGTTGGAGGAAGGATTATATTCACATCCATTGGTATCTGAACCAACATCTAGACTTGTCAGGAAGATCAATATACTTGGTTTGTGTTTGCATCACAGAATAACAGGAGGGTTTTTAGCTGGATAATACCTAGAGTTTAATCCTGGTATAACAGGAGATAAAGCACTCAATTGTCCAAGGGATTATAAAGTGTATGTATTAGTACCTTGTAGACATTAACCATATAGACATTAGACCAGATAAGAGAATATGTACAATCTTGAGGACAAAAATTTAACACTGGGTCACTCATTTATGCTTGTTGAAGATTTTTCTCAAGAAAGCACATAAAAATGACTAAGGTTGCCTACAGTATGCAGGCAAGAAAATATATAGCCCAGTAATAAACTCAGGAAATATGTCCTATATTAACAAATTCACTCCTCCATCCATAAATTGAATGCAAGGAAGATTAAATAATTCCAACATGACAGAACTTATTAAAAATAAAATGTATATAAACCTTCACCTTCTTTTTTAAACTAATCTCCTCCACATTTGTGCGAGAAAGACCAGGACCAACAATAATTGCCCCATTTATGGCTCTCCTACATACATGTTTCTAATTTGTCTACTGAGCAATAAATGTTCTACAAATCAAATTAAGTTATAAAAACTATTGAATATCACGATTGGATCCTTAAATGTTTTGAGGTCTGCAGACTATTGGAAAATCTATTTCTAAAAAGAACTTTTGAAGATTTTGATAAATTTATTTTTTCTTTTACTCTCATTTTGTTTTATTCCTGGGCAGATTTCTCCGGTTTACAGGACACCCCATTGATTTCAAAAGCTGCTTCACAAGGGCCTTCCTAGGAGTATTCCAATAATCTGGCAAATGTTAAGAAGAAAGGTTTTAATTTCAAAAATGTGATTCAAATTATTTATGTTTAATCACTTTTATAAAACAATCATTGATATATTGTAGGGAATGAGATATTTCAGAAAAATTCAAAAGAACATTTGAAAAATGTATGGCACCTTTTATTATTTAGTTGTTTTCTAGGTAATTTTTACAGTGTACACCCTAGTGGGGACATGCTCACAAAATCTATCTCACTATTAGATTTTTGCCAGATACAATAGAGCAGAAAGACAGCTCAGATGGAATTGGACAGGCAGAGTAAAAACTGAAGCAAAACTATTCCAAGTTTGAAGATTTATTCACTTAACATTGAGTTCTTGCTGGGGAATAACTTGCTGATTTGCCTTGAAGTAACTACAGCTCGTCCTGAAATATGAACAACGTGCATGTCACTGGCCAATGTGACAGGCCTTTGCAGGACAATCTGTGACTGTTACAACAATCTCTAGGGTTTTCTTTTTATATAAGCACTCTAATTCCTTATTACTACCCAGGATGTAATCCAAAGGTCAGGAAAGATGGGGATATCTAGGCTGAAGATAATGCATTTTACAGAGTGGGAAGTCTTGTAGTATGCATGATTTGATTCCTTTGACCCGTCATTTTAGAGTTGAAACTGATAAATTTGTTATCTTTTCATTGAGTGTCTTCTATTCACTAGTGGTGAATCCTATAATCAATGATATTATAGTATAAAACCATTTTAAAGTATCATATTGTAGAATGGATATTCTTCACCTGGTGTTCATGAACTTGAATGAAAAAAAAATACTGACATCCTTATTTTCCCTCACCCTTAGCTGACGTTTCAAATATGAATGGAAAACAAACTACATTTGTAGTAGCAGTACTTGTGACATTGTCAGCATTAGAAATAACAGGTATTTTTGTATCACATTATCGTTTTCACAGATAACACATATAACCATTACTATTTTGAATTGGTGGTTATTTTTTTCTTTTTTTATTTTATTATTATACTTTAAGTTCTAGGGTACATGTGCATAACGTGCAGGTTTGTTACATATGTATACTTGTGCCATGTTGGTGTGCTGCACCCATCAACTCGTCAGCACCCATCAACTCGTCATTTACATCAGGTATAACTCCCAGTGCAATCCCTCCCCCCTCCCCCTCCCCATGATAGGCCCCGGTGTGTGATGTTCCCCTTCCCGAGTCCAAGTAATCTCATTGTTCAGTCCCACCTGTGAGTGAGAACATGCGGTGTTTGGTTTTCTGTTCTTGCAATAGTTTGCTAAGAATGATGGTTTCCAGCTGCATCCATGTCCCTACAAAGGACACAAACTCATCCTTTTTTATGGCTGCATAGTATTCCATGGTGTATATGTGCCACATTTTCTTAATCCAGTCTGTCACTGATGGACATTTGGGTTGATTCCAAGTCTTTGCTATTGTGAATAGTTCCGCAATAAACATACGTGTGCATGTGTCTTTATAGCAGCATGATTTATAATCCTTTGGGTATATACCCAGTAATGGGATGGCTGGGTCATATGGTACTTCTAGTTCTAGATCCTTAAGGAATCGCCATACTGTTTTCCATAATGGTTGAACTAGTTTACAATCTGAATTGGTGGTTATTAGACCTACTAGGAGGTTATAGGTAATCATAGATAATAAAATGGTAATTGTGGCCAGGCATGGTGGCTCACGCCTATAATCCCAGCACTGTGGGAGGCCGAGATGGGCAGATCGCCTGAGGTCAGGAGTTCAAAATCAGCCTGACCAACATGGTGAAACCCCATCTCTACTAAAAATACAAACATTAGCTGGGCGTGGTGGCGGGCACCTGTAATCCCAGCTACTCAGGAGGCTGAGGCAGGAGAATTGCTTGAACCCGGGAGGCAGAGGTTGCAGTGAGCCAAGATCACACCATTGCACTCCAGCCGGGGTGACAAGTGTGAGACTTCGTCTCAAAAAAAAAAAAAAAAAAAAAAAAAGTCAATTGTTATGATATCACAAAATGTTTATATTTTAATATAATTGTTTTAATCTTAAGTATTTTTTATAAGTTTAAAAAGATTACTCTAAGAAGGGAGTCCATAAGTATATTAGCTTTTTGTGGCTGCCATAACAAAGTATCACAAACTGGGTGGCTTAAACAACGGAAGTTTACCTCCCAGATCTGGAGACTAGAAACCTTAGATCACAGTGTCAGCAAGATTGGTTCCATCTGAGAACTGGAAGGAAAAAATCTCTCCGGTGGCTCTTCTCTGGCTTCTTGTGGTTTTCTAGCAATATTTGGTACTCCCTGGCTTACAGAAGCATCATTCTAATCTCTATTACCATTCTGATCTCTGTCTGTACCTTACCGTCACCTGGTATCCACCTTATTTGTATGTGTGTCTGTCTCCAAACTTCCCCTTTTTATAAAGACACTAGTATAATGGATTAGAGCCCATCCTAATGACCTCAATGTAGCTTTTATCTCCGATAAGATCATATCTCCAAATAAGGGCACATTTGAGATCGTGGAGATAAAGACTAAAATATCTTCTTGGAGGAATCGTAACTCAACCCATAATAAAAGGCTTCAGCAGCTGGACGCGGGGGCTCAAGCCTGTAATCCCAGCACTTTGGGAGGCCCAGACGGGCGGATCACGAGGTCAGGAGATCGAGACCACCCTGGCTAATACGGTGAAACCCCGTCTCTACTAAAAACTACAAAAAACTAGCCAGGCGTGTTGGCGGGCGCCTGTAGTCCCAGCTACTTGGGAGGCTGAGGCAGGAGAATGGCGTAAACCCGGGGGGGCGGAGCTTGCAGTGAGCCGAGATCCAGCCACTGCACTCCAGCGGGGGCGAGAGAGAGACCCCCTCTCTCAAAAAAAAAAAAAAAAAAAGGCTTCAGCAGACTGTGAGAGCAGTCCCTGTGACAAAAAAGATCAAGAATCCTATCACAGAAGAATATTCAATGTAAGAAAATATTTTAATATATTCAAATGAGAAAAAATATAAAAACTGTAGTTAGTTTATAGTATTATTTTTCTTATGCATACATATATTTTCTTATAGTTCTTTCTTACATAAGAAAAAGGTTGGAAGACTATATATCAAAAACATATCAGCAGGTTTTCTTTCAAGAGTGAGACTGAGGATCGAGGGGATATGAGTGAGGTTTACTTTCTCCTTTGTGGTCTTCTGAAATTTTCAAATGTTCTTTATGTCAGCATTTCAAGTGATCTGTATCTCTAAAAAAGGTGTCACATAATAAAATTACCTTTAAAGGTTTTAGTTATAAAAGTATCTCTACTCTTTGAGCCTTAATTAAAACCTAAAATTCTACCTTAAGTGGTTCCATCTCTTTAAATGCATTCTACCCAAAGTACTTGGAAAACGAATAACTTTTCTCCTCATGGTTTCCAAAAGGTAGGTTTTATTAAGTATATAAAAAAAAAATTGTTACCATTGTGATATGGTTTGGCTCTGTGTCCACACCCAAATCTCATGTTGAATTGTAATCCCCAGTGTTGAGGGAGACACCTGGTGGGAAGTGATTGGATCGCGGGAGCAGATTTCCTCCTTGCTGTTCTCGTGATAGTAAGTCCTCACAAGAGCTGGTTGTTTGAAAGTGTGTAGCATGTCCCCCTTTGCTCGCTGTCTCTCTCCTGCCACCATGTGAAGACATGCTTGCTTTCCCCTTGCCCTTCTGCCATGATTGTAAGTTTCCTGAGGCCTCCCCAGCCATGTCTCCTGTACAGCCTGTGGAACTGTGAGTCAATTAAACCACTTTTCTTTATAGATGACCAGTCTCGGGTAGTTCTTTGTGGCAGTGTGAGAACAAACTAATACACAGTGTGACTATAATTGCTGCTGAGCCCTCTTACAAATGAAATAAGAAGTGTACACAATTTTCAGTAAAACTGAATTTATAAATATTTATTTTAAGTGCATGTATTCAGAAATAAATCTCAAGTAAGGTCAGTAAAGAAATAATATGAAGTTTAAAAAGTGTGAAAGAGATGAGAAACAGTAGTGATGAGTGAGGCCAGTACCTTCTGGATGTTTGAATAATGGGACAAGAAAAGCAATTGGCTGGATTGTGCCAATAATTATCCAAATCACCAATTTATTCTTCTTGCTTGAGAGACCTAACTATTGCATATACATAGTAAAAATAAAAAACCCAAATAGTTCAACCTTAAATAAAACAATTTTTGATGATTATTCGAATGATTATCCTTGAAATTTTCCCCCTTGAGAAACTTCAGAGCATTGCCACAATTCTCTACTTCTCTTTGACTATTGTTAACCAGTATCAATGCACATGGAAAGACATTAGGTAGCATCTAAGGTGTAATCATATACCATTATTTTAGATGAAAGAATATCAGAAATTCAAATGGAAAAGGATGGAAATAGGAAAATTAGAGGGAAGGGTAAGATGGGGTCTACACGAGCAACAGCAAAGTGGATTGTTTCTCAGTTGACAAAGTCCTGGCTTTGGCACCAGGGCTAGAATTCTCTTTTAAGATGCTGGAAATGACCAGACATTCTGCTCTGCTCCCAGTCCTTTAGACATAAAGGCAATCAAGTGCAATGTTGACCACTGAGGCTTTGGTAGTCAGACTTTCTGGGATTAAAACCAAGCTCTGACCTGAGGTACTTTCTTTATGTTAGTTGTTATTTATCTTCCCTGTATTTCAGTTTTCTGCTCTGTGAAACTTACACAGTAGTAGCTACCACCGGGGATTATTATGCAGATCATTTGTTAGAAAATATATGCAAAGCAATTGTCTTAATCTCTGAAAAATAAGTCCCTTAATAATGTTAATGATTATTTTATTAATAATAATATTACTGTTACTACTATTGATTTTTTAACTCCCATCAGTTCTACATAGACATTAAATTTTCATGATGGTTCACATAGTTTAGACCCAACAAGAAACCACTGGGAAATTGAAATGTCAATGTCCTACATCTACTACTGCTCATGCATTTAAAACCAATTCCTTTTACCCCTCTATACTTTAATTGTCAATACAGAGGTGCTTATTAACACTTCTGAAGCACATTGGTATTGTGTAGTGATCCCTGTTTCTCTCTTGCTGACTCAGATTCCTCTCTTGTCTTTTCTTATCCTCTGTTCTCTCTACCTCAAAGACATCAAGAAAAAGAAATCTGGTTTCCAGTTCAGGCTTCAGCTTCTGAAGACTTGATTTGTAGTAGGAATAGAAGCAACATGTTTTTAACTTCTGATGACTCTTCATTTCAGAAAGCTGCTTTAAAAGATCTCAAGAGATCAATATCAGAAGTGATGGCACTTATGGTTACATTATTGGTCAGAAAACAGGAGTTATCTGTTTGTGACCATAAATCTGAAAAATAAACCAGCTGGTTAAAATCACAGATCACAAGCATAAACTCTATGAAAAGAAATTTAAACAAGAATATTCTATAGTTTACCAAACCTGTATTTTGGTTTATAATTTTTAAGGCATGTTATAATACAGAAAAGAAATGTGAAAACACTATCTGCACAGCCACTATTTGGGGCAATTCAATAATGCAATGAAGAAAAATTAATACACTGACACATAAGCAAAGTAAATCAATCTAGATTTAAATAAGCAACATAATGAGCCAAATTCAAGATTCAAATATATTTTAAATATTTCCAAAAGGAGGAAAAATCAAACCTAAAATACATACCTGTAGTGTTGTTGGAATAAGATTACTCGTAAGATATAAAATACCATAAGTTTTGCTCCTGTCATTGCACTATTTTTCCCTATCTACACAGTCAACATCACAATGGTGTGGCGTGAGATCACAACACCCATTTACTTTAATAGTAGCTCTAAGGTGACAATAAGAATTCAAAATCCTGCTGTATATTAAACTACCTTGTGAGGATGAAATCAATAAATTCATAATGTTGACATATTTTCAATACACAGGTGGAGTTTGTTAATTGCATTGTGTATGCATTCTGACTTGGTTGGGTTTACTCTAAAAATCTTCGCGAAAATTACATATACGAAGACAGAGACAATGAAGTCACCATATGAGCTGTTGTCAATTAGGATTCTTATGTCTCTTTGAGGTGAAACATAATGTAGGTTTGCCTGCTACACATATAAGTTGGTCTTTTGTTCTTTGCCTCACAAGCTAAGGGGTAAAATTCTCCATTTTTGTGCATTTATGAAGTACATTTTTAGGAGCTCAAAAAAGTTCAAATTGAACAGTAATCATCTAATTTTGTATCTTCATGTGTACCAATTATTACTGGAACTGGCAATAAATTTTTTGCTGAAAGCAATGTTATGCATCATGTTCTAAGCTGACTTTCTGGCACAGTATCACATGTGCTATTGTAAAACAGTTTGTTCTAATCAACCTCAGCTGCAGCTACGGTGACAACATTTTGCAGAGGATGAGACTTAATTGCATGTAAATGTCATTTTTTAAAGATCCTAGAAACAAAGGAAAAAATCTGGATTAAAAAAAAATCTTGTAATAACAAGTCACTAGGAATGAGCCTTGGACCAGGAAACTGGATGAACTCTGAGGTGTCATATCTTTAATTTGAAGAAATTACAATGCTTGAGGTGATGGATATCCCCATTCTGCATGATGTGTTTTTTGTGCATTGCATGTCTGTATGAAAGCACCTCATGTACCCCATTAAAATATATACACCTACTGCGTATCCACAAAAATTAAAAATATGATTTCAAAAAAGAAACTACAAATATAATCCTAAATTCTTAAAACAAAAAACAAAGCAGACAATTTTCTTAGCTGATATGCAGGGGTCTGTCTCACAGACCCTGAACCAACTATGGGTGAATAATGTACACTGACACAGATATTATGCTTCTCAGTCCAGCTGAGGGTCCAGGCCACTTACAGACTCCAAGGAGAGTGCTGTAAAGAGTTGCAGCTGTGACCAACTAACTGACCCTGCCAGCATCTATTCAGCACACAGTAAATGACAAAGGCTTTTTGAGTCAACACCATTAGAAGGTAATCAACCTGGTCACCTTCCCTACCCCCGACCCCACCCCACCACCGCCATGCCCACCCCACCGCCCCCACAGAGCCATCCTGCCCACAAATGATCAAAGATAAACAAGTTATTTAGATAAACTCCTCTACATTCCTATGTATCTACTCTTATTTACTCAAGGTAAAGATTAGGCTGCTTTCAGCCATAACCCTATCCTGAGACTTTTGCAAAAACCTTCTGACCTTCCAAGAAGATTTGTGTTTATATCCTACAACTTCATCTTACAATTTTTCCCACCATCCTGACAGAATTCCCACACTGATAACTCTAATCTTTTAAATAATTTTATTTTAAAAACACAGGTTAAATGTTTACTAAAATAATAAAGACTATATATTTGCGTAAGTTACATAAGGCTTTAACAAACTACGTAGGAATTTTTGCAGCTTGTTGACTCACAAAAAAAGATGACAAAAAGAGTGAAATTTATTTTTAGTAGTCCAGCTTCCATATGTAAGATGTAACCTATTATACAGTGACATACTGGTTATGCTTCATCAAACTGATTATATACCATTTTATGAGGATGTAATCCACTGGGATTTAAGTAGTCCAGTGTAATCAGTTATAATAAGATGGATCAGTACAGGTTGTGAAAATAAAATCCTCCAAGCAATAGATCAAGACAGATAAAGTTCTGCGAAAGATAGCGTATAATTACAGGACTTTTATGGTTTAGCAGCAATCAGTTTTTCTATAAAGGAGTCAGCACAATAAATATTTTCTTTAGGCTCTATCCATTGAAACAGTCAGTATATTTAATAAGAAAACAATCAAAGGTTTTCCTCTTTAAGAACTCTTCTCACTTGCTAAATCACAAGTCAATGATTTCTCCTTTTTCCTGACCCACTGTAAATCTCTCAATTTTTCTGAAAACTAAATATCATAACCCTTGCACCACCAAAATTAAAAACTTGAAATGAGAAAGTAATGGGATAGGGCTAAGATTGGATAGGAGCAAGGTTGTATGCATGTAACTCCTCTTTAGTCTTAATGGCCTCTGTGACCAACAGGGACTGGGAATGAAAGAGAACCAATGTGCTTACCTTCCCAGTTCCCTTGACTACAAAGCAGGTAGTTCAAGAATACAGAAAAGAGAAAATAAGCTCACAGGACCAGAGAAAGAGAGCTCCCCTGCCCACATCTTCACTCTTTCTCCTCCTCTTTTCCATTTTAGTCCTAGGCTAAGCAAAAGTAAATTCTACCTTGGGAAAAAATATGGATAAACTATTTTCAAAGAGTTTACAATGAGTTAAATTTTGAGAAAAAGAAGGACATGGAAACCAATGTAACCCATAGCCTCTCTCTTCCGTCTCATATTTGCCTGAAGCCTGTATCCATTTCTCTCTGTATCCAAAGTGCACACTCTCCTCCTCCTCCTCCTCCTCTTCCTCCCCTTCTCTTCCCCCACTTCCTTATTCCCGTCCTCCTTTCCCTCCTCTTCCCTCTTCTGTTTCCCTCTTTCCTCTCCTCCTTTTGTCCCCCTTCTCTTCTCCCTCTGCCTTTTGCTCACCCTCTCCTTTTCTCCCATTGTCTTGTCTCTTCTTTCTAGTATAGTCTTTACTCTCCTTTCTTGTAAACTGTACTCTGGCATAATCTATACCCAATTAAACAATGAAACAAGATAAGGTAAAGGGACTTTATGTTTCCATATGTCAATAATTGTTAACATTTATTGAGTGTTTAATATAGCTGAGCACTCAGCAAGGCAACTTGCATGCATATTTTAACTTTAATCCTCCAAAAAAATGTACAATGGTGGATTCTACCTCTTTCCTCAGTTTTTATATTAGAAATCTAATGATAAAGAGTAATCAACTTGCCAAAGGTTACAATCCACTTAAATAAAAAATCAAATTTCAGTATTTTTACTTACCACGTGAAAATAGCTAAGAGGAATTTCACCAAATTTGGAGAAAATGATTGGGATAGTCAGACTTGAAATATAGGCAGAGATCATAGAAAAAAATTCTACTTTGGGGGATCTATGGAGGCTATGGAGGATGAAATCTTCCAGAGAAGCTCTACCTGGGGTTTAAAAGGCCATAAATGCTGTTTATAAGGGACAGGCAAATAATGATTGAAAATATGACCCGTGAATCTGAAGTCTGTCTCTCTCTCACACACACATACACACACACACTATATATATATACACACACATAAGGGCATACATATATGTGTGTGTATATACATATATATGAATTTACAAGCATTGATATGTGAGGAAGTTGCTTCTTCTGGGTCAATTCCATAAATTGTGCTCCAGGAATAGGAAATTATGTATTAGAAACAATAGCTCTCCAGAAGCCATCTTAGGATATATACTAAATACCCAAACAATTATTCTTTCAATGATATGGATTGCAGAATTTTGACTAGAGGGTGTTCCACAAACTCAGAGATTACCCTCCGGGTATCCGTTTGTGTTTGCTACAGGTTTGACAGACCCTGAACAGTGCCAAAATTGTTTGCTAGCAAGAACCTGTCATAATCAAGCATGCCAAGTTAATCGTGAGAGAATGGAAAATGTTGTGTGTGATTAAGAACTTATTTTACAGTTGGGAAGTAAATCCAAAAAATTACAGAGGTTATCAGATGTAGACAACAGCCTCCAGAGTCTATTCAATACCAACCACAGCAGAAATATGGTTGCCCAGTTATTACATAGTGTGTTGGAAAGAATGTAGTTTTTGGAATTAGAGAGATGTCAGTTCAGATCTCAGCTCTGCCAATGATCACTTAGCAAGAAATCATCACTACCACCTACCTTTCCACCACCTAGCTCCCCTGCTGCCAGCCTTAGTTTCTAGCTCATTTTAATTTTAAAATAATAAAGGCACTTTGCATCCTTTTTGTAAGGATGTGATATCATGCATGCAAACTGTCTAGCTGAGATATACAGGCTTTTGATGTTACAACTACTATTATTATTATTGTCTTTTTAAAATTGAATAGCGCTTGGTCATGTGACAAATGAAATGTTTCTGTATCAATACAGCATTATTAATTTATATTCAAATTGCTGTTTCCTAAAACCCACCTCAACCCATTCCTAAAGTACCACTAATTCATCCCCATACTGTATTTACTGTGCACATTTTTGGTGTGTACTTTGTTGTAACAACCTTTTGAACTGGAATTAAAAGCAACATCCAAAATCTACACATTCATTATTCTTTGTAGCCACATGATTATATCTTTGTTCTTATATCTCCAATTCTATATTCCATCCAACAATTTTTTCATAAGTTGTATCCTTGAGGAGAAGTTCACAAGGCCAATTTATGAGTGGAAAAATTTATTTAACAACAATTGCATTCTGTAAATGCTGATACATAAATAGATATGACTGATGTCTGAATGCATTAAAAAGAAACAAAATTATGTTCACATTATGTGGCAAAACATTGCTGTTTTTATTTTCCTGTAGTGTAAATCAGCGTATAGATTAATTCATTCATATAATTATATTTGCAGCTCTTTTACCTTTATTCATGGCTATAACTTTTTTTATGGGAAAGAGCACTTTGCACATCAGTATAAAATGTCTTTTGAGGACTATGCCAAAGGTCAGAGATGATATGTGGGCCTGTGGACATTGTGAACAATCTGAGCTCTGCCAGGATAAAAAAGCTGATGCTTCGGCAATTTTACATTACAAACACCAGGAAGATTTTTAGACAATAGATCCTTGATTGCCAAGCTGCTGAAGATAGTTATTTCATCTCTGGAACATAATTGGTCTGCTGGCATTACACCCACGTTACTCAAAGAGATGAAAATAAAATTATGAAGTGCTGCGTAAAGCCTGAAATGGCCACCTTTAAGTTTGATCTTCCCCTTAATGTTGTAGAGTTCATAAAATATGCATTAATTCCAGTTTTTAATAGCTTTTATCAATCCACCTTTCTTCTTCAAATAGTAGATAATGCCTAAGAGATTTCTCACATTGCACTCCCAGACTTGATATATCTTGTAATTTTACTTTTTGTTTGTTTTTTTAAGTAACATTTGTTAGATAAAGCACACAAAGCAATAAACAGCTTCTCTAGTACTGGAACTAGAAAAACTAGATTCATGTTGATTGATAAGCCAGTTCATTCACCATAAGCAGATCGACTTTCACCAACAAAATATTGCTATTGTAATATTTTATAAGATTTAAATTTATGAAAATTTTTGAAACAACTGCTTCTAGTTTACATTTGCCTTTGCATCATATTTCTTTAATTCAAATAAAAACTTTTTAATTTTAAAAGCCTACATTTAAACATTTTTAAATAACAGGAATTTTATTGAGGATGACTTCCCTATTACCACCACCTGTGAAGCTCCTGAATTTTTCTGCAGCAATTAAAGAATAACAAATGTAAAATAAATAAATTTGGTAGACCCGAATCAAACTCCCTAAAAATTGGAAACAACTTAAATATTCCCCAAATAAATGAGAGATTAAATAAACTATGGTATATTCATAACAGGCATAATTTCATAATTTAGTCATTAAAATCATAGCCTTGTAGAATAATTGATGACAAATGTCTTCAGAATAACACTAAGTGAAAAAGAACATTAAGTGGGCAAATGTCTTCAGAATAAGGCTAAGTGAAAAATGTAGGCTACAAAGGAGTATAGCAGAATGATTTTAATTTTATTAAAAGTATAAATAAGTGTGTTAGTCTGTTCTCACACTACCATAAATAAATACCTGTGACTGGATAATTTATAAAGAAAAGTGGTTTAATTGGCTCATGGTTCTACAGGCTGTACAGGAAGCACGACAGCTTCCAAAGAGGCTTTAGGAAACTTTTAATCGTGGCAGAAGGCAAAGGGGAAGCCAGCATTTCATTTCCTTACCCCAGAGCAGGAGGAAAGGGAGGAGGGGAGGCGCTACTCATTTTTAAACAACCACATTGTGTGAGAACTCTATCATAAGAACAGCACCAAAGGGATGGCTCTAAACCACTCATGAGAACTTCACTCCCATGATCCTATTGTCTTCTACCAGGCCCTTCCTCCAACATTGGGAATTCCAATTCGACATGAGATTTGGATGGGGACACAGATCCAAACCATATCAATAAGTCTATGTATGAAATATCTAGAAAAAAATACAACAAAATCATTCCAATTTTCTTCCTTCTGTGATAAAAGTCTAAGTGATTTATGTTTTCTACTTTTCTTTTTTGTTGTCGTTTTTTTGAGATGGAGTCTCACTCTGTCGCCCAGGTTGGACTGCAGTGGCGCGATCTCGGCTCACTTCAAGCTCTGCCTCCCAGGTTCACGGCATTCTCCTGCCTCAACCTCCTGAGTAGCTGGGACTACAGGCGCCCGTCACCACACCCAGCTACTTTTTTTTTTTTTTTTTCTTTTTGTATTTTTAGTAGAGACGGGGTTTCACTGTGTTAGCTAGGGTGGTCTCAATCTACGACCTTATGATCTGCCCACCTCAGCCTCCCAAAGTGCTGGGATTACAGGCGTGAACCACCGCACCTGGCCCTGTTTTCTACTTTTTAACTTTCAATGTTTTTTCACATTTTTTTCATGGATACCATTCATGTGAATCATAAAAAAATTAAAATTATTTTAATCAATAAGTTTTCTCAGATACTTATGAATTGATAATAGTGTCACAGTGTAATCCATATTAACTGCTAATGACCATAATAAATCCTTAATTCTAAATTAAATATCAAAATGAATTTTTTAAAATATTTAACACAAAGAAATAAATTGTCTAAGTATATATTGAGCAACTACTAAGTAAACAGCTGGTATATAACGTGCCATGAAATGTGAAAGAAGTAAGATTGATGATCAGAGGAATCAGTATGTAAGCCATCTAAAATATAGGAGCCAGATTTCAGTACAATCAAGGAAACAGAAAAATGGACTAGGGAAGAACAAGTAATGAACTATCGTGTTAGATATGGGAGCACATTCTGGTTAGATGACATTGTGGGGTTGGCTTATCCATTAAAGTATAGTAGGTACAATGCTGGGGCCCACAACAATTAAATTTCTTTTATAATGCAAAGAAAAACTAACTTCCAGGTTAAAAAACTAACTTTATGCCAACACAATTGTAAAATATAATTTTGTGACCCTGATTCAATGACTTGCTAAAAATTAGCATTTAAGGAAGCAATTCCAATATATCTAGAGAACATAGATGAGAAAGTGCCTAAGCCCAGCAAGACCATATATAACTATGGTACAGCAAACTATCAGTGAAATGAGAAGCCAGAAACACAGAGCAGCTGTAAGTTATAAGATCGGTAAAAGAAACAGAGTATCTTGACAAGGGATTTGACAAGTCATTGTAACATTAGATGTGGATCTGATGACAATACAATTCTGTAGAGTTGTGGTTGCTCAACCCCAGGAGAATTCTCTGTGACTGAGTTGCAGGCATCATCCTTCAAGACCTCCTGTTCTACTTGAGTGAAGACTTTCTTTTCAAAATTTCACATTACACAAAATTGAGACAAACTACTATGCCGATTAACAGAATTAAGTTTTCAGAGTGAAAGACTGAAAATAGTGACATAAACAATTACAAATGTAATGTTCAATAAATGAATTGCAAAAGTACACAATGGAGAAATGCATATTCAAGAATTCTATGAAGGAGGGGTGGATAGGTGGGTAGTTCACTCTAAGACCAAGATGGGTTCGGAAAACAATGTCACTGCTGCTAAAACAAGCAAACAAGTGCAAACTTCGACTTGGACTTTGATTGAAATATAATCTCTAGATGAAGGAAAATTACTATGTTCAATTCTGCATATTATTTTTAGACGGAAGTTGCTATATTGTGACAAAGACACAAGAGATAAACAGGTTGACAAGCAGTCCATAAACCACTGTTATCTGAAGAATTGGGATGTCTGGCCTGAAAAAGCGAGGGGTGTGTGTGTGCGTGTGTGTGTGTGTGTGTGTGTGTATTGACTGGGGGTGGGGCTTTGGTTGGGCCGTAACGGCTGACCCTAAATGTTTGATGATGAGTTACCACATAAAACAGGAATCATTCTTATTTTGAATAATTTCTGAAAAAAAAAGCAAAGGTTAACCACTGTAGAGGAAAGGATTTTCACTATACTATGAATGAAATATTTTCTATTAGAGTTTCCCAGTAAGAAAATTCCTGGAAAAGTAGTGAATTATTTTGTACTAGAAATATGCAAGTACAAATCAGATTATTGATCAATAATGCTATAGAAGTGATTCTTGTAATAGGCATACAGTGGGACAGGATGAGCTCTCATATTCTTTCAGAGTAGAATATTTTATTGAAGAGAGACACATACAAAAGACACAGTGAAGAAGAAAATGACAAGGGTGTGTGGGAGACCAGATATGGAAAGGCAAAGGAAAGAAATGAAAATCACAGCATGACGGTGTATGCCACACATCATAGGCTAAAATACAAGGGATACCAACTGGTGAGTTTCCCATGACACATTGTCCATGTCCTTATTCCTGTTGTACACCCAACTCAGCCCTTTGCAGGGCACAGCTTGATGAAGCCACACCAGGGAATCAATGCAGGCTCACTGTTAAGTTAATTTATCTGCCTTCTCTTTCAGGGACTGTTAGAAGCACCAAGAGCACAGCCAGAGTGTCATGAACAGGTAAATTTTATAAGCAGTCTGCTCTTCAAAATCAAATGCTCTTAGTCCAAGGCAAGGAAAAGCAGAATATACAAAAGGAAATCTGTGAGAATTATTATTGTGAGTTGTGGTGGATACTATTAAGTGATGCCATTTACGATCATCAAAATAATGCATACTGTCCCCTGGAATTTATTTTCTGACATGAAAACAACTGGAGAAAACTAGGGCTTTTATCAATATCTCATTTTAAGAAATGTGGATTAAGTATAAATAATTATAGAAAGAAATCAAAAGACAATAAAACAAAGTGGAAAGCAGCTTTAGACTTTTCAGCCTTGAAGTGTAAGCCTGAATGTTCAAGTTTTATTCATTCATATGCAGTTTATATTATTAGCATTTTATTATATAAAGCTGCAAATTTGGTTTTACAGTAAAATAAATTTTTAACACCTGCTCCCTTTTCTGTAAAATAAAAGGTTTAAGCAACATGATTGCTACAACCCATTTCAATTCTGAAATTCAACAGTTAATAGGTTATATCTACTATTTACTATAGCCACCAGAGTAGACAATTTTGAGAGATCTTGTTCGAATTAGTCTCAAATCATTTTCAGATACTCATTAGCAGGCAAGAGTTTAAATAATGGAAGCTACTATTTCCCAACTACCATCAGTATGCAAATCTCAAAGAAAGATGATAGAAGCAAACAGTCTCAACTATTAGCAGCATGGCTTTCATGTCAATAGGTTGAGGGTATAGAAGAGAATGTCGATGGAACCTAGAAATGCTCTTTCCACTCACATCATACAATGGTGCTTCTGGAATTAATTTCTTTTAAGAATCAAATAGAAGCCTTTAAGTCTGATTTGCGTGATTTCCCAGCTGCCTTTCTGGGGAGCCAGGAGTTTTATTATGAAGCCTTATGGTGATCCAGAAGTTGAAGGGATAATTAATCTTGTTAAATTTCACATTGCGGTAAGATATCTTCCTAGAAATATAAGAATATGAAATAAGACTTAAAATCGGATTCTGCTATTCACAATTATGTGTGCCTTTTGACCATTTGAGCATATTCAGCATACAAAACATGCCCATTAAATGACATAAACTTCTACACTAGCTAAGAAATGTCATGCTATAAACTCTAAAAACAAAGTACATGATTGAACATTTTGGCTCAAAGCCATATGTTTCTGTGAGCTCAGAATGAAAGATAAGATAAAAGCAAGGACGGTAAAAGTATCTAAAAATACATCATATGATACAAGATTTTCAAAATAAAAAAAGACAGTTAAAAATGGTGCAGAGATCCTTAATAGCCTTCAAAGTGTATCTTAACAATAATAACTCAAATGTCCCTAAGAGAACCTGACTAACAGTTAGCAAGAAATCCCTATTAACCTTTGCAAGCTTCAGGTGCTGACATGCTCACATCATTTCATGTAATAGATGAACAGGAAATCAAACAAGACTGTTTTGGAGTGATTGCAATATTGCAATATAAAGAATCTGCTGCAGGGTAGATGATCGACAAATGTTAGTTTCCCTGGGAAAGCACCATCTCTAACGATTATCCTTGGATATTTTGTGAAAACAGTATATTTCTGGTAAATGAAAAATTCAATCAGAATATTCCTCCATAGTTTAATTCTAAGCTACCCTGGTTCTGTGATATTTGATATACACCATCGTTTTAAATCCAAGTCCCTTGTTCCAAAGAACCTTAAAGAGTTACTGAAATTAGAAACCTACTCACTGTTAAGATGAACAGTGGCAAACACATACTGCAGGGTCCAGAAATTATATCTGATGTTTCCATGATCACAGGAGTTGTTCTTCACCAAACAATAGTTCTCAAACTTTAGTAAGCATGAGAATCACTCGGAGAGTTTCTTGAAAATGGTGATGCTCTATACTAACTTCCATTCTTTAGTAGGGCCTAGAAATCTGCATTTTAACCATCATCTGGGTATTTTGGAAACACATTTGTTCTCAGAGTATACTTGAAGAAACCATGTCCAAAAAATATGTGGCTGCTTCTCAACGAACTTTGTCTGCTAAAATGGGAGACATAGAATCTCAGCATTGATGTGATTGTCTGAGTGGATTTCAAATGCAATGGCATGCTAGTTCTGCCTTGGACAGATTTTCATAATTGAGTGGCTTAGGTGGGGACCCAATATAACTAATCTGAATGTGATTGATGCCACAGCTGATAAAGCTGAACTTTACTCACTAATGCACTACACTCTGGGAGCTTCTTTATGCTGGAGGCTGGGACTGTTGCCCAGACACTGTGATTGTAATGAAGATAGGCATGGGTCTTTAATGTTTTCCACCTCCTACTCCAAATGCTGAAAAATGGTTAGTATTGAGTATTTTTATACATAGCAGGAACGAGATAGACTGAGTTGGAAATTCTAGTCCCATACATCCCACTGACAATATTCTAACATAATTTCTTTTCTAATGTTCTATTAAAATGATTGATGTCAAATTAAACCTTTGGAATGGTGGCTGGTCATGTGAAAGAGTGACAGTTGGCCAGGATGCCATTATTAACATTTTGCATTCAGACTGATTTAACAACCCTGCCCCATTCAGTATTATATGTGTGCATTTACCCCAATTTGTACTTCCTAAAAAATGCTCTTCAATGAATAAATTGGCTCATGACAGCTGTTCCTTACCTTTTTCTAAATCTTATTTATAAATAAGGCTCAGCCACCTAGCAATCAAAAGGTTGTTATAGATTACTTTGTGGAATTTTTACTGATCCAAGTTATTTCTTAAAAGAAGATTCTTCTTTTGGAAAATCACTCATTGTGTATTTTCTATCTATATACTGATCAGGCTTTAAAAACCATGTCGTCCAAAATGGAGACAAAAGAAAATCAAAGAGGTAAATTGAATATGCCAAATTTTGGAGAGGAAAAAC
The DNA here is from genome assembly GCF_002776525.5 of Piliocolobus tephrosceles. Taxonomy (NCBI): domain Eukaryota; kingdom Metazoa; phylum Chordata; class Mammalia; order Primates; family Cercopithecidae; genus Piliocolobus; species Piliocolobus tephrosceles. The sequence continues at coordinate 81,389,194 of NC_045444.1, forward strand.
ATCATTATATTCAAACCTGATGCATTTCATAACCTAAGCGGCATCCCTTAGACCTCCAGTGCACTGGCAAGCTCTGGAAACCACCGGATCCAAGCTATCAGAAAACCAAAACACCTGAATGCTATGTCTAAAATTAGACTATTGAAATTCTCCCTGGATTGTCACTTTGCTTTATTACAAACACATTTTCTCTCTGAGGGGGTGCGGGGTCACAGTTGCTTTAAATGAGTAAAGAGTGCCACCAAGCGGCAGCATATGATATTCATAAATCAATTCTATTTTCCTTTAGAAAAAATATACTTTACCTTTGTTAATTGTGCTGACATTCTTAAGACAGACAGGATTACTTGCATGACTTAAAACATTTAATTTAAATGTTCAAGTTATATCTCAGTTAAAAAGCACATTTTTCTAGATTGATGAGCAAATTTACTATGATACATTTTTTAAACATGAAAGTTCTATCTGCAGTATTTGTAAAAAGGACAGTCATGCATTGCTTAACAATGGGGATACATTCTGAGAAATTCATCATTAAGCAATTTTTTCCTTGTGGGTACATCATAGCATATATTTATACAAACCTGGATACTATAGTATGCTACACACCTAGGCCATGTGGTATAGCCTATTGCTCCTAAGCTACAAACCTGAACAGTATGTTACTGTACAGTAGGCAATTGTAACATAATGGTAAGTGTTTGTGTATTTAAAAATATCTAAACAGTAAAGGTACAGAAAATAAAGTATAAAAGATAGTTTTTATAAAGCACACCTCTTAGGGCACTTACCATGAATGGAGTTTGCAAGATTGGGAGGTGCCCTGGGTGAGTCAATGAGTGAATGGTTAGTGAAGAATGGAAAGTGTTAGTAATGGAACGTGAGTTCTAGGACATTTGTGTACACAACTACAGGCTTTAGAAACACTGTACACTTAGACTACACTAAATTTATTTTAAATTCTTTCTTTCTTCAATAATAAATTGACCTTGACTTCCTGGAACTGTTTATAAACTTTTCAATTTTTTTTTTTTTTTTTTTTTTTTACTTTTTGACTCTTGAAATAACACTTAGCTTACACACATATTGTATAGCTATACAAAAATATTTTCTTTCTTTATATTCTTATTCTATAAGCTTTTTCTATTTTAAAAAGTTTTTATTTGTATTTACTTTATAAAAATTTCTGTTAAAAAGTAAGACACAAACACACACATTAGCCTAAGGATCATGAACATCACTGCATTTCCCCTCCACGTCTTGTCCCACTGGAAGGCCTTCAGGAACAATAGCAGGCATGGAGTTGCTATATCATCTCCTATGATAACAGTGCCTTCCTCTGGAATACTTTCTGAAGAACCTGTCTCAGGCTGTTTTACAGTTAAATTTTTTTATAAGTAGAAGGAGTACACTCTAAGATTACAATAAAAGTATAGTACGGTAAATACATAAACCAGTAACAGTTGCTTATTATCAAGTATTATGTACTATACATAATACTATATGCTATATTTTATACAACTGGCAGCACAGTAAATTTGTTTATACCACCATTACCGCAAACATGCAAGTAATGTATTTCACCATGACATTATGATGCCTATGACATGACTAGGTGATAGGAATTTTTCAGCGCCATTATAATCTGTAGGACCACCAACAGATACGTGGTCTATTGTTGACTGAAATGTCATTATGCGGAGCATAACTGTATTAATAAGAATCCAGTTTCCAAATCTTATTAGCTATATAGTGACTATTGGTATGGAAACCTGCAGTTTCCAGACAAAACTTTTTTATTATACAAAATGTTGTTTCTGTCCAGCTATTTCAAGAATATCAGATCAGGGGCAAAAGGGTAATATTTTTTAAGTATGTATTTCATAATCCCAGCAATGCTGATGTCTAATCCCAGCTCCAAACTGAGGGGAAATAAGGTATTCTCATTATCCCAACTTCCTTTTCAAAGGACTGTGTGATTTTGTGAAAATAAAGTCCATAGATAGTCCTCTAAATCTATTACAGTTATTAGTTCTGCTTCTGTGTTCATGTATCCCCTCATTAAACAAACATGTACTGAGCATCTACCCTGCCAAGAACAGTGCCAAGAAGAAAATGACTAGACCAGTCCCTGTCCTAATGATAATCGTAACAAGCTGGGGTCCCTTGGTTCTGATTAGCTCTGTTGGAAACTTCAAGCTTTCTAAATCAAGACAATTGTATTTATAATAATGCATTATATTTGTGAGCATTTTCTAAAGCTTTCAGAATGATTTTGCATTTATAATTTCACTTACAGTCACAATGACTTTGACCATGTGCAATAGCTGTGAGAGCTATTAATTATTATCCTCATATATAGTGCAGGATGTGGTTAAATGACTTACCTAAGATGTCATAGGAAGGTGGTGCCAATATCAAAATTAAAATCTTCTAACTTCCTAAACTGTGCTCTTTCTAGGAGGCATTGCTCCCTATGGGAAATACATTAAAATTAGCATGATATTTCGAGCAAGGTTATTATCACAGGAAGTTCTACAATAATTATAATGATGCTGACACTTTGTAAAATATTTTTGGAACTCTTGTTTTAAATTTCTCTTACAAGGAATATAAGAAAATCAGTCTCATTACATATTTCATTCAACAGAGATTTACTCAGTATCTGTCACTTGCATGCACTACACTGGGTGATATCGGGATATAAAAATGATCCGGTTGGCAAGAAATTTACAATTTAGTAGGCACAAAGAGAAATGTAGCACTGGTGCTTTTTTACTTAATAGGTTTGCATGGACATTGTTTAGGCACAATGCATATTGCGCTTTATTGAATGTAAAGTGTTGTTAAACACACTATTTTATGTTCCAATAAGAGAAAATCACTGACAAACTGTGATGAGTTGCTTTCCCATAATTTAAAAAAAGTTTACATTTATTTTAATAGCCATTTAGTCGTATTTTGACAGAGATCTTCTTTAATATATTAGTCCATTGCATATATAAAAAGAAAAGTATAGCAAAATAAATTGGTTAAGGCAATAATTCATAATAATCCCAACTGCTGCCTCATGGTTAGTAATTGTCAAACACCAGTGATTATTATATATTCTCTAAGTTAAGAGTTAAAATGCAAAAAAAAAAAAAAAAAAAAAAAGGATTTTTAGAATCATTTAAGTGCATATTTTCTGATCAGTTTCCAAAACAGTCATTGTGTAATGGAGCTAGAACAACTCATGAAAGAAAATGATATAATGCTTTAACTCCTTTACTTTTGTCTTTGGGTGCTATTATTAATCACCACAGTAGTTAAGAGCATACATTACAGAGTCCATGAGGCCCAAGTATCGGTTCTACTGCTTACAAACTATGTAACCTTTTGGCAGATAAATGAACCTTTCTGAGCTTTAGAACCCCCACATGTAAAAATGGGAATAATGAAATAATGAAATTTAAGCAATAAATGAAATAATGTACTAACACACTTAACACACAGCCAGTAGTACTTTTATATTGGAGTGTGGCTAAGCTCTGGTTATTCTTCTCAATAAAATAATGATAACTAAACTGTTGAGTGCAGGAATAGTTAAAAAGGCTGTTTTCTCCCCTCTCCAGTGATAGAATGTGCAGCATCACCCTTTCAGCTGACTCTTGAAAGTCTTGGATCCCACTTTCACCAAGGTAAGAAAAGAATTACTGCTCTGGCTTAAAGCCATTCCTGAATAGCTAACAATTGACAATAAGAATAAATAAACCTGAGAGAGAAATTCAGTTTCTGAATTCATCCCTTATCTTCAAACATTTAAATATTAAGAAGACTATACACAAGGATGTTTATCCCTAATATATTCATACAGTCATAATCACAGTATTCCAAAAAAACTGAATTTAAACACTATCAAATAAACTACCCCAGTCAGGAGAGGTACAAACTGAAAAAAATAAAATAAAAATATTGGAAAGCCTGCCTTTTCAGATAAGGTGAGCGCCAGAATCATGATAATGAAGAACAGTTCAGGAAAAGCAAGCAAGGCAGAGAATCGAAATCAGTTGGTTACAGTGAGCTTCCGGGTGACGGATAGCCTGGCTGCTGCCTTTGCTTCCCTAGTCCACCTCTGTGAGGGGTGGAACCAAGCCAAGCCCATAAATCAGACACAGCCTCGAGGTTGGGACTTGTTAATAGAACATAAAGACAAACTTCAGAGACAACCTGCACCTCTCAACCCTCCCTAAGGCTAGCGAGGCCAAATATCCTAAGGCACTGAAAGCCGTTTCTGGGTCACTTTCTAAGTAGGAAATGAAGCTTTAATTTTAACTATTCCTCCGCTGCAGATGCCTGATTACCATCAATAGCCCTTACCACATATTATATGCCTTTTCAATTTAAAATATATATAATTATAAAGAACAAACATATTTTACTAATGCAATATAAACCTTAGTATTTCTGAAAATGTATTTATTAACTATGAACACTTTCTAGTCATTTTCATTGAAAAAGAAGGCAAAATAATCCTATGGATAGGAGTAAGTAAAATGGACAAATAAACTCATATTTGTAAAGGTGTACAGTATTTATTTCCATTTCACCAGAGGAAGTAGATATGTCTGTTTCATTATTCATATGCCATGATTTTAGTTTTCCTGCTTGCTAAATATAAAGAATGTTCTAACCCCCAGGCAACAGATTTCAGTAAGTGATGGCTGAAAATCATTCACTGCATTACAGCAAAAAAAAAAAAAAAAAAATTAAATCATAGAAGGTGTGAGTAACAATGTTCAGGGTTTCCTTTTCTGTGGAGCATTGTAACCACAATTCCTTTGACATCAAGAACTAGTCAGCCTTTGTGTATTATGAATGCTTATATAGCAAATCAATATCATATAAACTTAATAAAAACAATTTTACTTATGCCTCTGTTCTCAAAGGTGAAAAACCCCTTAATAGTTGGTCTACTGTGAACCTAAACGTTGTAATAAGGTCAAAATAATAATAAAGCAATTTTCACATTAATAGTCTTCTCAATGCTAAAATCATAGTAACTCTGGATTGTTCTCATAAGAAGCTACACTAGTTTAAAATTCAAGACACAAAATAAAGCACAGTTCTTTCTGTATTGTTGTTTCTTAGTCTGTCCCTCAAGTAGCATATTTTTCATGCCCTTTTTAACTTAGACATAATGAGAAAGGCTACATGAAAATATTAAACAGATTTAAGTTTCTGATCTATTCATGGTCTTAGGTAGAAAACTTACATTTAAAATTATCAGTGAAGAATTAAAAACTATTTTATTAAGGCTATCCATTAATCTTTGTCATCCTGATCTGGTCTAATTACAACAGTAAATTCTGTCCAGGCAATGTTACATTTCAGCTCTGAAGAAGATTGGGAATGTCACTGATGTTGCATAAGCACATTCAAAACAGAGGGAAAATATTTCCCATAGAATGCCATTCATGATGTCCTGATCATAATATGCAGGAGCTTTTAGTTTGGTTTCAGTGTCCTCAAAACTCATTTTGGAAACTTAATTTCCAGTATGGCAATGTTGGGAGATGGAACCTGGAGGAAGTAGGCTGTAATAGGAGGCACTGGGTCATGAGTGCTGCCCTTGCAGGTGGCTTGATGCCATTCTTGAAGTAGTGGGTGAGTTTTTGCTCTCTGGAGACTGTATTAGTCTCCAGAAACTAATCCACAAGAGTAGGTTTCTATTTAAAAAGGCCAGCCTCTCATGTGTGTCCCTCTCTTTGCATGTACTTGCTTCTCTTTCCACTTTCTGCCATGAGTTTAATTCAGTTTAATTCACATGAGACCCTCACCAGATAGGCTGCCCAGATTTGGACTTCCCAGAATCCAGAATCATGAGCCAAATGAACTCTTTTTCTTTGCAAATTTCCCACTCTCGGGCATTCTCTTACAGGAACACAAAATGAACAAAGACAGTTTTGAAGCTTCCAAGGCAATGAGAGAAGAAAATCAGTAGTGAGAGAGAGAGTTATCAAGAAATATATGAAGTCCAACGAAGTAAAGATCATCAGGTATACCTTGGGCTGTTGTCAAAGCATTTTTGCCCTATCTGTTGTTCATTTGAAAATGGATATGACCTGATTATCTCTAATAGAAATCTCATCAAAAAATATCTTTCTTACGGGCTCTGACACAAGTCTGAAATATACAAAATGCTAACTCCTTTAGGTCAAAATATACACTATTTTTTATTTCAGCCATTATCATTTTGGTTTCCATTTGTTGATTAGATTGCCAGCAACTTGATAGAGCTGCAAAATATTAGTATAGAGGTGAGGAGAACTTTGATGACAAAAGGAAGATAAAGTCTGAAAAGATATAAAGAACTTCCAGAAATACCGTTGAAGAAAAATAGCAGTATTTGTGGAAGGACAGGAGCTGAGACTTGGCCTCTGAGAAGGCTGTACTGAGTACCCAGAAAGAGTACTAAGATAAAGAAAAGGACTAGTTAAAATCAGAACTGGATGGAGGGGCGCCAAAGATCAGGTATGCCTAATTCCCCAAAGTTCTCTAAGTTTGGCCTTAAACATTAATAGAAAAGATGCCAATAAATTCTGATGACTCTCAGCTCACTCTTGAAAGCAAAAACAAGAGCATATTGAAGGTATGGATGCATTATATGTATTAGAATATGATGTAAGAGACTACAATGATATCCTAAGTTTTTATACTTAAAAATCTGTTTATTGTTTGCTGTAGTATTACAAGCCATTTAAAGGTTTGGAAAGATAGAATGATAAGATCCAAACCACAAAATAACCACCAGTGGAACTCTGATTGATTTGGATAGACATGGTAGCCACACAAATGACTGGTGGCTGTCAATCATCTAGTGAAGACCAGAAAATGTGGTTTTTGTGATCTTTTCCTCAATTTCTTCTCTCAACTCTTCCTCAGAGAGCAGCAGAACTATTTACCTAAAGGGATTTTCAAGTCAACATATGGGACTAAATAAGAAACTCTTTATACTCAGCATTTGGGAAGAGATTGAGTTAAGATGTAGGCAAGAAAGAGGGGAAAAACGAAGGGTTCTTGGTGATATATATGGAAAAACAAGGACAAAAATTCGTGTGTGAGGCAATGGTTTTTAATTGCTTTCTAATGGCTGGATATTCATCTTATTTGATCTATATTAAAGCCAGGTGGAGAATAAAACCTGCCTGCATTAATTCTATCACCTTCCCTAATTCCTAATTGCCATTTAACCATGGGAAGCCATAACTACCAAAAAGGGGGACAGAGAAAGCAGAAGATATATGGTTTTATTTTTTATGTAATGTGTGCTAAAATATACGACATCAGAAATGAAAAAAAGAAAACTAAAGCTATTATGTGAAACACTAGACTGAGCAGGGATTGATTGTAGATAATTTTAATTCATTTATTCAAATACAAGTTCTTAAGACCAAAATTGAGCTCTTTTTCTGTAGGAAGCCCTCCTGGCGTCCAAAAGAGAGGTACTGTATTGAATGAAGGGACTGGGGGTTAAGTCTCACACAACTGTACAGTCTTAGCATGGGGCTGGTTTTCACATAAGAGTACTGTGGCAAATTGATTTTCTAGAGTTTCCTACATTCTATTCGCACTAAATGGTGTTTTAGTACAGGACTGCAAGGCTTCATTTGACTTATATAAATAATTTACCAATTCCGACCTACTTGAGAGAAAGTACTCTTCAGTGAATTTAAAGGACTTGATTACTCTTCATCCACTTTCTGAAATTTGAAGGAATGAGGTAAAAATCACTTTGCTACCAACCCTGGATAACGTTTCTAAAATAACCTTCCACACAGTTCTTACTACCTTAAGCAGTATACAAAATAAATTTATGTGTTGAAGAAAAGCAGCATAATTGTTGTTAATTCTGGGATATTCCTGGGAGGAAATCATTATAATATATGCATAACATTGTAGGATATGACCTCTTATTGAAAAACATCATTTGGTTTCTTCATTCGACATCAAAATAAGTAAGTCAGACTCCTTTTCTCTTACTTTCTGTGAGTAACTTCTAAATGGAAAAATTGCAATCTATTTTTGTGCTGGTCATATTTGTTTTCTTTAAATCCTAGAAATAAAATGAGAGATCAATTAAGCCAAGAAACATGTAACGTAGTGAAAAGTTATGAAGTTCTCCCATTTTTTATCGTTAAAAAAAAGCTATATCAAAACTCTGCCTTCTACCTTTTTTTCTAAAAGACTCAAAACAAATTGTGAAAGAATGTTCATTGGTACTTTATGTACTTGCTCCCTCGAAGGAAACCTCTTAAAAATAACATACTGTAATTATTTCTTCTTTCCTCCCCAACTCAACTATTCTCAACATTGCCTCTATTTCTCTCTTGAAGCTTATATAAATTGGGGGGAAAACTTTTTCATATTTTCCCAGATGTTTCCTGAAAAAATTCTTTTCCAGAAACTATTTTGAAGCTTTCACTTTGTTTTCAAGTGCATTTATATGTTGTTTATGCACATGTTTTCTTTCACTAAATCACTAATAATCCCATCCTGGGCAGCTCAAGGTTAGCTGCCCTACTCTATTAATCTCTATAAAATTGGCTCCTACATGTGTCCAGTTTTTATGCAGGGTAAAAATAGAAATCTGTACACAGTTTCATCTTCACATCTTCTGCTTCATTTCTTGGCTATCCACCGGACTTTTTATGTTCTATAGCTTGTCCCCTGGAAATACATTAGAAATATGTCCATATGTGTGATAACCCCTCATATATCCAAATGACTAAGCCATCTCCCTTAAACTGCAGAAAAGTTTAAAATAGTGTTTTTCAGACAGTTTGAGTAGAAAATAGAATTTTATAAGTTTACCTCTTTTGTATTCACCTTGAAATAATTAGTACTAAATAAATTCAAAAATTTTAAACCTGTTCTTAATGAGTTTGAAATCATAGAGTTTTTGGTGTGATGGGGTACCCTATACCAAACCTTATTGATTGAAAAAAATCACCAAAGTAAAGCAAAGACAAGTACTTTATCTTTGGCAAATAGCTCTTCCCTAAGTAAAGAACAGGGCCTACAGCTCCTTATTTCAGAAATATTTTGCATATTAGACAATGGGGGAAACCGTTGGGACAGTTTTTTAGGGCAATAGAATTAACCAGGTCACTGAATTGCTTTATTTCACAGAATTCAATGCTGGCAAAGAGGTGTCCCTTTAAAATTTCCCCATGCCTTTCTTCAATAGTTATCATAGAGAAAGAGAACTGAAGCTTTGAGACTTTAATTTGTTCTGCTCTCCCTTTACCTTAAGCATATGAAAATGGAATTATGTTAAATACATTGTTGGGAACATGAAAGAGATCAATTTTTAACACTCTCCAGAGTTACACTGATCCAGTGAAAATCTTCTAAGTCTTCATACTCTGCATCATGCTTTTACTGCAGCATCATTCTCTATTAATTGGAATTTGGTGTAAGGATCATCTTGGATCCCTTTTATTGTCAAATAACAAAGGGACATGAGAAGGTGATTCTTCCAAAAGGCCTTTCCACATCACTGTTCTTAGGAGTAGACTTCTAGGAAGCCCCTGGTGCAATGTCAATTTTTTAAAATCTCTTACTTTGTGTTTTTCCTTTTATCTTCAAGTTTTTAAAAAAGGGTAAGTCCTTAAGTCAGTGCAAAACAGAAAATCTCTATAAAGAAGACTGTGCAGTAAATTTCGGTTGATTTTGTGATCTATTTGCCACTTCCTGTGGTACTAGTAACCTATTTTTGTTCTGAGAAAGCCATTCAGAATTAATCAATGCAGTGTGTGTGTGTGTGTGTGTGTGTGTGTGTGTGTGTGTGTGTGTGAATTATAGAAAAAAAATTTTAATTTTGTTGGGATATTAAGTTTGAATTCAGAATTACCACCTTTGTAGTTGAGTCAGAGTATCTCTAAAACACCTAAAGGAGTTGTTATTCTTATGAAGACACCAAAAGCGATATAAATACTTTTTTATAATTTTTTAATTTTTAATTTTTGTGGATATGAGATATAAATACTTAATTTAAAAATCTAATTTTTTGACAATAAAGAAACCTATGTATCTACTTTTTCATTTGCAGTCAAAAGTGCATTTTTGTGGATATGAGATATAAATACTTAATTTAAAAATCTAATTTTTTGACAATAAAGAAACCTATGTATCTACTTTTTCATTTGCAGTCAAAAGATTATTACAATTTTATTAATCATCCTAAAAAATCAACTTACATTTGGTTCCTATTTTATTAATTTATTTTACTATTTTCTTTTTTCCACTTTCTTTGGTTATTCTTGATGTTCTTTTTCTAACTTTTTGACGTCATCTTAGCTCGTGGATGTTCATACTTTATTCTTTTTGTTACATTTATTCATGGCTATAAATTTCTCTCTAGCATTTCTTTACCTGAATTCCACATGTTTGATAAAGACTCTACTCCCGTGGGATTGTAGGTTATAAATACATATGTTTAGTTAAGACTGTCAGCAGCCTCCTTTCCAAACATACAGAAAAGGCTGCCAAAGAATAAAGTTAATGCACAGAACACAGTAAACCCAAGAAGTCAGAAAAAAATAATCTTGACCCATGATGTCTTTGACTTTCTAGTTATATAGGAAAAAAAAATTACTGTTTTGGTAAACCTTGTTGAATCAGGTTTTTGCAATTTCAGAATGAAAGAATCTTAACAAACCTGACAAAAACAAGCAATGGGGAAAGGACTCCCTATTTAATAAATGGTGTTAGGAAAACCAGCTAGCCACAGGCAGAAAACTGAAACTGGGCCCCTTTTTCACACTTCAAAAAAAATTAACTCAAGATGGATTAAAGACTTAAACATAAGACCTAAAACCAGAAAAACCCTAGAAGAAAACCTAGGCAATACCATTCAGAACATAGGCATGGACAAAGACTTCATGATTAAAACACCAAAAGCAATGGCAACAGAAGCCAAAATTGACAAATGGGATCTAATTAAACTAAAGAGTTTCTGCACAGCAAAAGAAACTATCATCAGAGTGAGTAAGCAACAAAGGACTAATATCCAGAATCTACAAGGAACTTAAACAAATTTACAAGAAAAACACAAACAACCCCATCAAAAAGTGGGTAAAGGATATGAACAGACACCTCTCAAAAGAAGACATTGTAGCAGCCAGCAAACATATGAAAAAAAGCTCATCATCACTGGTCATTACAGAAATGCAAATCAAAACTACAATGAGATACCATCTCATACCAGTTAGAATGGCGATCTTTAAAAAGTCAGGAAACAACAGATGCAGGAAACAACAGATGCTGGAGAGGATGTGGAGACATAGGAACACTTTTACACTGTAGGTGGGAGTGTAAATAGTTCAACCATTGTGGAAGACAGTGTAGCAATTCCTCAAGGATCTAGAACCAGAAATACCATTTGACCCAGCAATCTCATTACTGGGTATGTACCCAAAGGAATATAAATCTTTCTACTATAAAGACACATGCACACATATGTATATTGCAGCACTATTCACAATAGCAAAGACTTGGAACCAATCTAAATGCCCATCAATGATAGACTGGATAAAGAAAATATGGCACGTATAGACCATGGAATACTATGCAGCCATTAAAAAGGATGAATTCATGTCCTTTGCAGGGACATGGTTGAAGCTGGAAATCATCATTCTCAGCAAACTAAAATACAAAGAATTTTGACTAATTCTATGTTAATCGCTAATAAACCCTACTGCACAAACTGTTTCTTGTTTATAGCATTAGAGAACCAGGTAGCATTTGAGAACCAGGATATACAACCAGTTTCCCGAGGATACTGTTTCTGCTGACAGCCTCCCTGAGCCATGAAGTGTCATGAGCTATCACTTCTGAGAATCAACTAATTTCAGCACTCTTCTCTAGAAGTCTTGTTTTGGTATGTTTGGTTGGTTTTTCCCAAGCAATTTTTCTGTAATTTAAGTGAGCTTCTTCTAGGGATATAAGAAAACTTGATTCTAGGTCAAGATTTCACTATAAAATAATTGTGGCTATGCATAGTTACCTAGAACATAAATTGCACACTTTCCCTCTGATTTCCATTCAATGATCATAATGACTTCATAAAAATAATTTCAAGCTGATCATAAATTATTTTCTACCATTCAAATAGCATTTTACTTAAAAGAATAATGCATAAATAGCATTTTAGTCAGGTTCCCAACAGGAAACAGATGGAACACTGAAGATAATTCACAGAGAGTTATCTTAACACTCAAGATAATTACATAGAGACTATTTATAAAGATATCAACAGAGTGAGGAGAGCCATAAAAGATGATTCTGTAACCAAGGTTTATTAACATCAAAGGGACAAGAGGAGGAAGCAGTTACTACAAAAGAGGAGAGAATTATGTAGGAGAGGCTACTTTGAAAGAAGCAGTTACCTTCAGTTAGAGTAATAAAAACAGTCCAAGGCACTCTTACACAGAGGAAGCCAAGGAAGTAAATTCCTTGACCTCATTCACCTACTTCTGACAGCTTGTCATGACTTCTTATTGGTCAAACCCAACCAGAAAGGGCAATAAAGTCCGTCTCCATAATTTGTACAGCCAGTCTGGGGAAACAAATCGGGTGGGTAAAGTGTGAGAGTGGAGCTAAAGGAGTGAAGAAGTGGTAAAGAGATAAGAACATTAAAAGGAGTGCAGCTTAAAGCCTTTCTTATTAATAATCATCTTATCAAAACTATTCAACTAATATTTTTTTCTTGGTTGGAAATTGTTTGTTTATAAAAACATAATAGGTTAAAGTATAGATAGGCTTCTGTATTAACGAAACCCCTGAAAATAATGAGTTAAAGAAGTAAACATTGATCTCTCAGACACCTCCCAAGGTGAGTGGCCAGCTTGGGAGAGTAGCTCCACTCCATTCAGTTACCAAGGGGCCATGTTCCTTTTACCCTGGTGCTCTACCACACCCTGGGGCATAGTTCTCATCCCATGGTCAGGTTGAATCTTGAGCATGTTCATGTTCCAGCTACAGGACATGGAAAAGGGGTGAGCTCAGAGCAAGTAAGTGAGTGAAAACAGAGTGGCACACATCTCGTGCCCATATATTTCCTGCCAAGGAACTTTGTCACACAGCACTCACAGCAAAAGAACCTGGTAATGTTTTAGTTGTGTGAACATGTCCCAGGAAACAGAGAAAAATACATTTTGCAAGTGGACAACTAACAGTATGCCTGTAGGTAAAATCCTGAGTTTTCTTTAATTTTAAGAGTTACAAGTGTGGATCTTGTAACTAATAGGCTTACTTTTAAAGCTCCTTCTTCTTATAGGGGTCCCATTTTTTTTTTTTTAGCTAAAATCTACCTTTGTGAACATATTTAAATACAACCTAATAAGATTATTGTTTAATGATAGAGATTGATTTCTCAGTGTATCTCACTCAAATCATTCATTTTCAAACACATGATGGAGGACCCTCTACAGTTTTATCCCTAAATTTTTCTAATCTCAACACATCCAAAGTTTCCTATCCCAAAAGGATAAGCCTGATCTTAGCAATTAGTTCCTTTTAATGAAAATGAAAAGGGTTATGGTAAAAATCTGTAGATCTAACCAAGATACTGAATAAAACCCCATCATATTGAATAAAGTAAAACATGGGCTAGATATAATCATATTGGGATCTGAAGAATGATACAGAGGCAGACTCAGTAAATAGGCAGAAGATTCTCAGAAAAAGAGAGCAAAAGTAGTACAATTCCCACAGTAAGATGAACTTTAGTCAAATATGAATTGTGAATTCTACCTGCATCTCACCAGTGCTGCCTAGAATTGTGAAATTCTTAGAGATACTCTTTTATATTTACATAATAGATTTCTCGCACTTTAATTTTAATTCTGTAGGAAGATAATTTATTCTATGTGCCCAGACTGAGATTTCTGAATCCCTTTCCTTTTTAAAACAAAGCTAGGCAGAAGGGGAAATGTCAGCCCAGTAAAATCGTTAACAATGTACCTGTTTTAGATATGTCTAAAGACCCCATGCATTGCTTTGTATATTTAAGAAAGAACTGCCTGACCTGAAGATTAAAGCATATTTTCTAAATTATTATACAAATACCAGCATTTGATCTAGTCCCTTTAGCATAATTTTTGTATTCTTTCAAGGTTTGCTAATTAAATCATTAAAACATGGTTGATGCCATGAATTAAATCACTCTTTTTTCATTTGTACTTGTACAAATTAATTTCAAATAGAATCAAGAAAGTAAATATAGCAGTCATCTTCTGTCTTGAAAGATACACAAAATACTTGGTGGAGATTTTAATGTGGTTATTAGTATTCAACCTACTATCAAAAAGTCTCTTCTTTAAGTATCAGTCTCTCGCATTTAACTTTTTTTATCAAGATTAAGAAGTTCACATTGTTAACATTTTGCACTTATTTTTGAATGAATAATTTCATGCAAGTCCCACATGTGAGTTTAGCAGAATTTCAATACTTTGATATTTATACAGATTTCTAAACTAACCCAGAGGTCACTTCGAATCTATCTTTCTTTCTTATCTATTTTATTGTATTTCTACTTCAGTTATTCTCTAACTATATCGCATGTTTCAAAGAATCATATTGTATAATTCAGTCACTGGATTGCTTTTATTTCTATTACCATTATCTATCATTTGACTTGTTGAGTAACTATAATTATCATAAAGTTTTTCTTTAAACTTTTGGGCATAAGTTTGCAACTATCAATATTGTCCAAAATCAAAGCTTTCACATGAAAAAAATTCTTTCCAAGTTCGAACTTAAATTTAGAAATACAAAACATAACTAAACAACAGCTTCATCTAGGGCAAATCCAGAAATACATTTAGTAAATCATGTTCAATCTTTTCAAAATTCAAAGATCTGCCCTCCTACACTCTAAAAGTGTCTGAACATTCATTTTGAAGTTATTTTTAAATGCACTCCTCCAATAAATTAAAATTCACATTATTCTACATTAAAAATATTAGGACAGCATGAAGTCATTTGTAAGACTTTTTTCAAAAAGTTAATCATAAATGCTTGAGAATAAGAATCTTTCAGGAGTCATTTAACCTACATATACACCCACCTCCACCAATTTCGGAGACAACTGTATCAAACATACCCCAGCCAGATGGAAATCTAAATCTCATAAGAAACAAATTCTATAATCCACTACTCACTGTCAGGAAATTATCCTTTATGTTTAAACTACAAAGCTCAGGCTACAGATTAAGCCTGTTTCCTCTAGTTCTATTCTTGGTGAAGGAGAAAAACAGATGGACACAGTCCGTCATGTAGTTGAAAACAATAATTAGGTCACTTCTTTCTCCAACATAAGGCAGAAAAAAAGTTCTTTGGGTATTTTTGTATGTATTTTATTTCTTAAACATGTAAGTGGAGACCTTCTGTACAAAAAAATCAGCTGGTAGGCAATGTTTGTTCTTAGGAGTCTCATCTTCTAGGTATCAGCAACCTCATGTTCCCTCCTTATTTGTCCCTGTCGGAAATACCTTAGAATCATTGCAGAAGAATATGAGATAGAAATGAGAGGAACAAGAGCTTTGTCATACCTAACTGAGCCCAGTGCTTCATTTTGGCCTGAGAGCTTCATGGATCTGCAGTAAAGCAACAGGCATACAGCACATTAAGATACCAAGTGAAAGAGGTGCAAGTTCCTATTAAGGAGTCTGAGCAGTGAAGAATCTACATGAGCAATAATGGGAACTGCAGGTGTGCATTCAGTGTCTGGGACTTCTATCTCAAGGCAAAGTGTTTTTCATTTCAGAAAAGCTGTAAGGCAAGAATGGCCATTGGAATAAAAACTTAAATTGGGTCTAGAATGGAGAGTAATCTTAAGACCTCAGCCATATGGAGAAAGTGTAACAAAACTTGGAGAACATGGAGGTATCACCAGCTTCCTACAACCTGCATCAGAGGTTAACAGAGGACGCAAGGGAGGAAGGCAGACATCAGTAGCAGAGAGCTCACATTTGTTTGTTCACAGACATTCATGCCTTGATGGAGCCAACGTGATCAAAACTTACCATGCAGGATTTCAACCTTAATTAAGAATTAAGCTTTTTAATTACATATTCATATATTTTTTAGTATTTACCACAAGCATCTACTATGGAATAGCAGTGAGAAAAACAGGGAAAAAAATTCCTGCTTTATGGAGCTTACCTTCTAGTGTGACAAAAAATAAACAAGATAATAAGTAAAACACATTATATAGTGATAAATGCTATAGTGAAAAAACACAACAGTATGGCATTTTATTTTTATTTTTATTTATTTATTGATTTATTTTTGTAGTTGCAAGATTTAGTAGAGTGGAAACAGAGCTCCCATACAATGGGAGGAGATCCAAAAGGGGGTTTCCGCTGCCCGTTCAGATGCCTGGGTTTATATCCCAATCATTGTCCCGCCCTCTGTGCTCCCAGGTGATACATGATTTGACTATTTCTTCACCTCCTGCTTTTAGCCTAATTGGTATTTTAGTTAGCCCTCTTTACTACCAATTGGTCGGGTGTGAGCTGAGTTTCAAGCCCTGTGTTTAAAGGTGGGTGCTGTCACCTTCCCCAGCTAGGCTTAGGAATTCTTAGTCAGCCTAGGAAATCCAGTTAGTCCTGTCTCGCAGTTCCCCTTCTCAATAGGAAAACCCAAGTGCTGTTGGGGAGGTTGGCTGACGACTGCTCTAACTGCTTCCTGCTGAATTGGGGCATAGTAGGGGACATGCAGTTGAGATTTCCTCTGGAAAGATGCCTTTGATGTCATCAACATCAGAGCATGGGCTAGCAGGCTGGTCCAGGGGTCCATGGTAGATCTTAGTCATGGACTGCATCTGGGGCTCCATTTGAAGAACCATTTGTGGTTTTACAGTTTGATTCTGGAAGAGACAAACTTTGCAAGGAGGTTAAAGATACAGGGATTGAAATGTATGGCCTGAAGTGCAGGGGATTATTTCTTTGGCACACTTCACAGGCCCTTGATAGTTTTGAAAAGGCCTGGCCCAGTAAATGATTTGGCCATTTGGTGGGTACTATCAGTGTCTAAGTGAAAGGTTTTAAGTAATTTCCATTGGTTAGCTGCAGGCAAAAGTGTTTTTCCTTCTTTGGCGGCTAGCCATCTTGAGGGGAGGAAACTATGTCCTTGTGAAGTTCCCCATTCTATTTATTCGGCTGAGTACTGGGGCTTGGTTTCCTGGAGGGGATTACCCAATACTAGGGGTCTTTCTATAAGCATTTCTATGGGAGGGTCCTGCCTTATGGCTCTTTTGGCTTCAAAATCCATTTGCCGGCTCCCTTCTATTTCCCTTTCTTTTCCTTTCGGATGACCCCAGCAGTGTAAGACTGCCCTCTCTTTAGGTTTCTGTACAGCCAATAATAATCTCTTAATGGCTTCCGGATGTTTGGTAGGTGTTGCCTCAGAAGCTAGGAATTCCCTCTCTCTCCATATTGCTGCATGGGCATGGAGAAATACGTAAGCATACTTAGAGTCTGTATATATTTTTACCCTTTTTCCTTCTCCTAATTCTAGTGTATAATGGCCCCTGCTTTTGCTAAGATGTCTCTCCCTAACAAAGGAGTGCGGCTGTCAGACATAAGGAAGGCATAAGAAAAGAGTAAAGTTTCCCAGTCACAACTTAGTGACTAGGAGAAGTATCTAGTGACTGCCTGTCTTAGGACCCCTGGGATAGTGACAGATCTGGAGGACAGTTGTCTGGAACAGGAGAGTAAGACTGAGAAGACTGTGCCAGTGTCCAGGAGACAGTTAACTCCCTGGCCCTCAATGGTCAAGTATACCCAGGGCTCTGTGAGGGTGATGGCATGGGCTGGCGCTTGCCCCAGGCACCCTCAGTCCTGCTGCTGAATCATCTGGTTAGTGGCTTCTGACTCAGAGGACCTTCATCCCCTGGGACAGTGGACCTTCCAGTAATTCCCTTAACATAAGGGGTATGGACGAGGGGGTGGCTTATTTCTATTCGGACAATCTATTTTAAAGTGTCCCTGTAGACTGCACTGGAAGCAAGCCTTATTGGGCATTTGATTTGCCCAGACTTTCCCTTTTACAGAGCCTCCAAAGTCTGCTTGCCTGAGGGCCATGATTAAGTGGTGGCCTTTTTTTATTTTATCCCATTTGTCCCATTCCACCTGCTCCTCCTGATCTCTACTATATAAAACCGAGGTTGCCAAGTTCAGTAGGGTTTCTAAGTTTTGCTCCGGGCCTAAGGTGGACTTCTGAAGTTTTTTCTAATATCTGCAACTGACTGAGTGATAAACTTATCCTTTAAGATTAGTTGACCTTCAGTAGAGTCAGGTGACAGCGATGTATGCTTCCTCAATGCCTCCCTTACTCTCTCCAGAAAGGCAGTAGGATTTTCTTCTTTTCCCTTTGTTATAGTGGACATCACTGAATAATTTACAGGTTTCTTCATAGTTTTCCTTAGTCCTTCTGGCACACAAGTTAGCAAATGTCTACGGCACCAATCTCCATGTTCTGATTCTGTATCCCAGTGAGGGTCTACACTGGGAACTGCCTGCTGGCCTGTGGGGAATTGCTCTCTTTCTTCTGTTGTCATCCTATTATTGACCTGACTGAGATACTAGTGATCACCAAACTCTCAGACTGTAGTTATGGCGGCACTTCTCTCATTTGGGTTTAGTATCTGATCTAGCAGTAACATTGTATCTCCCCATGTCAGATCAAAGGATTGTCCTAACCCTTCTAAAACATCAATATAGTCATCAGGGTTATCTGAGAATTTACCTACATCTATTTTAATTTGCTTCAAGTCTGAGAGGGAAAAAGGTACATATACTCTGCACCGAATTCTCCAGAATACATCTTAGTGGAGTTTTTGCCTTGTGGGGAACGTTTCCCATCTGAAAAAAGAACATAGGGACGCCAGCACCGCTAGTCATTTTCCGATGAGCATTAGTCATAGAGCATCCTCGATGGTCCTAATGCTTATTCCTTTCCAGGGTGCGTAACCACCCATGAACCTCTGCTCATCAGATTAGTTACGCTCACCAATGTAGCAGTCTTGCACCTGGTTTCCCGCCTTTCTTGACCACAAAGAAAGCGATTTGGGCTGCTGGATTCTAGTGGTCCTTTACCAGCATGCCTAACATTGCCTTTGCACTAATGGGTGAGTTCTAGAGCTGGGCAGGGTTCCTGAGTATTTCATAACAACCTAGCTGCCCCATCAAGATGCATTCCCATAAACAACAGTTCTTATGCAAATTTGTTTCAGAGGGATTGTAGGTAACCTTTTGAGTCAGGATTGAGATAGAGTTTTTTGATTCCGTAAGTACTTTAAGGCTTGGCTGAGTGCAAACAGCTTGCACCTTTGAGCAGATGAATTATTGGACAATTGTCTTAACTCTGCTTCTACAAGAGTTTCCCTGTCAATTACTGAATACCCAATCATTTTTTTTTTTTTTTTCAATCACCCAGGAGGAACCATCTATCATCCTGTCCTGAAGGGAGTTTCTCCTAGGTCTGGTCGGACTTTTGTATGGTAATTAAGATTTAAATCCCCTGTTAGGAAATCTGCCAGGTTAAGGAAATTTTCAGCGGTTAATGTTAACTCATCTTTTTCTAACAGAATAGCCCCCATACTTTAGGATTTTTGAGTTAGTAAGCTACCTTTCTGCTTTTTTTACTTAGGATAGCTCTGAGGTGTGCTCACAATGAGGTTTCCTCTAAAAGTTATTTTTCTACTTTCTTCTGCTAGCACAGCATTTGCCACTACAGATTAAATGCATTTGGGCCATCTGCAGGTTACTGGGTTAAGGATTTTTGATAGGAAGGCTACTGATTGTCAGTGCTCTCAGTGCTTTCGGGCTACGCCCTTGTTTGCACTGACAACAAGGTAGTATTGGAGTGTTACAGGGTCATGGAGAAGACATTCAGTTATCAATTATAGGTTTTAAATTTACTCTGGCTTTTAAAGGAATAGGGTACACTGTTTTTTTTCTTTACTACTTCTAACTCTTTCTGTTTCTGCCTTTCTCTTTTCCCTTTCTCTTTTTTCTCTCTTCCCCCCTCTTTCCTCTTTCTTTGACTCCCTCTTTTCCTCTCTTTCTCTACTCTCTCTCTCTTTCTCTCTCTCTTTCCCCTCTCTCTTTTCCCTTTTTCCCTCTTTTCTCACTCTCTTTCCTCTCTCTCTTTGTAGATGGATTCTGGGAACACAGTGGAAGGACGTTCGCTCATTGCCCCCATTTGCCGCTATAGGAACATGCACCTCCCTATAATTTACTCAATTCGCTTTCATCCTGATCTATTATGTTGTCATAGACCTAGTTCCAGTTGTTAAAGTACTGGGTTATCAGTTCTAAGGTCCTGGCCAAGGAGCCAAGACTTGGAGATTGTATTGCAGAGGGGTAAGCTGGGTAGAAATTGGGGGAGGAGAGCATCTTACACAGTGGGAGAGCAATCTTCCTAGCCATTTACAAACTTGGGGCCACAGCTCATAAAAGAACTTGGAGCCCTGGCAAGGATGTGGGGAACGGGTCCCACATAACTGCCCATGTCAAGAGCTATATACCTAAATTGGGAGGGGCACCAGGGACAAGACTCCCTGAGTTCATAGTCTAGATGCGTAAGGGCACAGCATAGAACTTCCCTAGATCCCTTTGAAGATACAACTTACTCTAATATTTGGGAGAGGAAGTGAAAGTCTGAAGCATTAGTATCTAGGAGGCAGGGATCAGAGGAAGTAGAATCAGAGGTAAGGAGAACTTGGAGGCTACACTTTCAAGAAAGTTGTGGTTGGGACCCAGGAGGTATGGGTCCCAACCACATACTTCTGGCTGCGCTATGATCTTGACTGGCCAATGCCAGGAGGTCGGGACGACAGCTTTCTGCCTCTAGTTGGCCCTCAGCTTCCCCCAGGAAACTGTGAAAGCAGAAGCTGGTTCCAGGGAGACCAACGTCCTCAGTCCAGAAGGCTTGGGGGTTGTTAGAAAGCCTTTTCCCAGGAAGCCTCACACCTGAATCTTAAGTCTGGCAGCCACGCTAATCATTTTTAACTGGCCGACAGGTCTTCAGTATTTTCCTCCAATTCTAAGGAGGGATAGGACAGAATAGCAAGCGAAAGTGGTCCAATATTACTCACTGCTTTGGAGAATCCCTGTACGGGTGCCACCAAATGTTACGGGTGGGTCTTTGTTCTCAGAGCTCCCAAGATGGTGGCAGCTGCTCCCAAGATGGCAGCAAGACTTTTGTTCTCTGACCTGGGGTTCTTGGCCTCACAGATTCCAAGGAATGGAACTTTGGGCCATGCGGTGAGTGTTACAGCTCTATTAGAAGCCGTGGGTCACAGAAGAGAACCGTGGAATCCAGTGACTAGTGTTCAGCTTGATTAGGACAAACTCGGGCACTTAGCCACGCAGGAAAAATGGCAAGCCTCTAGCCCAAACAGGAGCGGCAATGGGCACATCGCTGGATCAGAAATGCAGCAGACACCCTGCCAGATCCAGAGGGGTGGAAGTCAATGGCAGGTCTATGATGGTGGCAAACAGCAGTGGTGGACGGTGAGCGAAAGCTCAGCTCAAGCAGGAACAAACACGGACCAGAAGAGTGTGCAGTTGCAAGGTTTAACGAGTGAAAACAGAGCTCCCATACAATGGGAGGGGACCCAAAGGGGCTTTCCCAAAAGTATGGCACTTTAAGAGTACACAAAACTCATATTTTACTTAAACCACAAGAATAAAGTTCCTTTAAATTCATCATGGCAATGAACTGAATGAGGAGGAACTTAGGGAAGAGACAGACTCTGTAGTGCTCCCAAAATCTCAGAACACAGCCGGCCCTTACTGCTACCTTTAAAATCTAATTTCTCTATCTAACCAATCAGATTGGATTAGATCATAATAATGTATTATATGATAACTAGAAGGCTTTGAAATGATTAAATACTATACAAACAAAGCTGTAGTTTTTTAATGCAAGACCATTACTCATTCAGGTGGAGCATTATTAACTATAATGTCCCTTATATCAGGCTGCTGGATTGTATCTTTACCCTTTCCTGTTCAATATCTTTATCAACATCCCGGATGAAGATATAGAAAGCACGGTTATCAAATTCACAAATAACACTAAGTTGAAAGGCAGAGCTAATATGTCAGATGATAGAATTTAGATTCACAATGATCTTGACAAGGCAGAACACCAAGATGAAACCCATAAAATAAAATTAACACACACGCTATAATTAAAAGACAAACAAATGCCCTGCATATGTACAAGACAGGAAAGGCCAGGCAAGACAGCATTTTTATTGAGGGGTGGGGAGGGGAGAACTAGAGGCTTTAGTTGATCTCTAGTTGAACATTAGTCAATATTTTGCTACACAGCTGCAGAAAAATTGTCTTAGGCTGAATAATACAGTAATATCTAAATCAGGATAGGCAATATCTATCTGGAAAAGAGTATTCATCCCTGGGTACTATACTTAAAAGCAATATTAAAAATTTTCAAATATTCAAGGAAGGATGGCAGAGAGGAAATACAGTCCTTGTACCATATAAGGAATAGCTAAAGAATGCTTGCTGTAGAAAAGAGAGTTTACAGAAAACTAATACATATTTTCAGATATTTTAAAGGGCTATTACTGGTAAGAATATCTCATCGTTTTTAAACATATTAACTGTACAATGTCAGAAAAGATCATTGGCCTTCAATGCCTCAACTTTTTAAATCTCCAAAATAGACCTAAGATTATCAATTCTATAGGACTATTGTAAAAATTAACAATGATATCTGTAAGGTGTGTAGTACATTACATGTAACATAGTTTACACTCAACAAAGGGTGGGTATTTTTACTCTCTGTTTCACTAAAAGGCAAATAGATGGGCTAATAGGCGGAGCCATGCCACAAAAGAAAGGACTCCTAAAATAGCTCCTTCCCTTGAATTCTCCATGAAGATGTTAAATGACTATTAGAAAATTTGGGAAGAGATCCCTCCATTGGGTGAAAGTTGCACTAGACAGTTTCTAAGTTCTCTTCACTGATTAGGTTCCTTTCCAATGTTAAGATTTTGTAGTTTTCTCTGATTTCTCACCATGCCTCCAATAGATGTATTTCTGAAGTTAATAACACTTAAACAAACCAAGATTATTTGTGCTTTACTCTGTGCCCCACACTAAGAGGTGGCTACATTTATTATCCTCTTTTCACAAATGAGGAAATGGAGGCAGAGAGTAGCTAAGTAGTTTGACGAACTACATGCAACTCAGTACTGGCAGAGTAAGAGTTTGAATTCAGAACCAACTGGGTTAATTGTGACTCATCAGCCAGACCTTCTCTTTCTACCATTGTAGCAAGTGGGCCCCAAGAGGTCCCTAGGGTTTGTTTAGTTATCGCCAACCTGTTCTACAAACAGATTTTATTTTTAAAGTACAGTACATTTAAAATCACAAGGTACCACTGGTGACTGAATTGAAAAACATATTCTACACTATTAGGAGATGTTATGTTCCATAAACATTTATTTTGTAAACTAGTAAAACTCATTTCCTAAGTGCTGAAACTTTTCCTATTTCATCCATTTTGGATAGAACTCATCCAGTGACGAACAGCCCACTTCTTGCTCTTGTTTATTCTAATTTATAGAACACACATTAACTTGTGCATCTGCCTCAAGATCATCACATCATAAATACTAGTTATTGTCCTAAGGCATCATTCATTAATGTCCTAAGGATGTATTGATAAATGCACTTGCGTCCATGTAAGCAGTTTCTAAGTGAGGGTCTGCCCGATTCTCCAAAGAGTAAATTCTATGAGTCATAGGGTCTTATCTTTGTGATAGGGTCCTGACTGCTCACAAACTTTTCTTCCTTGTTCCAGATTATTTCAGATGGATGTAGCTGCAGGATAAAAGACTTTCAGTTATGTAAGATGATGCTGCTTACTCAAAGCAAATTCCAGTGCCTATCAGATTATAAAGTGACAAAATGCGGGAACTGGTGCATGGTGAGAGGCCAGAAAAAAATTAACTGAACAATGTGGTTTATGAAGCCACAGGAAATTTTGTCTATTGAAAGGGGTGGATTGTTGAGAAGAAGTAGAGGGAATTTGTAGGAACAAGTAAGAAAGTTTAAAAGTAGATTAAGTTCAACGAAGTAAAATTCTATGACACCTTAAACCCTAAATCATTTTTTCTGTTTATTTGAGTAAGTTTTGTTTCTTTGTTGTTGTAATTGGTTTAAGTTTCTAGTTCTTATGTCTCTGTGTATTTAAGCTTTCAGTGCAGGTGCATTTAAGCTCTCAAATGTTTATAGAATTTCCTAGCATCCTCTTTCCTGAAATTTAAATAGCTTCATATTCAGTTTCACAAGTATGTTGTTTTTTCTTTCCATGGGAAGCTACAAGCTAAGACTTATTTGGAAATTTACGTTTAAAACTTGGGATAATCATCTACAAATATTTCTCTAGGAAAGAGCTTTCACCTAAGTAAATAGATTTAATGTGCCAAATCTCTAATTTGATTGACACCTGATGGCTATTTATTCCATTTGTTAATCTTTCTGCTTATCTTACCAAATATATGAATTGAAGCCTAACTACTGAACTATAACTAAAGAATAAAAATAATAAAGTTTCATAGAGTAAGGTACACTTTATAATTAATGTATTGATATACAAGAACCCTCAAAATAATTTTTTTTTTTTTTTTTTTGAGACGGAGTCTTGCTCTGTCGCCCAGGCTGGAGTGCAGTGGCCGGATCTCAGCTCCCTGCAACCTCCGCCTCCCGGGTTCACGCCATTTTCCCGCCTCAGCCTCCTGAGTAGCTGGGACCACAGGCGCCTGCCACCTCGCCCGGCTAATTTTTTCTTGTATTTTTAGTAGAGACGGGGTTTCACCGTGTTAGCCAGGATGGTCTCAATCTCCTAACCTCGTGATCCGCCCGTCTCGGCCTCCCAAAGTGCTGGGATTACAGGCTTGAGCCACCGCGCCCGGCCCAAGATAATTTTTTTATTTTGAGACAGAGTCTCACTCTGTTGCCCAGGCTGGAGTGCAGTGGTGCAATCCCATCTCGCTGCAACCTTTGCCCCCCGGGTTCAAGCGATTCTCCAACCTCAGCCTCCCAGGTAGCCGGGATTACCGGCACCTGCCACCGTGCCCAGCTAATTTTTGTATTTTTAGTAGAGACGGTGTTTCACCATCTTGGGCAGGCTGGTGTTGAACTCTTCACCTCATGATCCACCCACCGTGGCCTCACAAAGTGCTGGTATTACAGGTGTGAGCCACTGCGCCTGGCCTTCAAAATAATTATTAATTCAATAAACACTTATTGAGGACTACTACAGTTAAGCATTTCGCTAAGTGCTAAGCAGACAAGGGAGTTTAGTGAAGAAAAAGCATATCTCATACAACGTAGTAAGCATTCGGGTGATGGGAACCCAAAAGGGAAAGCACTCACCCAAATTAACAGAGTCAGGGAAGACCTATCACAAGAATGGAGTAGAATTAGGATAGGAGAAAGGACAAGCCAGCCAAGGAAGACAATGATGGAAGACCAAGAGGTAAGGAAGTATGAAGTATGTGGAAAAAACTCAAGTGTGGTTTATGTGCACTGTTTCCAAATGGTCTTCTCACTTTCTCCTCCATATCCCTTCTATAGCATTCCACTTCTCATTATTTCCCTGAGACATCTTTTATCAGTATCACCAATGACCTCCATAAAAGTCCAATTTTAATAGATTTCTATTGCTGCTGCAATAAATTACCACAAGTGCAGTGGTTTACAACACAAACTTATTATCTTACAGTGCTGCAGGTTAGAAGTCTGGTATGGGTCTCACTGGGTTAAAATCAAAATGTTATCGGGTTCTCGAGACTTTTTTTTTTTTTTTTTTTTTTTTTTTGAGATGGAGTCTGGCTCTGTAGCCCAGCCTGGAGTGCAGTGGCCAGATCTCAGCTCACTGCAAGCTCCGTCTTCCGGGTTTACGCCATTCTCCTGCCTCAGCCTCCCGAGTAGCTGGGACTACAGGCGCCCACCACCACGCCCGGCTAGTTTTTTGTATTTTTTTAAGTAGAGACAGGGTTTCACTGGGTTAGTCAGGATGGTCTTGATCTCCTGACCTCGTGATCCGCCCGTCTCGGCCTCCCAAAGTGCTGGGATTACAGGCTTGCTATACCAGCAGAAACACTGCAAGTTTGCACTAAAAGAGACAGTACAAAATGAAAGAAGGCTGTCAGACTGATACCACTCCCTGTCAAATTCTGCAGGCAAAAAACATACTGAAAACTACTCAGCTGCAAACATGTGCTACCTTCACGAAAACAGAAAGACAATGCCAAGCATGGAGCATGAAACCCAGAGGGCAGAGCTGAGAGCCACTGAATGTCTGTAACTGATATCTCATGCCTGTCCCTTCAGTGTGTTCTGAAAGCAAATAACTTGCTTCTTCTTGAGTTTCATGTCTACAGATAGAAAGGAATTGTGCCCCAGATAGATTATACTTGGAGACTTACTCATAGCTGATTTAGATGATTTAGATGATGAAATTTCACCACAGGAACCCTTACTATGTGGCACTCCACCAAAGTAATTTTACCTTCACAGCAACTGCATACAGAGGATATTATCATTATCCCCATTTTATAGACAAGGAAACTGAGGCTTAGAGAATTTAAATAGTTTGCCCAAGATCAAGCAGGTAGTTGAGGATAGAGATGGGATTTGAAGTGAGCCCAGCTCTGGAGCACAATCAAGGCTCTGC
This sequence comes from Piliocolobus tephrosceles, assembly GCF_002776525.5. Taxonomy (NCBI): domain Eukaryota; kingdom Metazoa; phylum Chordata; class Mammalia; order Primates; family Cercopithecidae; genus Piliocolobus; species Piliocolobus tephrosceles. The sequence goes on from NC_045444.1 coordinate 81,415,963, forward strand.
TCTCTCCCTATACCTCTGCCTTTCTTCTCCCCACCCAACCCTACCCACATTAAATGTGGGTAACTCAATAGAACTCATTAAGTTTCTTCTTCATCCCCTATCATAATACTAATGCACTAAAACAAGAAAATGTATACTGTACATGCTGTACAACAACTACATTGAAACACACTTTTCTGCTTTAAAAGATAAATTTTATGTCATCTGTATTTTTCCAAAATAGCCTGGGAGACATGACTTTTGTTTTGAAATATATGTGCATAATGTTCCCTCATTCTGCTCATGGGCAAACAGTGGACGTTATGGTATGCACAGTAAAATACATGCTGTATAGTAAAGGACATATTAACCACAGATAAAAGGAAAATTCTGCCTCCCTTTGAGTTCTAAAACAGAAAGAAGTTTTTCTTTGTTTGTTTGTTTTTGTTTGTTTGTTTTTTGAGACAGAGTCTCACTCTGTCACCCAGGCTGGAGGGCAGTGGCGTGATCTTGGCTCAATGCAACCTCCGCCTCCCGGGTTGAAGCAATTCTCCTGCCTCAGCTTCCCAAGTAGCTGGGATTACAGGTGCCTGCCATCACACCTGGCTAATTTTTATATTTTAGTAGAGACGGGATTTTGCCATGTTGGCCAGGCTGGTCTCGAACTCCTGACGTCAGGTGATCCACCCACCCTGGCCTCCCAAAGTGCTGAGATTACAGGTGTGAGCCACGGTGCCCAGCCAGAAAGCAGTTTTTTAGAACAGAGATTTCCCACCTTATTTCATTGATGCCTTTATGTATTCAATAAGGAAGGCACAGGTATCATTTCTCTCATGAGAATGAAAGGCATTGTGTGTAGGTACAGTTTTAGAATCTCATTCTACTCTTTGTTTTAGTTAGATCAGGGTCCTGTACAAAATACCATTACCGGCTAGCTTAAACAACAGATATTTAGTTATCACAGTTCTGGAGACTAGAAAGTTCAAGATGAAGGTACTGGCAGATCTGGTTCCTGGTGAGGGCTCTCTTCCTGGCTTGCAGATAGCTGCCTTCTTGCTGGGTGCTCACATGCCCTTTCATCAGTGCAGGCTTATGTGGAGATCTCTGTGTCTTTCTCTTTTTGTAAGGGTACTAACCCCATCATAAGGGTCCCATCATCATGACCTCAAATAAACCTAGTTACCTTCCAAAGGCCTCACCTCCATATCAGGAGTTAGGACTTTAACTTATGAATTTTGGGAGTACATATTCAGTCCATAACAACCTCCTACAATGTGACTTGCATTACATTATTATGAAATCAGGAGAAAATATATTGAGTAATTATCTTCTGGTTGTGTGAAAAATCTTAATCCCCTGGTAAGCAAAATATGTGAAAGACAAGTTTCAAGAACACAATTAGAAAGAATAAAGTTTATTAGTTTATTGAGATGATGCCTGGTTTCACAGAAAGCAAGATTCATAAGCTGTGACTTGGATTTGTGGCTCTGCCTGAGACAGTCCAGCAATGCCACAGTCAACTGAAAAAAAGAAAAGATTCATTTGAACCCAAATTGTATTCACACAACATCGTTAAGTAAACTGATAGAAAATCGGTAATTACTATATTTTTAGAGTTTCAAGAAGACTTAAGGCACAGCCATGATTAAGAGCTTATTGTGACAAGAATATGAAAAAGAGAAATGAAAAATCCAACTCCTCAGGCCAGCTCAAACTGTAGTTTTCCTCCCAAATAGCCAGAATGAAAAGAAAGGATTAAAGGGGGAAGGGAAGAATCTAACATTTACTTGAACCCATTTGGAGCATACACTTCAGTGGGTATTGTATGATATTTTATTTAATCCTCATAACAACATTGTGTGATGCAAGCTTTAGAAGTCATACATTATAAATGAAAAAACATAGACTCTGAAAGCATAATTTGTCCTAGATCACATAGTGAAGTATGAGGCAGTTCTTCTGTAACTTACCTGTGTGCGCTTTCCAATGCAATACAAGTAGGAAGTAATGTAGTCTATGATTTGGGGTACACAGAAAACCACCCCAAAAATTACTGCCCACAAGAAAAGGCATGGTTTCTCAAAAATCGCTCCTTATTAGTCTTTAAAGCTTTCTAGTTACCTTTTTCTAATTTGTTTATATATTTAAAATCCAAATAGTTGAGTATTAGGCCCATGATGCACCATTAAATGAAAAAAAAAAAGTTGTCAAAAATATAGAATGGACCTAAAGGAATTGTACTAACAAAGGAAAATGTAAATGCTCCAAAAATGTGAATATGATTAGGTAAATTGTAGAGAGATTTAGCTGTTAGAATAAAGACTTCTACTACCAAAAGACTAGGTTAAGCTATAATATTAAGTACAAAGACCAAGACACAAAGTAGTACATAGAGTGTGATTACAACTATGTGAAAATGCATAGAAAATTAAAGGCTGTACATGAAGTATAAAAATGATGCACTTAATGTAACAAAATTATGAGTAATTATTCCCTTGCTATTGTCCATATTTTCAACATACTTCAATTAACTTTTGCAATTTCTTAATCAGAAATCAGTGAGCTTTTAGAAGCAACATGCTTAAATCAAGCCATGCAATAGCTTCCTCCTTGATGACCAGAAACAGTTATCGTTTTTTGTTTTTCTTTTTCATTTTATTTCCCACAGTGCACAGTTTCTTACACCCAGCTGATGGTCAATTTTTTTAATAGAATATATGTTTTTAAAGGACAGACAAAAGCAAAATACGATCCCCCCCCCCCCAACCGCATAGAAAGTATTTCCTATATAGGCTTACTAATTAGAGATTTGTGTTAATGAGTTCCTCTTTTAAAATGCAAATGCATCAAATGGCTAAATGAGCATAAAGCAAGAACAGAGAACACACAAGAGGAAACACAAGTGGCTAATAAACATTCAATGAAAAGTTCAACCTCATTAATAATCAAAGAAGCCAAAATTAAAATATCAGTTTTCTTTATGAAACTTGCAAAAATTTTCATGGTAATTCTTAACACCAAATGGGGTATAAACAGGAATATAAATACATGCCTATCTCAAAAATTACCGCTATAACTGAAAAATTGGACTCACTTTCTGAAAGCAATTTAGCAAAATGCTCCTGACCTTTGACACAAGAGTCTCATTTTTAGGAATACAGTTTAAGAAAAAAAATATAGGCCTATGTAAAAGACTTACCTTCGTGGATGTTCAGTTTAGCATCATCATCCCAAAACAATTTAAATAATCTAAGCCGGGTGTGGTAGTTCACCCTTGTTAATTCCAGCACTTTGGGAGGTGGAAGGGGCTGGATCATAAGATCAGGAGTTTGAGACCAGCCTGACCAACATTGTGAAATCCCCGTCTCTACTGAAAATACAAAAATTAGCCAGGTATGGTGGCACGTGCCTGTAATCCCAGCTACTCAGGAGGCTGAGGCAGGAGAATCGCTTGAACCCAGGAGGTGGAGGTTGCTGCGAGCTGAGATGGCACCACTGCACTCTAGCCTGAGCAACAGAACAAGACTCCATCTCAAAAATAAATAAATAAATAATCTAAATAGCTACAATAAAGGAGAACTAAATTTTTATATATCAATTCAGTAATATACTAGTCTTTACAATAGAATTTTCAAAAAATAATTGAATATAGGAAAATTCTCTTGATATAATATTAATTGGCACAAGTAGATGCAAATTGTGCTATACATCATGACCTCACTTTTACAAGAACTTAAGCATAGGTAAAGTATTGGAAGAAAATAGGAGTAATGCCTTTTTTCTGGCTGACGGTATTTAACATGATTTTTGTTGTTTTCTTGATTTCCTTATATACCCAACTGTTCTAAGAGAATGCTTGCTGTATATAACAGGCATTTTAAACATGTGTTCTACCTATTCTAGTTGCAATTTCTGGGACTGATACCAAATGAAGACAATGTTTCTACACAAAGATATTTATACACAGCTTTATTTAAAATAGTAAAATTGGGGGAATATCTTTAACTACCTAGTTAAAGGTAGTGTGACACAGCTATAAAACAGACCATATTGTCTTTTAAGATTCTGTTTAATTCCTTTTACTTCATGCAAATTAAACATCTTATTTTTGTGTGATAGCATGAAAGATACGAGGACAGCTAGGAAGGAACACACACACACACACACACACACACACACACACAGAGACACTCCATCTTCTCCCTAAACAACTAAATTCAGGATTGGAGTAGGAGATCAAGTTTTCTGTTCTTTGAGTACCAGCAGCAAAACGAACAAGATTACTTCTCTCTCTGTGAGTCTGTGCTACATTTTCTAACCATCTGAAACATAAACACATACAGATAATAGAGAGTGAGAGTTTTAATAATATGAGAAAAATTTTGACACCACAGTTAAATTTTGAAAAGCAAAGCAAAGTTGTGAAATACACAGTGGAACCTCAGCTTTTTATATGCACATGAAAGTGGTCTATTCAACAGTGAATTCAGCAGGACAGAAGGATGATGTGGTTTTCTTTTCCTCCATTCTCTGCCTTCAAACTGCTCTATGAAATTTCTTTTTCCCATTCTTTAATGATATCTTGGACAAATCCTATAGCTTCCCAGTCACTTTTCAGTGTTAAAAATTTCCCTGCCAGTCTATTGGAGTTTAAAGTCTCACATTCAGTTCTGTGCTCATCTTGGCCTTTCCCCCAGCTGGAGAGAATTCGGAACGGGGACCAGCAGACCCTCCATCATGCTTCCTGTCTCATTTGCTCTTTTCCTTCCAGTGCTTCCAGGAATAGGTAGGAAGAAGAACTACAGAAATAGACCAAAGGTGTACTACTAACTGGAGCCAGTCTAGCCTCTCCTAGCTACAACAGGTTCTCAATAGGCCCTAAGGGAACCCCCTCACTAAATAGTTTACTGACATGAGAATTCATGTCAGCTTAGCTGCTTCTTAACCCCATGCCACTCCACTTCCAACTCTAGCATGCACCCGAAACTCTGCTGGTGTCCCCTTTCCAAAGGCCAGTTCTCTCAACTGAGATGTGGAACAGACCACTGAAGCCCAGATACCTTCCTTGATGTTCCCTTGGCTCTCTAGAAAAGGGCATATCTGGCTGGGCAAGGTGGCTCACATCTGTAATCCCAGCAATTTAGGAGGCCGAGGAGGGCAGATCAGCTGAGGTTAGGAGTTTGAGACCAGCCTGGCCAATATGATGAAAGCCTGTCTCTATTAAAAATACGAAAACTAGCCGGGTGTAGTGGAAGGTGCCTGTAATCCCAGCTACTCAGGAGGCCGATGCAGTGGAATCACTTATACCCCGGAGGCAAAGGTTGCAGAGAGACAAGATTGCACCACTGTGCTCCAGAGCAAGGCCCTGTCTCAAAAAAAAAAAAAAAAAAAGAAAAGAAAAGAAAAAAAAAGAAAAAGAAAAAGAGAAAAAGGCATATCTTTGTTGTGGAAAACAGCTTTATCTCTCTCCCACCCACCATTGACTTCTCTCCCCTCTCCCCACTCCATAAAGGCACAGAGCGCAGGTTATTAAGTCTGGAGCATAAGCATCCAACTGAAGAATAAGATTCCTACCTCCCATTTTGTAGTGACAGCCCAATGTTTAGAAGGTATTCTACTGGAAGCCTGCTATACATGATGTTCTCCTGCTCCAGATGACAGCTCACATTTCTAAAAGCTTATATGGGTCCCTTGAGTATAGTACTCATATAGAGTAGGGAAAGGGTGAGCATGAAGGAAGACAGGCCAGTTCTGCCACCTATTAATAACCTCATGAAGATATAACCGATGCTTCCTGAGGCTGTCTTTAGAGTATGGATGTGCGTGCTTCCTGTATGTTTTGTCATTTTGTTTGTTGTTAGTTTGGATACTTATGTGCTTGGTTGATTGGTTTTGGGATGTTAGAAACAACTTCAAGATAACAATGCAAGATAACAATGATAAAAACATTCTGTCAGCATTCTGTGACACAGCAAAAAGACTGGAAGAAAACATCCTAATAGACTACAGTGTTATTAGTGCTTCTTACTAGGTGGCAATACTATAGTTTGTTATTACCTCCTTATTACCTCCTTAGCTTCTGGATTTTTCTATTTTTTTGTAAAGAGAAATGCATTAACAATCAAGAATTTTTAAATGATATTCAAATGTAATGAATGCATGCTTTTTTTTTTTCTTTTTTTTTTTAATTATACTTTTAGTTCTAGGGTACATGTGCATAACGTGCAGGTTTGTTACATATGTATACATGTGCCATGTTGGTGTGCTGCACCCATCAACTCGTCAGCACCCATCAATTCATCATTTATATCAGGTATAACTCCCCAATGCAATCCCTCCCCCCTCCCCCCTCCCCATGATAGGCCCCAGTGTGTGATGTTCCCCTTCCCGAGTCCAAGTGAGCTCATTGTTCAGTTCCCACCTATGAGTGAGAACATGCGGTGTTTGGTTTTCTCTTCTTGTGATAGTTTGCTAAGAATGATGGTTTCCAGCTGCATCCATGTCCCTACAAAGGACGCAAACTCATC